>NC_056465.1:23520867-23844889 GCF_008729295.1 Plectropomus leopardus
CAAATCGTACGTTTCAGCAGAAAGCATTGATGAGGAACAGCGAGAACGGGGGCTTTGGGAGAGGCCGGCATCATTTTAACGTGTGTTCAGAATTTATTAGCATATCACATATAGACCACTGTATGTATATTATAAATGGGGGGGGGGGGGGGGGGGGGCAGCAGTGCTTTATTTTTTTTAAGACCTGCAGGTCAAATATTTGCAAATGTTTACCCTTTTTTTAATGTGCATGAAATCCAAGGTAGAGTTTGTCATATTAGGACAAGCCAGATAAGCTATTCAGTATTATACATGTAATATATATTATTGACATATACACATATATAGATAATATACACATACTCACACTTGGTGCTGATTTGCCAGAAAACCACACCGATCCAAGAACCAAGTAGTTTAATGTAAACCATTGAAAGTATTCCCAGCCTGCTTTGCCTAATCCTGTTGGCAATTTAAATATTTTCTAAAGTATATATTGTCATTCGGTTGTCCTTGGCTTTGCACAACAAACACCAGATCTCTAGAGAGCTGTTAGGAAGACAAGTGCAGAACCCGAAACAGAAAAGCTGAATTTATCCTCATCTTGGGATCTTCCGTTTGTTTCTCTCTGCGATTTTTGTGTGAGAGGTTTACAGTTTCCTTATCATTTTGATTGGGGAGAGAAGTTTGTGGTTTGAGAGCAGAGCAGAGACAGAGAGCTGTGCAGAGGTGCAGCTGCAGCAGGCTTCAGCTGATACGTGACCAGCTCATTAAAGTTTCATTGGCTCTTTGTTTCCCCTTTGGGTTATCCTTCACAGACCAGGTACTCTCACTCACAGGAGCTCAGTCAGTGCCCACACATCTGTGTGTGTGTGTGTGTGTGTGTGTGTGTGTGTGTGTGTGTGTGTGTGTGTGTGTGTGTGTGTGTGAATATATGTTTGCTCCGATGACACACCCTTCTCAGTTGAGCTGTAACAAAGAATGGAAATGTTGTCCCTCAAACACACAAAATACAAACACACACATTTAATTAGTCCCCGTATTTGTGTCGTGCATAGTACCAATTTAAATACACACACACGCACACACATGTGCTGAGCTGATGAGTCAGTGAGTCTCAAATTAGCACATCCTTTCTTACTGGTGTTTTAATTGAAGATGGGAGATGGGATAGGTTAACAGCGTTGTTAGCGCAGCCTAGTGAAGCGGGGGGTGAGGGTGGGTGGGGGGGGGGTTTGTTCTCCACCAGGTGAGAGAATTAGTGTTGTACAGCTCAGAGGGGACCAAGAAGTGATAGCATGCATCACCTTTTACTTACAACACCCACTCTGGGCCTGGAGGACCTGATCAGATTTCATTTACTTACGGGACTTACATTGGTTTATAATGGCAACCAATGTCCTCTTCATGGCAAATAGAGATGTGAAATACACACAATGGTTCATCTACACTTCCCAAGCCTTTTTTAAAACTAGTTTGCTGTTTATCAGTGTTTGTCAATCAGATATTGACTAAGGTGGGCAGAAATGGGAACTACATAGATACCAATCCAATCAAAAGACAGGCCATCCATTGCTTGGGTGCAGACCTTGGAATCCGCCCACTCCACGCTGTTGACCGATCGTCTGGCATTGTGTCATGAAACTGTGGTTTCTTGGTTGAAATAAAAAATAATCCAATCAGCGCTATGGGCGGGACTAATGCTGTTGTCAAATGGTTTGCTGGAAGCAATACGGAGTAATAACAACAACTGTGAGTGCTATAGACAAGATAGATGATGCTATCAAAGATGTTTTCAGTTAACATGTCTTCTCAATATCGCCCAACATCGTCAAACGAGGCAGTGGTGATTGAGTATCAGTCAAGGTTACCGCACTGCATATTTATCTCCTAAAATGTTTTCAGAAACATATTTTAGTGCCGTGTTTAGCTGTATTAATGAGAATTTATGAACAGGAGGTGGGTGCCATAATGCTTCCTGCACAGTGAAAACAGAGACCTAAACAGCACTGATCAAATACAAACAAAGATTCTGTTTAAGTTAAGCCTATCTCTTGTCTCAGATGTTTCAGCTTATCATTTAACTGTAATATGAGATTCGGCCACCAGTGTTTCACACAGACCAGTCCACATTACATCACCCACCAACGGGAGCTTTTATTGGTCTAGTAAGGCGTGACACATTCTGGTAGTTGAAGGTTTTCTGTCTCTTCAGCAAAAGTGTCCTTTTATTCTGTTTTCTCTGGTCATGTAGCACCAATTTTATTAACATCTTTCTGAAGCTTAAATGGCGTAGTTTCATATGAGGACCCTTATTTACATTGCTGGAATATGTCTTTGAAATTACATTGGATTCAGGCGGACCTGTTAGTCTCTTGTGATCGATTTGGGAATATTGAATCTCTCAGCCCCACTGAAATCAATTAGAGTGGACCAAACTGGTCTCACTTTCAAGTCGTCAAATACCGATACTTGGTCAGTGGGCTTCCCCAAAGAATGTATCACAGTCACTTTGGTGATCCCCTGGATTTTCCCTCTAGCTCCACCGTGAGGCTGACAGCTTTGGCTTTCATTGAAATATCTGGATCCATTGACATGAAATTTGGCCGATATCCATAGTCCTACAAGGATTCAATACTTAAGTTCTCATGTGAAACATCTCAACATCTCCTAGATGGATTGGCACAATGTTTTGTAAATATCCATATTCCCCAGAGAGTGTATCTTGATCCTCCAACTGTTTTTTTCTTGTGCCATTTAAGGACATTTATTCGAGAAAACCTGCATCTGAGTGGGTGAAAATGTCCTCAAGTAACAAATGAGGTAACTTGTTTTCTGCCAAATTGGCAAAAACAAAGCAAAATGTATGGATCTGTTTCCATTATTACCTCAGGGATCAAAGAAAATAAAAACAGTTTTACTGTGGGTTTAAACAAACATGATGAGCACACTGCTGGATGGGCTTCTTTCACAGCTGCTATCACGTGGCTTGTACTTGCTTAGGTAATAGTGTGATCTAATTAGGCCGTTGGAAAAATCTCCTCCGGGTCTTGGCAAGCTTCGCGCAACATTCTCAAGTGTATTTGACAATTCATTTATCGAGCCAAGAGTTATTTTTCCGAGGCAGGTGTTACTAGGTAGATCATTATCAAAGTAGCGACATCCTCCTCTGACGCATAAACGCTCAAACGGGTGTCAAGTGCAGCACAGACGCTGAGGGTAGGCGTTGTTGGTGCCGGTCCTTCAGGATTAGAGCGGAAAACAAACTTCATGTGCACACACACACCACGCAGAACTACACACATCAACAGAGAGTAGAAGAAAAAGAGTGATAAATTATGTTGTTTTGGTCTGTGGATCTTTGTAAATTGAATTGAGAAAAGTGAAGATAACAGGAGAAGTGAGAGGAAGACAGAGACAGAGGGGGAGAGATGAAGAGGAGAAAAAGAGGGAAACTGGGTCAGGCAGGAGAGTGAGGAGGTGGGGCAGAGGGGAGGACTGGACTGTAGAAACATTATTGACACCCCCCTTCCTCCTCACCCCTCTAGAATCCACCCCCAGTCTCTGACCAGCAATTACACCTCTCCAAATTATGATCTATACCGGCAGAGTGGACCTGACCACGGATGGAGATAGATGGAGATAGATTGATCTCTTATCTCCTCCCTCTCCCCTTTCTTTCTCTCACGCTCCCTCTCTCTCTCTCCCAGGTTTGCCGATGGAGACAGATGGCGCAGGGCCCCTGGCCTTGGCCCCTGCAGATTGATTATTGATCAGGAAGACAGAGATGGATCGAGGGGTGGAGAGGACACCGAGGAGCGGGGAGAGGGGAGGCGGAGGTGGAGAAGTGGGAGGATTTCAAGGAATTTATGTTTTAAGAGTGGGGCTAAAGGATGGCTGGATGGGGAGAGGAGGGTGAGGATGTGGGTACGGTAAAGGTTTTCTTTAGCGCAGCCATCACCTTGAGAGGGAGCTATTGACTAAGCTGCAGATTTATAGCCCAAATCTAAAGTGTTTTGGATTCTGTTCAGGACTTCTAAGTTATAGCTCATTCTTTGTCAATGAATGTCCCATGCTCACTTTAAATAGACTTTAATCATTGCTATGGGTGCACATGCTGCATATCTAAAAGGCAAACTTTTTTATGAATGAAGAAAAATAACTAGACCGGGGGGCATGCCGGTTGAATTTAAGGGGTCACATGTTTCATTTTGCTGATTAGGAATCATCTGAACTTTCATTTAAGTTGTGAAAGTCAAACTAAAAAATGTCTTTTTTTGTCTACTTATCACCTGTGAGTGCAGGCTAGTTGTGTGTGAGTGGTTGCCCCTGTGTTTGTGAGATGAGTGTTTGTGAGCGTGCTGATGTGTTGGGAAGGTGAAGCCGTCTCCCCCTGCCAGACAGATGGCTATCAGCAAGGCTCCAGAGAGTGAGTGCTGCTTTACAGCGGAGCCAAGAGGTTAAGCTGCAATCTTCACTGTCTCTCTCTTATTTTTCCCTCAGTCGCTTTACCTTTCATCTTCTCTGTGAGTGTGTGTGTGTGTGTGTTTGTGTGCTCATTTACTCCCTTTGCACTCCTACAGTATGTGTGAATATCAGTGTGCGTGATAAAGGAACAGAAGGAGCCTGTTGGCTGGTACGCGTGAGTGTGCTGGAGGCAGATACTGGAGGAAATAAACGACATGCAGGCAGCTGCCCAGCTCAAAGTTTACACTGGGTGCCATCACTGATGGCATTTCCTGACTGCGTGCCATCCCAAAGTCATTATTTAACTTAAAACGATTGTATTCATCTTTCAGCATTTACATAATTGCACAAAAACACTCAAGAAATACGTAATATTGTACACAAAAATCCAGATTTTGACAGTGTTCCCCTATTTTCTTTCTTTCTTTTTTTTCAAGGTGGTTCCAACACATCCATATGTACTGCAACCCCCAGGCAGAGTGGGAGTAGTGTCCCAGGAGGAAGCATCTCTGTGGGCTTCAGGGAGTGGGAGGACTGTTTGGACGTAGGATGGGTGGCTCAATTTGCCCCTGTGGGCTTTATTTAGCCACTAAGAGCCTGAAGGGAAGCTGCTAAATTAGGATTGCCTGTGTATATGTCTATTATTGTGTTAGAATTTTTAATTACAACACATACATCCATTTGTAGGAAGCATTTTGTAGATAGTGAAAAGTTTAATGAGAACCCAAACAAGCACAAGTTTTGCAAGCATTAAAACTTCTGAAACCTGAAAAAAATATTGGATTCTTAAAAAAGAACTTGGAAAAAAAGGCAATGAGCAACTTGGCATAAGGTGCCCTGCAAACTGCATGAAATTAGGAAAAGATGATAAGAAAATGACCTGAAAGTCTGTTGTTTGTTGGTTTGTTTATTAAAAGGAGAGATGAAATTATCGGTAGTGTCTTACAAAATACAGGACATTTTCATGTTTAATTTCATGAAAATGTTTAAAATCATGTTACATTTATATGTACACGTTTGTATTTTAGCACTTTTTTTCAGGTCATTGCCAAAACATTCTAGCTAGCTTTACATACCTATTATGAGTTTATACTTCTTGATTGGGTTCTCCTTTATCACTGATAATGCCCCCAGTGCCGCTATGCTTTTTGCACATCCCCAATGTGTTTTTGGCAGTATTGACAACCTCATACTCATATGTGACTTTCATTTACAGTTCTACCTATCTGTCAGTCCAAGCTAAGAAATCTAAGAAGTCTTAAGGCCCTGAATGAATGAAATTGCTCTAATTGGCAATTCAATGAGCGCACAAGAAGAGAAATGGAATTGGGGGAGTCAGATTGAAACAAACTTGGTATATAAGGTAAGATTGTTTTTCTTATGTTCTCTGATGGTTTGTGTTGTTGTTCACTGTCACAGTAAATATTTTTTGTTCTTTCAACATTGGATTTTGTTGTTAATTGTGCTAACTGGCTAACTAGTGTCAAGACCGTCTTCTGGTTTTCTCTTTTGAAAACGTTGATAGCTTACTGCCCTCTGGTATTTTCTTTCATTGGCTGTCTGCTTTAGTCTTTGTAGTGACTTCATGTGCAACTTTTTGGCTGAGATGGAGGCAACACAGCAGTCGGATATTTCTTTGATGTCAGTTTGGTGTGTTGTGGCCTTTACTTTTTGTCATCTCCGCAGTATTTTCTATAACTAGGCAGAGGAGAATATCCGCTTCCTGTTTACACTGATATAGGCACATCTAATTGTGTGAATGGTCATGTGATATGTATTTTAAGGCATGTTAATATGGATGGAGATGAATTCTGAAAGTGATGTAAAAATGCTGGTGTACAGAGATCAATTTCATTTTAAAACGGTTTTAATATAAAAGCATATTAGTATGAACAGGGCCTGAGACTCATTTGAGTTGCTGCTGAATGCGGGGTTGTGGCCTTGGTGCAACGTGTCATATCAATATAAATTCAACATACAACTGTTTCATGGGACCATGTAATGTGAGTGCATTGTTGCTGAAACTACACATCTGTATTCATATAATATTTATTACATAATTTTTTGCATTTATCCACAGCCCATAAAACACAAGCTGGTGGACCAGCTCTCTAAGATTTAGCTGGAGTGTGTAATACATCCTGACGTTTAGCAAGTTAGTGTTTACAGCGTTAAAAGGCTGCTTTCAGCCACATTACACATGCACATCTCCAGGATTGACTGTGTGGCAGTGGGGTTAATGAAGTTTCTCTCCGCTACGCCACAGAGGAGAATTATCTAGTGAAGCGGGAGATGGCTGGCTCTCTTTCTGAGTGTCAACAAACAGTGGGGGAGTCCTCCATAAACGACAAGACGTAGTCGGCCATATTTAGCTGCATTATGCTGCCTTCTCACCAGTATTTGGTGAAAATGTAATCAGTCTCACCGCGCAGGCAAATGAGTGCAGAAAATGAGAAATACATCACCATCCATGGAAGAGTTTCACCACGACTCAGATACACACCAACAAACATGCGCAATCATACTCATAAATACATACAAATAACTTGGCTGGCCGGCTTTTAAAAAAGTTCCCCATCCCTCAGATCACAGCTGGGGGTGCGTCAATTCTCCCCGAGTCACTGCAGTGAGTGAAGGATGGAGGGAAATTGTGCAAATTAGGTGAAGAGAAGAAGAGGATGAGAAAGCGTGCTGCAGAATACGAGTATAAAAGAGGTGTGAAATATCCTCAAGGCCTCCTGGTGTATCAAAGAGCACGGCCAGCTGTGTGTTTACCAGCTTACCAGCGTCAACAACACGCGCACACAAACTCACACACATGCAGAGCCCTTAGATAATCGCGGAGGAAATCTTCTCCGTTGAAAATAGATGGAATATCTGCTGCTTTAAATGTATATGGAGATATAATATCCGTGGAAAGAAATGCAGAAGTATGCAGCAAGACGCTGCAAGAGGGAGGATGCTCTTCCAGGGATGTTTATATGTGTGTGTATGGATATGTGCATGCTATCAAAAGAGTTTGTTGTGAAAGAAATGTTTTATTCACTTTTCCCCTCCTGATGTTCCTTTCTGAGAAACTGTTTTTTTTCTTTTAGTTTGCTGAGAGACAACAAGCCTGACCTGAATGAGAGGAGCACAGAGAGAGAGAGAGAGAGAGAGGCATGGTAAACATTTGAAGCGGAGCACATAATGATAGACAACATGGAAGAACTGTGGGTGCAGGTTTGTGTGTGCGACTCCACCAGCCAGGAGATGAGCTTGTGTGTGTGTGTATAACACTGCTGTTTTGGATCTGAAGTGACACATCCCTTTTAAGTCTTTGCAGGGGGTGGAGAGTGTGTGTGTGTGTGTGTGTGTGTGTGTGTGTGTGTGTGTGTGTGTGTGTGTGTGTGTGTGTGTGTGTGTGTGTGTGTGTGTGTTTTTTTTTTTTTTTTTAGGGGCAGATGGGAGACAAATTTCTCACCCATGTTTGATGCGAGTTGTGGTGTCATGCGTTATATATGACTCTCTGTTGTAACGGCCCCTCTGAAAGAGACAAATGCGTTTCTCTTTTCAAGAAAACTGGGGGGAAACACATTGTACACACACACTCTTAGGAATACAAATTCACAAATAAATTCCAGCGCAGAGTCCTAATGTGAAACTGCAAAAAAAAACAAAACAAAAAAAAAAAACAACAAAAAAACAAATCTCCCCTTGTAGTTCATCATTCAACATCTCTAAAAATATAGATGATCCCTTCGGTAAAAGTGATTTTGTTTTGTAAACCAAGGACTCAGGTTAATATTTCTGACCCTACTGTCGTTTATAAGTGTCAACAGTATACAACAAACATGGCTGGGCTGTATTTAGATGTATTATGTTGTAAGAGTAGATGTAAGAGCATATTTTTAAGAATCCGTTTTGTCAATCTGTTAAGAATATTTGACATTTTCCAATAAAATACAACCTGTCTGTTTACTGCTCTTCACAGTAACAAATTGTCAGAGAAGTGTTTGCTATTCATCTGCCCCAAAGATACACCCAATGTCACAACAGTTAACACTCACATCACCATGAAAGCAATTTGCACAGTATATTAGACTCCTTAGCCTCGGTAAACATGTGGGCGTAGGTGTAGTTCAGCTTCAAATCCTAATGTAAAATATGAGCTTTTCCTCCCATGCTTTTACAATCACCTCTCCCTCAAACTCTAAAAGGTTGACAGTGATGAATGTCCTTGATAGAAGTCTGCGCTGCCTCACACAGTGAAAGGTGTCAATACTGAAACATTGGGTGACAAGACTATCCTCGCAGCTGGAGCATCTTTGTCTCCCTTTGCTGTATCTCTTTCCCTCTCTTTGGCTCTTGCTCTTTTTCCTCTTTCTTTCTCCACGCTGCTGCTGTGGAGGGAGAGCGGGGAGAAATGGGAGGTGCAGATGCTCCTCAGAATAAGAATTTAGGAGGAGCTCGATATTGTCTGTGAGCTTGATGAAAGGACGGAGAAGAAAGACCGGGGGTCTAAAGCAAAGGGTGAACAGAATAGAAGAAAAGGGGTAAAAATAAATTGTGAATAATGTATATTGCTGGCCTCCTAATGCTTTGCCGTTTAATACCGGCCTAAATCCCTCAACTTCTCGTAAAAACTTCAACAATTTCGCAGTCGAGTAATCTTCCGATTTAATAACCTTAAGCTTCCCTAGCTCCATAAATCTGACGTTCTTACGCCTTCCCTCCCCAACCTCGCCCTCCCCTCCTCGTCCTCCCTCCTTCCCTCCCTCATTCCAAGCCTCTGTGCATTTTATCTCCATAATAGCACAAAGCGGCGCGAGCAGCCTCGGTGGGAGAGATAAGGGAAATTCCTGCCCGTATTTTAATAGCTTCGCTCAGCTATCTCTTCCTACCAACTCCTCAGGAGCTGCCAGCCAGCGCACTCACCTTGGACGCAGCACCCAGAGGAGAATCCTACAGAAAAGCATGACTGCTGAACGCCTGGTGTGTGTGTGTATGTGTTTATGTGTGTGCGTGCATGTGTGTTGGGTGCTTGTGTCTCTAACTTTGTTTGTGTGTGCATTTGTGTCAATAAATGCATCTGAATGTGTGCTTATGTATACATTATATGTGTTGTTTAGAGTGCAAGTGACAAATATAGCTGCTGTAAGCCTCTGTGGGCTGTAACCTACTGTACCTTTGACTGCTGGCACATTTCCACAGAGCTACTTAATGACATCTTTTTACTGTTTATTTCTTCATTAGTCTTGAATAAGGAATCCTAAAACAATTGTCCTTAATCCCAGATTAAATGTATTATTTGTATTTAATTATTTTGAAAATATCTGCAAATGTAGCAGCATGGTTAAGGTGTGGTAAAGATTATGCGACTATAACATTTGGTTATAGTTAGAGTATCATCATTGTCATTGGTAAAAAAATGTTTTTTTAAAAGAAAGCATTTGTTTTGGTCGTTTTAAATGACAGCATCATGTTTTAACATATTACATTCACATCATTATTCTTTGCCTGACTACATGCGTGCATTAAACACGTCTTTCTGCACTGGCACTGCATGTTGGCATTGAACCAGCCCAGTATCCCTAATTACGTTCATATTGGATAAATCTGCAGCCCACTTCTTCCAGTGCCAATATTCAGTTACATGCAGGAAGCATTGTGTCCTTTAAGGCCCCTCTATACTGTTCAAATGTGTTGACAGTTTGCAAGTGTGACAGAAACCCAATGAAAGCTTTAGTATTTATTTCAAAACCAACAAGTCCTCCTCCAGCTAATACAGCCGATGTGGTATGTTTCTACCCTCTAATACAACCCACATGAGTGTTATTAGCACCCTACAAGTGGACAACAGAATAGCTCCTATGATTTATGGTTAACACTGTGAAATGGTTGCAGTTGCACCAAAACTACATGAACTTTAGAAAGAAATTATGGTTTAGCTTAAAAATGTATGTCTGTTGCTAATGTCTTGTCATGTGAAATATCTCACTTGACATACGTTACATTCTTAAAGTAACTCACAACTGACTTTTGTTTCATACAGGACATAAACAATGGTCTCCTGGATGTAAGTCTTGTGTTTCCGTGTCAACATCGTGATGATCAGAAAATACTGGACCAAAACCCACAATATGACTGCTGCTACAATCCACTTTTCTAAACCAGCCAATCAGAATACAACACGAAATAATGCAGAATAGACTGGAGAGTAAGCATAATGCTACTGCTAGAAACATGGCACCACTACAAAAATGATACTTCATGTTCCCCTCTTACCACCCTCACCATATATCTTCCTCATCCTTTTTAATTTATTATTCTTTTTGTTTATTTCAAATAAACAGACCAAGGGGTTACAGAGACTCTCTCTCTTATCTCGAATCAAATCAAAATAATAATAATAACCTTTTTTGGTAATAATAATAATAGTAATAAAAACTAACAAACCTAATATTGAACATAAATTGCCTAAAGAAAAATAAATATATGAAATAAAATAAATATATACAGAAAAAAAAATAAAAAAAATACATTACATATAAATAATGAAATCCATTTATCATAAATTAATTCAGAGCTGATAATCCAGTCATTATCCTTTTCTCCCTCCCTATTCACATTCATGTTACTCTGTACTGTTAATTCTTATTTTCATCAGTGAAAACAGGTAAAAAAAAATGTTTTAGCAAGTGAAAATGTACTACAGTCATTTCAATCAATGTTTGTTGTAATTCTCATTTCAGTCATAAGAAACTGAAGTGCACGAATACCCAAGGCACACATTTCAGGTAAGTTTTAAGTTCTCCATGAACTCTAAACACAGTGTACATATTTTTTGTGTTAAACAAGTTATGTAGCATTACTGTCATGTCTGTGTTTTGGCTAATAATGTATCTTAATCGACATGACATGACATGTAATGACAAAAAGAAAGGAACATTCTTTTTACTTGCCTCTCAGTTATGTATGTGTGTGCATATATATATATTTGTATAAATATATAAAGATATACATTATAATATATATAATAAATAAAAGCTTCAGTAGAAACCACACTTGTCATTACATTTCATGACATTTAACACTATTGTCAGATTTAAAAAGTGTAAGTCAACAGGTGTAATGTAAATCTTTTTAGATGAATAGATATTATGTCTCTGCTTGCATTTGCTTAATTTAAAAAAGAAAATTGTATCACAATGCCATGGTTCACCAGGCATGCACTGCACTATCTGACATGCCTCAAAATTATTGTCCAGTCTGGCACAGATCGTGACCGAGACCATTAGAGCTATTTCATGCAATGACATTGAGTGAACTTGTAAGACTGATGTTATCGCGCAGTCTGTAGTGATGTATATCCACCTAGGTTGTTCTGGTGTGGGTTACACAGTGTTTGAGATATTGGCTGCAGAGATGTCTGTCTTCTCTCCTGTATAATGGCACTCAGCATGTGGTGATCAAAGCAAAAAAAGGAAAAGAAAAAAGTTATTTATTTTTTAAAAACTCAACAGCGTTATCTCTTTCCAGAGCAGTAAGCAGTTTTATGTAGGAACTAATTTTTTCTAACTAACTACACCCACCAACTTTATCACAGCTTACATCTATTGCTAGCTTACCCATCACTATTGAGCCATCTAACATTATAGTTCAGCAGAGGAAGACACCATTAATGTTTCAGGCTGTTCTCATGCACTGTTTGTATACCTATTATTATATATTAAAATCAATGCACCAAAATTCATCTATAATCCACGTAATCATGAGCCAGTAGTACGTGTATGTCCCATGTATCGGGAAGGCTCCTACTGTGTCACCTATGTGTTGACAGGAGTAAAGAAGTATTTAGTATAAGTAGTAAAGGTCAACAAAATGGGGTGCTTGGTTGGGTCCAAAAACGCAGGATTTTCCCCCTGGAGACTTGTGTTTGGAAACGTGCGAAACTGGTCATATTGACCCCACGGACAACACAAGGGTTAAATAGTTCCCACAGAACAACTGCTCACAACAAGGTCAGTAGATCATTGAAGTGGCTGGGTCAAGATTTCTGGAGAGAGACATTGCTGTTTAAACCAAAACAACCTAGACTGATAAATAGCACTACAAGTAAGAGGAAATGTAAGTATGTTTGATTTTGGGGTGAACTATCCCTTTAAGTGTGAGCACAGAGTATTTGCCATTGCCACAATTTTTCCTTAACTTAAGTTATACCGCAGCTGGCATGCACGGAAATTGTAGGAAGAAGTATTCCTCAAAAAGTTAAAATGCTCTCTGGTCATTGTCACTGTCCACTAGTGGGTTAAAATGGTGATGGCTTTACTGAGGAGGTGAAGCTTGACTTGAGATCAGATATGACCCTCAGTTCCGCTGCACATGTAGCCCCGACCATCCAGTAGGAGTCGCTGGTGCAGTGACGAGAAAATGATCCCTCAGTGGCTTCACAACTTCACTGCTAATTGTCTTTGATTGAGCACAGAGCCAAGCCAAAAGCGCCCGGGAATGATACATTTTAAGAGTCAAGGACACAGACATCAGCCTTCCTTAATTTTTTTTAGGTCTTGTGGGCCCAAGCTGGGATGAAGGTAAACAGTATATTGTCCCAACAGAATCAGCCAGTAATGGCATTGTTACCTTCAGGGACCACTTACAGTAAAACCAGCACCTTTTTGGAGTCCAGGAAACTTAATTCAATTTAATCTCTTGCACTGAGAAATTAATGAAATCATCAGAGACAAATTGTGTTTTACGTTTTGGGCACTGTAGCTGATGTTATTATCTAGAGTGCCTTACTGTAGCTGGGCTGTTAAATGACCTGCTGAAGGAGATTTAGGGTAGGGGACAAACAGCTGACGAATACACGAGCTGCTGCGGAAATCAAACCTGCGCCCACAGGAGTTCTTTGTACCTGATGACTGATTCAGGGTCTATATTATTCACCACATGCCAAGAGTAAATGACAGAGCACGTCTGAATGTTTAAAACTGTTATAGCTTCATGTACTGTCGGTGATATGGATTCTATTTACCTATACTAATTAACACTTCAAAGGGAAAAGATTTAAAATTTGCATTTCACTGTCAGGAAATCCTATTACATTGTTTTGATGTGCGCCTGCCAGAAATGAGCTCAGTGCACAAAAGCCCACATGTTCTAATGACTTTTAATCCATCTGAGTCAATAGCAGCTGAGGTGTTTAGGAATATTAGCATCTTCTGTCGGAAAAAATTCCTGACACAACTATTCCTGACAGCGACTGCAGGATCTTTCGGAAGTGGGGGAAACAGAAAAAGAGAAACAGGCTCAATTCCATCACACCAGGAAGTGTGGGCTGCTGCGTTTTGATAGGCTGGTTGCCAGCGAGGCAGAGTGACAGAGTGTGGCGCTCACACACTGTGATGACACTGTAGCCCAGCCAGAGATGCTGTGGGATGTGTGTGTGTGTGTGTGTGTGTGTGTGTGTGTGTGTGTGTGTGTGTGTGTGTGTATGCTTGCAAGCATTTTTGTACATGTGGCAGAAAAATGTGTGTCATTTGTGTACACTGTATATATATGTTTATTGTGTGTGTGTGTGTGTGTGTTTGTGTGTGTACAGTGTGTGTGTGAATGCATTAGTGGCCATGTTCTCAATGTATTTTTCTCTGTGTAAGCAAGTGTGTGTGTTTTTCAGTAATAGTTTCATCCCAGTAAACTTGTGTGTTCTTATTCCAGTATAACTCCACAGGAAGCACACACACACACACACACACACACACACACACACACACGCACACACACATCTAATGCCGCTCAAACACAACTTCATACTTAAACGCGGCACTTTTAGCTGTTTGCCCAGAACTGGTGAGAATTGGAGGCAGATCCAGAGAAACACAGAAGCCGAAGCAACAAACACAGATTTGGTGTCTGTTGGGAAGCCAGATTTTAAAGCAGGCCAGTCGCTACTACACACACACACACACACACACACACACACACACACACACACACACACACACACACACACACACACACACACACACACACACACACACCTCACTCACTTTTTCCGACATGTTTGCGTCTTCACTTGGAGTGATGGGATGAAGCACCTCTGACAAGCTGCTTCTCCAGCATTGTGTAAAGTGTAAAGACTGGACCTCGATGTGTGCTCATGTTGTATGAGGAAATGTGTTTGTGTGCATGTGTGTGTGTTTGTGTGTATGTGTGTGTAAGGGGGAGTTGCTGTGGGTGGGGAGGGAGCTGAGGACTGAAGAGTGAAAAAGAAAGAAGTAAAAGGAAAAAAATGGGGAGCTGGGGAGGGATTAAATGCTGACATTCTGCAGTTCTCATCGCCCAAAAATACACCACCATCTCTCTCTGTCTTTCTCTCTCTCTCTCTCTCTCTCTCTCTCTCTCTCTCTCTCTCTCTCTCTGGTTTGGCAGTATGCTCTGGCAGTTTTGGGGTAGAGAGGATTTGCCTGTAAGTCACTCAGCTTTTATGTAATAGCCGTTTGCAGCGTTCCAGGGAGGCATCTGTGGAGATGTGACTGAATCGAGAAGCGAGCAGGGCTGCTCCACCGACTGCAGCTGCCGGGGCTTGTGTCAGGAAGAAGGTCCCAGAGAGTGGGAGAAATGGGTAGGGAGAAGGAGGGTGAGAGAGAGGGGGAAAGAAAAGGCAAAATACTGTGAAAAGCCAAAATTTCAAAGAGGAAGACTGGCTGGGAGATCATCCTGTGGCTGCAGGCCCAGTCTGTAGCCTTAATGTACACTAGATTGAGGTTTTCTAATCTTTCTCTCCTCCTGTCTAGTCAGCAGTGCTGCTCTAAGCTGATGTGGTAGGATATGAATAGGTGGATATATGCCTATCTCAGTCTTTGTGCAGCCTATTGTAGATGGGATGTGATCCACGGCTCATTTTAACCGAACAGAGCATCTTTCTACTGGAGGCTGGATGGAGTAAAGACACAGTTGGTAGTGTTTTAGAGCATTCATTGTCTGCACCTTTTTCAGTTTAGATACAGGATTATCCCTGAAACAAATAGTTACTATTTTACTATTAGTCTGCAAGAGCAGTTTGACACAGGTGCAGACTAATTGTTTTAATCTTTAACTTTTATTTATTAACTCGCCGTGGCCTCCTGTCATTTTGCAAAAAGGGGCCCCAAGCAAAGCAAGCTGAGTATCCCTGTCCTACACCCTCGAGTGGAAACCAAACTTCAATCATCAATTAAAGACAAAAGGTAATTTACCTAACGTCGAATAGATTGTGTCAGTACATTAGTTTTAGACAGAAAATCTGAGCGTAAGCAGTGGTGCTCACACTCCTGGTGATGTATGTTTTCCAAATAAAAGCCATGAGGCCTTGCCAACACGGCATCACGTGACCAAATCTGCCCCCTAGTGACAGTCCAATAAAGGCAGTTGTTTTAGAGCCTACAGTATATAGAACATTACAAAATCTGTCTATTTTCATGTATGCAACATTAGAAGGACCTGTCCTATTTTAAAATTACAAATACGTAAATACTTGTATATATTTCTGTACCTCGAGTGATGATTATTGTCATGTGCTTTTTGCTGGTCAACCCATGAAAGCTACAAAAGTCTTCATTTGGTCCAAAATGCAGCAACCAGAGTCTTTATTAGATCTTGGAGGTTTAAGGACAATAAATCTATGTGCATTTCTTTGCCTCAGATACCAATACTAATAACAACAACTCCCTCTGATCTACAAGGCTTGAGATAATTTTGTATTTATGTTTTTTATACTCTGTTGATTAAATAGTCTACTACAAGATGACTGAATGATCATGTGCAACGCCATATTGTGTGTGTCACGAGGACGTTACAACCCTATACAAGCTAAGAGCTGTGTCCAGTGATCCTGTCTGTGTTTGTGTGAGTATTCATGTTTGTGTCTGATGTTTATATTTTATCTGCAAAGTATGCAGAGACTATGATGTGATATACTGTATAAATGAAGAGCAATTGAAGGAAAACGCTCTGGGCGTTTTCCCGGATCATCCCCTACACCCTCTCCATACCGTTTTCCCTTCCATTTCTGCGTGCACTCAGAGTGTCCGCCACATTAATCGCCGTCCCAAACCATCCAGCAGGGAGTGGAGGTGGAAACCCTTCAACAGCGTGCTGCACCAGTGCTGTCTGAATGATCATGTGCAACGCCATATTGTGTTTGTCACGAGGACGTTACATACAAATAAAGTTCTGTGTGACTATACGCTGCTCAAACTAAGAGACATTTATTACTGTTGTACAGACGTTGACATCTTAAATGCCACATTGCATTAAAGATCAAATATACCCCCTTATCTTGGAAAAACTGCAATCGTCTTACTTTATTATAAAGTGTTTTATATTATTTTGTACATTTACAGAAAGTTTTTCAAAACCCAGCAGCTTATAAACATCCGAGTGAATAAAATGAAAAAAAAAACTTGATTCATGATTTAGTTTATTCATACTTTTGTATTATTTATTTATTATTTTATGTACTTTTTTTTATAAAATTATAATGTCCAAAAGCTGCTGCTGCATTTCAACCCATCACCCTGATGGAGGAGCTTTATTCAGCTGTGATGGAGACTAAAGACGGACTCTGAGACAGAGTGAGAATGGCGACGGTGTGGTTTGGGAAAGGCCCTCTGTCTCTCTCCATCAGATCTCCCTCTTTCCTTCCTATCTTTGCACAAATATGGAACCTTCTGGTCCCTGTCATGCCTCACCTCTCCACTAGTTGGCCTCTGTGTTTTCCCTCCTCTGTTATCAGCTGATCAGTCACCTGCTGTTCAATTGGTCATTAGGCCACAGTGTTCAAAGCCCTAGTTTCCTGGTTCATCTGTAAGACTTTGTGCTGCCTCACTGCTGGTTACCCTCAGTCTGTTCCCAAACTTCTACCTCTCTGAAGAAACCCCTTCTGGATTTGTTTGCCTGCTCTGACTGATGTCCCACTGACAAACTGTAAGCCTGTTTATTAACTTACTGGTAAACTGTGACTTTCTCACCATACTCTAAGGGGATCAGGGGATTGTTATGTAGTCTTGTAAAGCCTATTTTACAAGCCAGAGTAATTTTGGATTACATGTGCTTATCATTTTTTTGTTTCCAAGAAAGTAAAAAATCCTAACCAAACATTCTGGTTCTCTTATGGTGCATAAAGCTGGTACCATGTGGACAAATTATGGAAGAAACATTTTAAAATGGTGCAGTGAAAATATCCTCATGAAACTTTTTATTTTCAGTTCAGCTCTTGTCTGCGTTGTGATGATTCAATATAAGACCAAATGTGACTCCTCTTTCAAGTCGACAGTGGGTGAGTGTTTCATAATCAAAAGACGTTTTTGCACTTTTGAGATACAGGTTCACTTAACATATTGCATGCAGAAGTGTTAGCATGAAGTGTTTGATGCCTGGGTACTGATGGATAACTTTGAGGTTGTGATTTTTGCTCAGAAAGTACTGTAATTTGTCGAAAAATGCCCCCAAACTTGTGTTCATCATCTTGTTTATAAGATAAGATAAGATAAGATAAGATAAGATAATCCTTTATCAGTCCCATAGTCGTGAAATTAACGATGTTACAGCAGCTATGAGGTTCTGTATAAGCAGCAAAAGAATAAAACAGTAAAAAAAAATTACAAATATAAAAATATTTTAAATATTAAGATGTTAGATAAACAAAAAACAAGGTGCCAAGTATGATTTAAAAAAACAAGGTGCCAAAACAGTAACATAAAATAAAATGAAATTACAATGTGCCAACAAAAATGGTCTTGAAAAAAATATATTTATAAGAAAATATGAACACCTTCGTGAACACACTCTTATGTTACATAAAGCTGGTACCATGTGGACAAACAATGGAAGAAACATTTTTAAATGGTGCAGTGAAAATATCCTCATGAAACTTTTTATTTTCAGTTCAGCTCTTGTCTGCGTGGTGATGATTCAATATGAGACCAAATGCGACTCCTCTTTCAAGTCGACAGTGGGTGAGTGTTTCATAATCATAAGACGCTTTTGCACTTTTGAGATACAGGTTCACTTAACATATTGCATGCAGAAGTGTTAGCATGAAATGATTGTTGTCTGGGTACTGATGGATAATTTTGAGGTTGTGATTTTTGCTCAGAAAGTACAGTAATTTGTCAAAAAATGCCCCCAACTTGTGTTCTTCATCTTGTTTATCCTCGTGAACACACTGCAAAAACACTTGATACACAACATTGGAGGAGACATTTTCTCCCAAAGCACTCATAAGCCTCGGCTTCAAAGCCAACAGTCTCACATTGTGCTGCTCAGCTTGCTTTGTCAAAGAAACTGTGCTTCATGTTTCTGCTGTGTTGTTGCAGCGCTGATGTTTGATGGTCCAATTACAGAAAATGGCCAAGAGAGCTGTTTATCCAGTGTGTTTTCAGAGCAAAGCCAGTGATTAAACAGCCGCAGATAATAGTGCATAAATCGTGAGGTTTTAACACTTTCGAGTTGTGGTTCCTGCTGATATTTGGGTCCATTCTGTCTTAAGTCCAAATAAGCTCAGAGGTTCAGAAGATCACAGAACAAGAAGCCTGTATTTCCATTCAGGAGGAGAGCTTTGGTATAATCCATGTGCTGTCTTTGAGTTTAATGCACTTGACCAGTAGCGTCTAGGAAACTGGGGAATTTAAAGACATTTGTTTGAAAAAGATATCTTTCATTTTTTTCCTGACCCCGAAAGTGAACGTAGTCGGGCTGAACTCCAGAATCCCTCTGACTTGTGTAAACTTAATGTGAACTCAATCATGAGGGATTTTGACTCTGGGCCCGGCTAATTGCTGGTTAATTACATCCTCAGACACAGGTCATAGTCAGAGCCTGAGCCAAGTATTAACATTAGCTCATCTTTGCTGACAGAAACTGAACCCGACTAAGAGTTTGTCTACTTTGCTGAACTTCATAAAAGAATTTGAGTTGATCTGTGTTGCACTTGGTGCAGTATGCTGTGTTTTTACGTCACATGCATGCTTTTGTGTGTCAGAGAGTGCATTTCACAATATTCTTAAATAATCCCTTCTTTCACTGTTTTGACACCGTCTCTATTTTGCCTGAAAATGAGAGCGAAAGCTGTTTCTGTGCATCTTCACATTCTTACACAGATTTTGATAGAAGCTATGGAGTATTTTGATCCTCTCCCTTTTCAATGCTATCAAAGCTGTAATGAAATCCATTCATGCATAAGTGTAGATTTCTGAGGGAATCTGTCTCCCTTAATATTTCAAACATGCATTTGTCAAAAACATGAAGTAGCAGAGGAATTTTATTTTGACAAAATTAAAGATGTTTGAACAATAAATTGGTGCAGAAAAGGCACAAATTAGTGCCTAGTGCGTTGGTGCCAAAGTACAGGAAATTCAGTATTTGATGCTCAAAATATTTTTGTGGTGGACCTCCAAACCCCCCCATTTGATATGTGTTGTTTCCTCCCAGTGTTGAAACAAAACCCTTCACTCTTGCATTCATGTGTGATTCTGCAGATACACTGAGCATCTGCCTCACATCAAAAATTATGCAAACTGTGGAAGGCATTTATTGTGAAGAAATTTACAGAAAGTGCAGGAACTAACGCTAGTTGTGACAACAACTGGCCAACATTTAGATCTGGATTTGTTTTGGTGCACGGCATGAAGGAAGAAAAAGCAGTCATTAGTGATCAGTTTGACAATAGGCCCACATGATGCATGAATATATTTTGAATTTGTTCAAATTTACATTCAGGTGTATTGATGGGATTGTGTGCTGTGGCTGGACATTATTTTCGTAAACGTAATGTAAGCCTAAGTGCCTTTACTGCTGACTTTGTTGCTGAGTTGTTAGATTAATTAAGTGGCTACCATAACATTGTGACTTGCATGATGGAGAGCTTTAAAGAGACTGCTAATTAAAGTAGTTATATCTAATCGCAAGAGGATGGCATCTGTTGCTTTTTTTGTGCTGAAGAAAAAGGTCAAACGTTTTCTGCTTCTGTGTATAAACTTGCAAGCAAGCCTGTTATAAGAATCCTGCATTGATTGGTGAGCTATGGAAGCCCATTTCTGCCAGTGTGACGTATAAAAAGCTCCTGTTTGTTGAAATGAAAAGCAAGCTTTCTTGTCTCAAAAACTTACTATTCCAAAATAATGACAAACTTTCCTAAAATAATGACTTTATATTATTTCTTATTATTTAAAATCATTATTTAAAGACAGTTTCCTTTTGATATACAAACTCATTATTTTGAGAAAGTTATTTAAGATACTGATTATTTTTGAAAGCTCATTATTTTGAGATTTGAGACTACAGCTCCATATTTTGAGGAAGTTTATCATTATTTTGAGAAAGTTTCTCATTATTTCTAGAAAGTTTCTCATTATTTTGAGATAACAGATTATTTTTTATAACGTATTATTTTGAACATTTTTCTCAGTATTTTGAGATACTACATCACTATTTTAAAAAAGTTTGTCAATAAGATACTTATTATTTTGAGAACGTTTCTCATAAGAATGACTTACTTAAGATCCTTTATTTTCAACACACCCTTGTACTTCTATACTATAAGCTCAACACATTGCTTTGGACATTTTTTGTGGCATCAAACTACTAGGTCTCACTATAAAGGCATGCTCATTTTATTATCAAACCTCGTAAGCATTGGTTGCTTATTAGTTAAGATTATGCTGATATGAAACCATTTGTGAAATGTTATTGATGAACCATAAGGTCCAGCCCAAAGGTCTCCTAAAATAGGATATGAAGGTATAAATTACAAACCACTGTGCTGATTTCAGATGTTAAGTTCAAATACACTTCAGCACCACAAGTGAACTCATCACCACTAAAGCGGCCCTGCTCTGATTCTGACTTGATTTCGGTCGTATGTTCAGTCTGTTTCTGGCTCAGCTCAGTAAAAATAGGCCCACGCAAGCACTGTTTACAAGATGAATAGCTCAGCAGCCACTTATTAGTGACAGTAATCACATTATGAACGTTTCTGTGGGTCTTTTAATAGGCTTTTAACAAGGAAGTAACCTACTGTGTATCACACTGAGCCGACATCCGTGCTCTCAGTCACCAGTGAGGGGAGCTCCACTGTTAATGCGGCTGAGAAAGTTAGTTCAGTTTAAAGATTACATTGTGGTGACTTGTGCTCAACACCTCTGGCATGCATACTGTAAATAACAAGAGAACTTAGTCTATGCATGAACTGGCATAAGCAGCTTGGTTGTGCTGAACTCACAGAACGCAGAGAAAAGGAGGTGAAATATGCATTGACCTGCAGTTGTGTGCACTGTAGCTATTAGAGGATATGCACAACTTTTGCAGAATGACATGAAGGACAGGATCTAGCCGTCATGACAGTCACGTTAGCGTGGCCTGTGACCTGTCAGTGTAAATAAGATGGATGGCCCGAGCAGAAGCTGGGAAAGAATACATATGAAAGCTTATTGTGCACATATGGTCCATTAAGCACTTTCCTGCTTGTTTTTATGGCTGGTTTAATCTTTTTTAATCTGTCAGAAAATCAATTTGTTCACGTCCCTGCCAGGTTGCTGAGCGGAGCACTCCATCACGCATCCATAGACCTTGCCTGCCTGAACAAGGCATTGTGCTGGATGCTAGTCATCAGAAACTGCTATAGAGAGATAAATGAATGCATTGATGGATAGATAGTGGAGGAAAGATAGAAAGGGGCTGAAAAGGAACTAGCAAGTTTATGTGAAAGTGAGTGGAAAGATATATGGACAGACAAACGGCAGACAGACAGCCAGATTGCACCATTTACAGTTTCTAGAGAACTAGAATCTATTGAAAAAGTAAATAGAAATAACACTATTAACACTATAAACAAAGGTGTGTACATTTTTTTGTCTTAAGACAACATTTTTGTAAATAATTGAAAACGAAATAGAACAATATAAATAAACAAGACCAGGTATATAGGTAACTTATATAACTGTTTAAAAAACTGTTTTAGAAAGTTTTATGCTTGTCAGTTTTAACCAACTCATCTTTACCTTCTCCCACTGTACCAAAATGAAGCCAAAATATCCCGAATGCAGCGGCTCCATTTTGGAGCCAGAGTGAGTAGCAAACATCGTGGTATCAAGTTCCTGCCGATACACCCATCCAACCAATCGTGAGCAGCGTCATTGATCACAGGCACTCGATTGGCACTCACAGCTGTCACTTGTGACGTCAGACTCCCTTTTCATAGCATCTAATAACTATTAACAAACAAGCTTTTAAGAGAAATAAACACTTGTACAAACATCTGTATGATAACTTCCTTAAATGACAGAGCGCGTCTTTGGGAAAAATAATTTGGTGTGTTCTTTGCGTTTTTAATTTTGGCGCATACATAGATTTAAAATAATACCTAGATTCCAGATGCCAAGATGGTACCTAGTCAATCCAATCCAATGCGCTTCAGAAAAGTTTTACAAATATAAAACCTCCATGGACCAAAAATGCATTATACACAGGGTCATTATTGACCTTGTTTTAAGTTTGAGGTGTTTTACATTTTACAGACATCTCTTTTGCAGTGGTGGCCCACTGGGCAAGAGCTTTTTGGGTTGCAGGGGATGTTTTTCTGCTGCAATACTGCATGTGGCTCCTGATTTTTTTTTTTCTCCAAGGCTTAGTTTCTTTGCTTGGGGCCTAGCCCACATCCCATCCACTAACATTGAGAGGGGTTTATATTGCAGCCAGCCACCATCAAGATATTTTCGGCTTAACTTTTGGGTAGCTATTATGTTTTTCCTCTTTATATACAGTCTATGATGAAGTCCAGTTTTTATTCTTTCACAGAGAAAAAAATGTACTCGTGCAAAACAAGTGATCAGACATAATCTCCATCCTTCTGTGTTCAAAACCAAAAACATACTGCAATATAACACCCCAACCCTAATGCCAGCAGTTCAGTCTCTCACTACATGATTTAAACAGAATAGATCAAAACAGTAAAATCACCCTTTCCAGCCATATGAAGCTCAACAGTTTAACTATCTCTTATAGCCCATAGTCATTGCATCCATCTGTAAAAAATGGAAGACTTAAAGCTCAGTGAGATAGACAGAGAAAGAAAAGAAGGGAGATAGATGAGCTTCGTTTCTAAAACCCCACAGTGAACCGGTGATTATCCTGCATTCAGCAAAAACCAAATAAGTCCTGTAATTCCTCCAAAGGGCCGGGATGCTAAAAGAGCTAATTTGACAGAACAAGTATAAGAGAGAAAAAGTATTTTCAGTAATAATCTGTGGATTTAGCGGGAGAAAGGGAGGATACCTGGGATAAAGCAGGGGTTTGGCTGAATCCATTACACCAGTGCTATGGGATTATTAACACAGCCAGGAGTCACTGGGGCTGATAAATACCCATATGAAGACATTGCAGGGGCAGTGAAATGTGTCATTTCCACTCCCGACAGCACGGAAAGGAAGAAAAACCATTAAAATTGCATGCAATTTATTTGTCAGCTTAGAAGAAAAAAAAGAGAAAAGTCTGTATCTCGTAAAAGTAGCTTTTTTTTTTTTTCAAAGCAGGAAGGCTATTTTCCCCTTGAGCTGCTCGGAAAGGGAATACGCCTTATTAGCCTCTGCGACACACAGAGCGTTATTTGGTTATGCAGTGAAGCCTAAAACAGAGTCGCCGTTTAAAGCTGCTTCGTCCCTCCATCTCACTGAGTGATTACCTCTGTCAGGCCTTCAACAGACCACGCAAGGTGCACACAAACAGGTACACACACACACACACACACACTATTTGGCGTAGTCATGCGCGTGCACCTCCACACACAGAGCATAAAACACCTGTCCCCTAAAACGCCCGAGAGCTCTCATCCTGCCTCTGCCACACCTCAATGTGCAGTAATTCTGGAAAAGGGCCTCTTTAAGTTTCGTGGCCATAAAAGCCAGACGCAGACTGAGCCATTAAATGGCTGCTGTGGGTGCTGGGATGCATCCGCAGCTCAGAGCAAGGAAACATTCCTAGACCATTAGTCTCACACTCAGATCTGTAGACAACAGGAAAAGAGCCGCCTATGAAAATGTGTTTTATTCTTTGTGATGCAAATGTGGTAAATGAAAGGGCGTGGGTGAGAGATACTCAACAAAAGCCATTTCCGGGATGAATGGAAAAAGGAGGAAACTGAAATAACTAACACAGCATCGTTAATGAGTTTTGTTCAAAAGTAGGAAGCAGTTGGCTCACAGTCCCTCTCCAGCCGGTCTCCTCCTCGCTCTCTCCTTGAACACGGCAAAACTCAGGAGGAGGACGAGGAAATGCAAGCCAGCACTGGTGGACGCTGATGTTCTGTTAAGCCCTGTCTTAATTAAAAAACATGAAAAGAAAACAAAAAGCAGAGAACCCGAGGATATGCTAGTTTACTGTTCTCCCTGAGCCCTTTCCAAGGACTCTCGCTAAATGTTTAATTTCGCTGCAGACAGTGACATTTATCAGTGGGTTTCTAGTGGGGATGCTTATAAACAGCCTGTTCCCTGGACAGGGGCATGTTGGCCTGAGGGGGGGGGGGCAGACGGAAACTGACATGGAGGGAGACGGAGAGAAGAGAGACACAGCATCAGTGACTTTCTGATTGAAAGAGAGAGCCACAAACAGAAGGACAGGAAAAAAGACAATGTGATTATACAGAATTTCCAATTTGGTGCCGACTATCTTCCCCACATCTATCCATCGTCAGTGTTTGCTGGAATTAAATGAGCAAGAGAAGCAGCAGTAGCCTTTCATAGGAACATTTCTCTGATGTAGAGCTGCCCTTCAAGGCTGAAATGTACTCATTGGTTGAGCCTCTATGGTTGAAGCAAAAGAACCAGTTACTAACAGTCCACTGTAGCCCAATGATTAAGATAAAGTTGGGTCCAGATGGGCACTGAAAGTACAGGCTTAATTGTTGCCAGACAAATTCCACAGCTTCTTATTTTCTTTTAAGCGACTCCCAGTTAATGTAACATTTCATGGATATCGCATATTTTAAAGCCTTAGATTAACACCTTTTGTCCCAGACACATGCAAGTTTTAACCTTCAAGTCCCACGTTGGTGTGGTGAGAATCAAGCAATTACAGTCCCTGCTATAAGTCAGACAAGACAACTCGAGGTCTAGCAGGTCAAAAATCAAATTCTGATGATCTGGTTAAACATGATCTAGAAAGCTAACATTTGACCAAGCAAAAAGCTAATAAATTATGTAGAAAAGACAAATTCACGCATCTTTTTTGTGGGTTTCGAAGTGATGAACATAGTTGGATGTTGTTGCGGTCGTGACACTGATTTTTTTTTACTTCAGATCTTGCATTTCACTGTTGTCTTCTTGCAGCTGTCCTCAACAACCTAAGTGTTAAATCCAGAGTTTAACATTTTTGGATGAGCCCCCTGATAGTTGCCTTGTGTGCTGACCTCTGCTGGTCTGCCTTGTCCTAGTAGGATGACAGGTTTACTTGCATTGTGCTAGAAATCACCCAATCATGTTTCAAGACAAAATGTAACTTCTCGATATCGAAAAAAAAATGCAAATATTTAATATAGAAAAGGCAAGTTCTTTAGAGTCTTCTGTCTCAAGCCTAAGGCAATCTCAAAACACAAATACCAAGTCAATTTGAATCTTCTATCAATACTAGTAAAGCAGTTCTCAAGTAATCAAATTTGCAACTCGAGTCTAACTCGAGTCATGTGACTTGAGTCGAGTCATGTTATGTATGTATGTATGTATATGTATTCTTCAAGCCTCTCGCCTTACTGTACGCAAATATAGGTGGAAATATGTTATCAGACGTGGATTTTGTCCACATAGCACATATTAGTTACTGTATCTAAATATATATGTTGCATAAAAAAACAAGATCTTTCATTTGCCTTAGTGATTTGAGAGCCCATAACTTAAAACAGTTCATAATGCTTTATTTTCTATGAGCAGCTATTTGGCAAAAAAACACATGAAAAACATTATCACTCACCTTTTACTTATATGTTTTAGTATCAACATTTTGTGACTTCTGATATTCAGGTGCTTCATTCTGTCATTCCGGTTTTTCATATTTGCTCCTAATGACTTCATGTCATTGTTCTCTATCTTAATTAGTGCTTTTAAAAAGTAACAATGTACCGGAGTCCGCCTCTGCTGTTGTAACAGATGCAACCATTCATTGAGTTCATGCTTGCTGTGGGTCCTTCACATTTTTTTTGTGTAAATAAGGTAACATTTTGCAATGATGGTTGTTTCTTACAGTAATATATTCTTCAGTCAGTAGTCTGTATGTTAAATATGTTTGTTGGATGAGGGTTAACTATGTTTACTCATCATGTTGATAGGAAACGTAACCTTGGCGGCATCATGTTTCCTTTCAAATGTATTTTTGGTTGCAGATTGAAGGCATGTGAGCATTATTTTTTAGGAGACGGTAAAGTTGATTGTGGGTTGTGTTTGTCATTACTTTATATTTTGAGAACAGTTGGTTCTCTGCCTGCAGACTTTGTTGGTCAGATAACTTGAAAGTTCCCTCTCCTTCCCTTATTTAGTAGCTATTTGTTGTTTGACTTCACACAAAAGCTTTGCAGGTTTCCTTTGTAGTGAACCCTTGTTAGACATAGAGAAGAAGTGGAAAGTGCGGGTGTTTTTGGTGTGAGGGAACTATCATTACCTGTCGGATAGAAGAGCTTGTTCCTTTGAAACAGGAAAGGCTACTCCAAATGACGTATGCTTATTTGTGCCTCCCGTACTCCTCGTCTCTCTCTCTCTCTGCTCTTTCTCTCTCCACAGTCTACTTCCCTGAGGCATACATTTTCTTCTCTCCATTCATATGTCAGTTCCTCCCTCCACAATCCTTCCCCTCCGGATTTTTTCAGGAATACGAAATGAAATCCTCTCGCACTTTTGACTTGCATTAAACGCCTTCATTCAAAATGAGGCTTGTGAAAACGACTTCCGCTGAGGAGGTGTCAGTGCACGGAGTGTGTTAACATGCAGACTGTACACTCGACTTAGCCCCGCTCCAACACATGTGATATGACCCGACCTGTCAGACGGCGGGGTAAACAAAATGAAGGGGGGTAACGGAGGTCACAGACTAAAGAGGCTGATATTAATCCTCGAGGCCTCTTCAAGATGACAAAAAGAGACTTGCAGTGAGAAAAGCACCAGCTCCTCTATGTCCCTTCAATTCCTCTATTATGGGTCACATGAACCCTCTCCACCTCTACTCTCAGCATCACTGCAAACTTTGAGCAAGTTCTAAGTTTGACGAGTGTTGAGGCATTAAAATGAAATGTCTGCCCTCATGGGGGAATTTGCATCAGGCTGAGTGTCCTTCAGAGTAGTCGTAGACCGGCGCCCTGCTTCAGAGCCAAGTCATGATTAAAGGTACAGTCATCAATCGAGCAGCATTAGGGCAACAAGATCTGTTTCCCCTGTCATTTACCATCATACCCTGGCTGTTATTTATGATTATTTCGGATTAGATTAGCCATTAGTGCCAGTGTTTATGCCGTCTGATTGACATTGTATGAAACTCACCCCTCAGTGTATTTCTGAAACAGCTGACTGTGACTTTAAGACGAGGTGTGTTTATGAGACTGATGAATCAGCGTTGCATTCAGCAGCCAAACAGATGTTGTTCCCCTCCTGTTAGCAGAGAAATGCCTACGGTGTCCTGCACGGGACATTTGGCACCCTGATGTCTGTCATTATTCATCATGAGAGGGTTTCCAATAACAAGGGCAGGCAGGGGGCATTTTTGAGCATATTATCCATAGAGAGATGCGCACATAATGCAAGGCGCTGCCATGGGGCACGTGAGGCAGAAAGTGGCCCCTGCTCAGCGTGATCTTGCCTGGACAGCAGAACTAAAGCTCGGGGAAAAGAGTGAGAGACCGGAGCAAGAGTCCTTGGAATGAATCTAGGCATAAAGTGATGATAGATAAGTTTGAGTGTTATGTTTACATATGCTCTGTATGGCTTGGAAAAAGATGAAAAAGGATGTAAAGTAAAGTTTTTTTTGCTAAAAACCTTCAAATCTGCTTTTCTTAGCTGGTTGTTGTGAACGAGACATCCTCTGCCTGTGCCGTCTCCACAGCTGAATTTGCAACAGGAACTCGCTGCAAAGTGCACAGGAGCTTTGACTTCATACTTTCTTTCATATGATATTGAGGGTAGCTGTGTTAAAGTGAGGAAAATGGGGCAATGGACGGAAAAGGAGAGACGGATAGACAGAATGAAAGCATCAGCTCTTTAACAGAGGAGTCCTCCTATGGGAATATGTAAATAGTTTCACTTAAGTGCTTGAACTAAAAGAGACGAGAGTGAGTGAGAGTGCTATTAGCAGGAAAGAGATGCATGCCAATAAAAACTGTGCTCCAAAGTAAAGACTTACTCCATCGGCTTCACCTGTCATTTATGATAGGAAAATGCCATGTGTTATCAGAACTGGACAGAATAAACCCGACTTCATAACGTCAAAATGGCTGTGCCTATTTAAAATCATACCTACAGCTGATGCACTTTAAAGTCACTGGTGCAGAACTTAAAAATAACAACTGTGGTCCTGGGAATCCTGCAGTGCCACTCATGCTAAAGATAATTCTGTGCGGTTGAGATGACTTGGGAAAAGATTTGGAAGAATTTGATCATTCTGGGTGGTGGATTAGAGATGGAGCATCATGCTCGCCGCTCCTTGTCAGGGCCGTGGTGATTCTGCTCAGCATGTGTGGCCTCCTGGTGTTATCCAATAAAAACATCTGAAAAAAGAAGGCCCTTGCAGGTGTTTCATTAAGAAAACTGTGTCTGTTTACCTTTTTAATTAGTTTGCTTGTCTGTCTCCATTTGTTTATCTGTCTATATCTGCCTCTGATGTGTCTGCACCTCTGAAATATGGCTTTTTAAAATGTCTGTTAAAAAATCTGCTTATTTTTTATATCTATAGCATCAATTCCTTCAAGTGTAGCACATTGCAATTCTAACACGCACATTTTCTCTTGCTACGTTAAGGTCATCATAACATCGTCATGCTTATATGTGGTTAGTACAGTAGTAAACATCTCTGAGAAATAAAAAACAGTATTCACCCACTTTGCAGGAAAAATAGCAGCTAGAAAGCCAGTTTAGCACATACAATGTAAAAATTAAGACCCAGGGATATTTTTCAAATATAAACTTGTAGAGATGTTCCAATCGGATTGAAAGGATTGGTATTGAGCCTGATCGATGCATTTTTTAATTGATTGGGATCTTTTTTTTTTTTAGCATACACCCTGCCCGATCCTTTTATGTCGTTTATGTCCACCGTTACACAGGTGTTGTAAACAGAGAGCACAATATGTGGCAGATATTCAGATTTTTGTGTAATGCTGCTACTCCTATTAGTAGAAACAGATTTTTTTTCATGTTTAACTTAAGCTGCTACACCAGTGGAATTGAAATTATTGTTGTTCATTTTTAGTAAAGTCGTTTTAATATAATGCTGTAATAGGCAGAATTGTGACCAACTTGTTAAAGTATATTATATACTAAAACACTCCTTCAAAGTGGAATTGTGATTACATTCCTCATTTATAATGATCTGCACTTTATTACAATTCTGCACTAAGTTGAGTTTAAGATATTTGCTTTGTTTACTTTGTTATTCTGTTGTAAAAACAAATGCTGCACTAAGTGGAGTTGAAAGCAATTTCTTAAAAAATTTAGTTTCTGTATTTAAAAAAAAAAACAACCAAATGCTGCACTAGGTGGAGCCATATGAAAATATTTTTAGTTTGCTTTCTTCGTTATTTTGTAAACATACAATAAGAAAGCCTAAGGAACTATTTGGATGTAGATATATTTTTATTGTATTGCATTGTAGAGCTGTTAAACTGTAAAGCATATGCACTAGATTGATTTTAATAGCTTGAGGTGCGCATTGTGCAGCTGTATTGTAATACCAGTATTGAATCGGTACTTGGTATTGGAAGAAACTCAATATCAAATGACTTGGATCAGGGACAAAAAACCTTCATCAGGACATCCCTTAAATTTGTGTTTGTATGTTGTGGAGCTTAATTTCATGTCATGTAACTTGTGTTACGTTTTTAACTGCCTGGATTTGAATTATTTAGCCAAAAAAACTTTTTCTTTAATGCTTTGTTTTTTTTTTTTTTTTTTTTTTTTTAAGCTGCGTTCCAACTCATGCCGTTACACTTGAGACTCACACATGCTTTAGTCAGTTGTAACATCGGACAGTGTTCATGTTTGGTTTAATTCCTCATGACTTCTTTTCTCTATCGAAAAGCTCAAAGTGGTTTTTGATTGCAGACACATATAGTATATTTGCCTGAAAATATTACATATGTAAGTAAAAACAATCTCTGAGTACAGCAGAGAAAAGTGAAAAATGTTACAATTATGGCAACTCACATCTAAACCTGGACCCAACTGTCTGTTTTCTTGTCCTTTACCTCACTTTTCTCCTTTGCATGGCAGTAGCTTATTTGATGGGTTATCCAGCGCTGGCTCAGCACCTTTCTCTTCCCTCTTGGTTTGGCCTGCTAGAGGTGCTAGCAGTCCAGAAACAGGCCCCTATGGGTCAGTCATGGCCCTTAAGAGAGAAGGCCCCTCCTCGTAGTTCTGTAGAAGGTCTTTTCGCTCATCTGCTCTTCAGTGTGACTCAGGACAGCCTTGATCCTGCTCTTTTCAGCAATCTACCCTTCAGCTGAGACATCTGGGGAAATTTCCACAGTTACCTTTTGGGACTTAAGAGAGTTTTCCAAGAGGATTAAGAGTTTTTCCAACTCCTCTGCCTTGAGCAGGACCTTCATCTCAAGGCTCTTCTCCTCCCAGAGCAGTCAAAGTTTTTCTTCCTCCCCAGCTCATTCTTGGGCTCTGTATAGTCTATATACTATAAGTCATTTGTATTTTTTTACTTCATTAGAAAATAGATGTTGATTATAGCATCCAATGTAGTTGTTTGCACCTAACTTTGGCTATAAAGGAACTACATAACAGTCTCACAACTTAATGTCGCCTTCACAACAAGGCCGTAAAGCTGTGTTTGGTGCAGAGTTGGACAGTAACCAAGTACATTTACTCAAGTACTGTACATATATACAGTTTTTGAGTATTAGTATTTTACTTTCGCATTATTGTTTTTGAAAATGTTTTACTTTGACTCCACAATATTTGAAAAATAAATATTTTACCTTTGACTCCACTACAGTTCTGCAAAGGCTCTCCTTACTTGTTACATTTGCTGTGAAGTCAGTAGATGATTTTTTTTTGTTCTTTTCTAAAACACAAAAGTCCTAAAACTGTGATCTCTCAATTCTGCGTGTGGTTTCGTAGTGATAGTAGTGATCAGTAGAGACAGGTAGAGAGGCATCGTGGCAATGCTGTGAAATAGAAGTTGGAGTAATGAATGTACTGTTGACAGGGCAGTCGACATGTGTTGGTCCAAATAAGAGATTATGGTTGTTCAGTCCTGTTGTTGTTAATGTTTTCAAGTTTATATCTCTTTAGACTAAATAAAAGAAATGATGAGCAAAAACAGAAGTTGAATTAAACTAAGCCTATAAAATAAAGACTTGTTTACTTTCATCTACATTCAGTGGGTTGTTTTAGAGTCATTAGTATGTATTAGCAATGTATTGTTACAATAGTAACAAATACTTTTAACTTTATGTTTTTAAAGAAAGTGCCCCAGTACTTTAATTCAAGAAATAATTTGATGCAGCACTTTCACTTGTGTCAGAGTAATATTTGACCAGGAGTACCTATACTTTAGCTTAAATAATAGAGTTGTGTAGTTTTTCCATCACTGGTTGGCCATGGTTTGGCTAATGACATTCTGTACTCTCATTTTGCATCTTGTTAACAACTGCCTTTTTACATGAAAGCTTCAAAGTTCAAGAGTGGGGTATTTAATTACATATTTTATGTCATAGAACAAAATGTGAAATTCTCTTAAGCTTGTGTTAACCGCAGACCTTATTTCAGGAATCTGAGCAAAAACCCCACTTACTTGGAGACAGGGGAACAGGGAGAAGTGAAATGTGAACTCATTTCTGGGCTTTGGGATTTATTCCTGGACTATTCTATTTAGGCGCATTATGAATTGCCAAGAAAACCTGATCTGGAGAGGGCAGACAGAGTACTACCAGCTTGTGAGAAGTGCTAGTGTGCAAGACAAAGTCATGGGACACCAAAGAGTAAAATGTTGAAGTGCCAGTGCTGCATGTGTGTGTACAGGCCAACTGCATATGGGCCAGTGTATCAGGATATGTTGGACTACTAACACATCTCTAAATCTCTCCTTGTCCTCCTTCACCATGTTACCTTAAACTGATTTTTTTCTGCTCTGAATGCGTTTTACACTGGACCCACATACATCTGACAGCACACGTTTTATTAGCCAACACACTGTACCAAGGTATGAAAAATTAAACCCACACTTGAGTTTTTTATGCACATGTATACTCTCAGCGTATCAACATTAAATTGAAACCATTTAGTGCACACTGGGGTAATAATATTTTGTCCAGGCTAATAGTTGTTTCAGTCTTTGGGCTACGTTCTGTCCCAGTTCACCACATCAACACAAACACACGTTCTCCAAAGTCTACTTCACCGATAATTGAAGTAATTATTGGGACCCAGGAAGGTCAACAGAACAGCTTATTAGCTTTCACTCCAACTCCAAGACTTTCTGTCCAGCTGCCTTTTTAATGTTGTGCATGCAAAGCTAAATGTAGCATTAGTGGAGCCCTAGAGAGCAGGGTTTGACATTGATGACTTTGTTAAGGGGAGCATATGTTTGAACAGATCGCCCCCCTCGATAAATATAGGCTGTATTCAATCCCCATGGCTTGAAGGCTGGCGGCAATGTATGTCTGCATGACATTATACAGAAAGAGAGCAAGGGAGGTGGAAAGAGTGCGTGTCAGGGAGAAGGGCACAATGAGGGGAGAGAGGGCAAACTTTTTTCCAACATGGTAACTCAAGTGGAAAACTATTGTCTTTTGCATTATTCTAAATTGAGCTGAAAAGGCACATTCAGTGGGATGTTTGAGAGTCATTAGGCAAAAAGGCAAAATGTATGCATTTATGACCTTACTTTAATAATACTCCAGGCAGAATGTCTTTGACTGTCTCGCAGGTTCGTGTCAACTCGACCATTTTCTAATTAAAAACCTCACACTGACTTAAAATCATTGCCTTAAAAGACTATTGATTATTGATTACAACAGGGATATTTGAGACTACAGGCGCAGATTAGGTGTTGAGTTAACCTTCGGACATTTACAAAGACATTTTCAGAATGCCAGTGTTGATTGATGTGCACTGTTTCCAATAAATAAACTAATTATTGAGGGACATCAGAAGGTAGGGCCTACATACAAGAAACTATGTAGTATTTTTAGGGACAGTTCTTCATTTATCAGAGGACGTGAGTAACTGGGATTTGACTTCTTTTTCTTTTTTTTTATCCTGACCCTCCCCAAAGCTACAAATATTTTTCTTGAGCCTCCCTGAATGGATGGGGAGAAATGTAGGACCCTAACTCCACCATTAAAAGCATCGTATTCTATCTTTTTTTGTAATCACAGCAAATGTCGTGATTTGAGCCATAGAATGAGCTAACAGCACAGGACTGGGAGTTAAAAATAAACAGCTGCTTTCTTAAGCAACATGCAAATCCTCCTTCCAAGAAATGCAAGCTGTGTGTGCACTTTAACAGAATATGAGTGCATGGCAGCCACCCCTTCTGGTCCTACCACACAAAGCCAACAAAATTTAATAAGACAACACGGCACACAGACACGCATGCAGCTGCCATCAGCAACATGTGCATAATGATCGCTTTCCCAAATAAACTATGCACATCAGTGGCAGCAGTGTCTGGCCATATTGATACCACAACAACAGCCATGCTAAGTTAGTAAGATTTTAAAAATGGAGCCTTGGTGTATGAAAGTTAAAGGTTGAAAACAGAACTGAAAAATGTTTGCAGAAACGGACTTGAAAGAGTTGGAAAAAAGCGTCTTGCTAATGCCATGCAATTATTGTTTTTACAGGATGTTTTTAGTGAAAATTATTTTCTTTTTGATGAAATTTTAAATGGGATTTCTATGAAATCTTACTATTTTGAGGCTAGATTTTCTTATGTTTCCTGACGGAAGCTCACATCATGCATAATGTGTTCAAGGTCTGTTGTAAATTTGAAAATCTGCCCATGATTTCAGTTTTCATGGTTTCTAGCTGTAATAAATAGGCTGAATTTGGGAATTTTTAAAGAAAACATGGCTTTTAAACTCAGTGGCAGGTTTTGGAATTCAGATGGTATTTAAAATAAGTCATTTGAAGATGTAGGTCCCTCCTCTAAGCCAAATCAAATTATGTAAATCCCTCCCATATTCTTAAAACATTATTTGACATGCCTTCCCTGTTTCTCACACCACCAGCCGCCCTCATAATTAACAAACAGTCCCTTAGCAGAACACGCTGATACAGCACTCAGACAACAATATGGAGGGAACAAGAACAAAACATTCACGTATTCAAATGCTGCCTCCTCCACTTCCACACAGACAGACGCAGACACAGATGGACGGACAGACACAGACGCAGATGGACAGACAGACGGACAGACAGATACAGATATACTGACAGAGATGGATAGACAGACAATGACGTATAGACAGACGGATAGACAAACGGAGAGATGGACAAACAGAGACAGACAAGGACAGACAAGGACAGACACACACACACACACACACACACAGAGTGTATGGTCTTACAGAAGATTCTTCTCGCCTGCGCTGAGCATCACTGGTAATCAGCACCAGGCGTCTCCCCCTCCTCCTCTCTCCTGTATGGTAGTGTTGTTTTGTGATTGGTGGGTAAATGAAGACCATTTTCCAGTGCGAGCAGATGGTGAGCATTGAAGTGCCTGTTGACAGGTAGCCTATAGCTTGTTGTCTGAGCTGGCGTTATCACACACGCAGTGAGACGCACGCAGAAACACACACCTATGCGCACACACACTGCAGCAGCTTTGAGCCCTAATTGGTACCCAGAAGGGTTTGATGGAGAGAGAGTGAGAGAAAGAGTGGGAGCGAGAGAGAGAGAGAGAGAGACTGGTATGAAAGAGGAAATGAACATCAAAAAACGCAGACCAGCTGGTCAACTATTTACCTCCAAAGCACTTAAGGAGAGAATTCACATTTAATGTTGAATTTTATTGAATGAAAAATCTACAAAATAGAATTAATGAAATAGCCATAAGCAAACATGTGAACTGCTCTGTGAAGTATTAGTTTGTGCCCCTGAGATATAAAGACAAAACCAACAACAGAAGTCTTTTTGTTGAAGACAGCTGTCACAGAATCACAGGATATCCGTCTGTCTGTTAGTCTGTCGAAACTTCTTTTTGTACATTTCTTCATCAAAGTGATAACTCACATATTCATTGTTAATTTAATTTTGTTGCATGCTTGGTGATAATTGGATATTGCTGTGTTGTTCCTGCAATGTGTTCCTGTGAAATGCTTGTCAAATAAACAGTAAGGACAGTGTAATTTTTTTTTTTTTTTTTTTTACATCTTATGTTTCAGTTGGGGTTGCTTTTTTTGCCTCTTTATGGTGGCTGTCCCCTAGTATTGCAAACAAGCCATTTTTACTGCTGCTAGAAACATAAAAATGTACCAGTCAGTGTGTGGCGCTGGATTTTTTTAGGGACAGGAACTGGGTATTGTAGTCCCATACCATACTTACCCCTAATACTAATGTGTGCCTGCATAACCAGTAACCAATTCAGGCTGTTCTTTCATTATTTGCACTTATACCCAAGAAAAGTGAAGCACTGTAATTTGTATAATACCTATATAATCGTGAGCCATGAGGCTGTGATTACATGAATTATGAGCTGCAGACTGTCTGCCATCTATGACAGGAGTGCAGGTGAGCCCCAAGGAACAGCATCTACTTTGAATTTGACATCATGGCCAAACCATTGAATTACAACTCCTGAATCCGTCATGTGGTGCCATTGGCCTTACAAAGCCTTTTTTTCCCCCATAAACTTAAATTGTGAAAGAGTTGTCAGTAAATCAGTGGATACATTTTCTGAGTATCAGAATCTCTGTGAAATGAACTGAATTTTTCTCAGAATTTGATCCATTTGGTCTGTTAAAGAAGCCGCACAATGAAATCATTTTGTCCCCGTACAAGTAAACAGTTGGCTAAACCAGAAGTTAGTTGGCTTTGATGTTGGGAGTCTCTTGTTCATGCAGGCTTTAAGATACCATAAAAACCATTGTATGAGGATATATTTCCTAATTCCATACTACATACTAACTGTATTCAACATAGTTTACTAAATTTAAGACAGCCCGAACATTAACTTTTTGCAGTGAGGTGATCAGTCTTCAGTGGACGTCCCTTTCCCAGTGTTTTCCCAGGTGAACTTTCAGCCGTCAGAATTCATTTTGATATCATTCTTGTGGAAAATCCTGACAACAGAACTTAGTTTAATGGTGTGCAGGTGAATTCCATTAAACTCAATACAACCAAAGTCCTAGAAGGCTCATGAATACTTTACTGTCAGTAGTGCTGTAGCATAGACTGGCCCGTCTGCAGCACAATAATGGCTTCCATTTATGTAATATGTTGAAAAAATAGGCATTATATGATTGCAGGAATGTTGAGATGCTCACATTTAATGTAGTAATAGATAACAGATATCCATCCATTTAGCTTATAGAGGTGAGAAAAATATCAATATCCATGTTTCTGGAGCTGGAAATAGATAAGAAAAGAAATATGGCTCTGTACAAAGCTAGTGAGTGGACCTTAGGTTAAGATTTTTTTTTTTTTTTTGTCAAACCACTGCTTCCAAGGTCAAGAGTGAGCCTTTATGCTCCTTTTTTCAGCTTTTCAAAAAGGCCATATAAGAAACACTCTAAGAGAAAACCAACTGTGACAGACGCTACAGTAGTTGAACAGATGATTGGCGGCAGGACAACAGAGCTGGATGATTCACATTAGTCTACAGCTGACTTAAAACTCCTCTGAAAGGGAACCAGCAATTGCACTCCACAGGATTAAACGATATCCTTTCTGCAGCACAGGTTGTAACATTACAGAGATGCTGATTTAAATAATGTGATTTCTGTATTTTTAGTTCAGTAGGTTTTAGAGACCGAAACTCGAGTGAATACACCACGTACACACAGTCATGAGATACAAATGTTATTATCAAGATCTTTTTCTGCAAGAGGGACTCAAGTACAGCAGAGAGAAGAAAACAAAACTATAGCCAGTCAAAACTAAAGGACAAATAAGTAAAACAAACATATCTGGACAAACAAAAGTACATATGGTATCAGACGGTCACAGACGACACTAAATAGAGAACGTGAGACTACTTTCAATTGAGCTGAACTGATATGGGCAAACAAAGTTTCCAAAGCTTGACTCATCCGTAGCAACAGCATGAGGTGTTAGCGGCAGGTTGACCTCTGCTTCTGTGTTTACAGCTCAGAATAACTCGTCTGACAAGCGCTAACATCTTCACAGCTGACGGTTACTGTTTTCTGCTGACCGAGCCCCGCAGGTTTTTTAAGCATGCGGGAAAAATCTATTTTGCTTTGACCCCTGCCTGTTTGCCTTTTATTAGACTTTACAACTCTGTGTGTGTTTCTGCAAGTATACTTTGTATGTGTGCATGGATAAAATGACCAGCAGGAAGCTTTGTGCAGAAGTGTGTGGTTGTGTGTGTTGAGAGCTTCACAATCCCAAGCAGTGGTCACAGGCCAAATGGCGCATGGAGAAGCTTCATCTGTGTAAGTGGCCACTGGGGGCAGTGTTAAGTGTCCTGGAGGGTCTCCAAGGTCATTATACACACACGCACATACACACAAACACAGAAATTCAGAAATGTGCACGTGTGTGTGTGTGTGTGTGTGTGTGTGTGTGTCCTGGAGGGACTGTGGGGTCGTTACCCTACTAATGGGGCCATATGGTCACAAAACAAACACAAACTGTTCCTCTTCTCCGCCTGTAATAAGGTCATGAAGATGCTGATCTCATTCAGATGGAGAAACCAGTAGAAGAGAACGTGCCAGGGGATGTGGACTGAACTCACGGGGAGGCGAGGTCAATAACCTGCAGTGTCTCCTGTCCACAGCAGCCTGCAGATGGGGATTTCTCTTAGATTACAGAGAGATCTACTGTAACGGTACTAATCAGTACATAATCGCTTGATGGGTATGACATTCTGGTCATGTGCGGTGAACAGTCTGCTTCAAGTTATCAGTGGTATCTCTATATACAGTATTATAACCTAAGATTTAGCTGCCTGAGATCGTGTGGTTCCATGTGCATCAAGAACATTTTGCTCTCCTGGTTTCTGCACAGACTGTAAATGTAAAGGACAAAATTAGCATAACATTACCTGTACGGAAAAGAGACTACAGCTTTGTACAACGTCCATAGAACACCCTAATGGTCTTAACTTGTGTCGTGTTTTCACATGCAAAAATGACCAAAGTCAGTATTCATTAAAAAAAAAAAGCCCTTAAAAAAACCCAAAACAAACACTTAATGGCACTATTACTATCCAATAACACAATGCCAAATACTCACACCTGCTTAAAAATTCATTAAAAAATAAAAGGTGCTGTTGCGCCAGCACCAAAAAGGTGTTCTGATGATCTCGAATTTTGAGGGAATCTGCAAGGAAAAGAAACCAAACCACGAGGAACCATTTGAGAAAGTCAGGAAAGCAACTTTTTATCATGGCCGTGCAGTGTTTCAGAAAAGGGAGGGGAGTGTGCGGGACGAAGTTTTGACGCAAAAGCATCCTTTTTCTGGTTGTTACTTTGGTACACTGTTTTCACCTTAATCTTATTGTGGCAAGAGAAGAGTGTGTTTATATACCATCAATAGTTTTTCCTTCATAATGTTGTCATGACAATACAGTGTAGAGGGATGTTATGACCAAGGATTTCCCACCTGATGAAGCAGACTGGATTTAAGGACTTGAAAGATCAGCTTGAACACAAAAAGTCAATGAAAAAGCTTCTATTAGGGTAAACCTGGATGCCATTACTTCATCCCTGTGCAGTGATTGTTGTTGGTTCATAGTGTTTTCTGTTTGGCCTGTTTGCACAGCTTGTGACGCTTATTATGAGCATAATTTCTCTCATGCATTCATCTCCTCTGTGATACTTCTTTCATAAACTGCAGATTACACCGTCGCATCTTGTTGTATTCTGGTGCTCAGTGGTTGGTATGATTGCTCTTTGACAGTCTGTTACGTGTGTTGAGATGCTGAGTGGAGTAGCGACGCTGTTCAAGGTGCTGAAGCAGTGGTGGGCCGTGATAGATAAGAACTTGTATCTGTCATCATGACTCTCTGCAGCATTTCACATTAGTCCTTACATTGGCCACGGTGTGTGACTAATGCGTCATTTGATGAAAAATATCTTACCTCTGTGTGTACAATGGGAGCAGACAGAGGCAGTTAATGTAGGCCTAAATCTGTGTCGAGGAAACCATCGTACTTAACTAATACCCACAATAAGTCTACTCTATGAAGTAAACTTTTATTCCACATATATCATACACAGTTAATTTGTGGTATGAAGGTATCAACCATAGCATTTTATCTCTATGTACTGCATATCTATGTACAATCATGGTCATAGTATTGAATCAGACAGAAGCATGGAAGCATAACTATCTAAATCTAGGCATGTGGTCATCTGTCAAAATATGGAAAAACTGCATTACAGACTAGAGTTGTGGAGTACCAGACGGAAGCATCTAATGAAAAGTTGCAGTTGGCTGCATTTAGTGTTGGTGAGTAAACAATTACATGTAACTAGTTAAAAAAATATTTATATAAAAAGATAAGTAATTGTAATAAGATCTCCAGCAAACAATTATGGAATTAAATTACAGTTACTAATCAAAATGTTGGTGATTACAAAGGGGTTATATGCGAATAAATTCTTTTTGGTAACAGTTTATATGTACATTCATCCTTTTATCGGGCAGGAATGCATTCTTTTGGCATAGCCTCATTCTGGACATTTTTCAGCTTTACTGCCCAGTTCAAAACATTTGTTAGAAAAGTAATCATATGTAAAAAATTACATAACATTGACAAAGTAATTACAATAGTCACGGTACTCATTACATTTTTACCAGGATAAGCTAAGTAACCTTTCTGACACTGTTTGCATCATGGAAAATGAGGAATCCAGAGTTTTGGCAGCTTGACCCATACGAGGTATAAAAAGTTAGGTCATCTCGGCCTTTGCTGCATCAATTTTAACCTTTCTGCTTTTAATGCGTCCTGTGAGTCCCCCAACTTTATGGAAGTGCAATACTACATTTTAAGAGCACCTGTGTGTCAGCTCATAAACAGTTATGTGTTAAGGTGCTTGGGGGAGTCTTGACGAGGCCTTTGGTTTGGCGTTAACGGCTCAATGTACAGCTGATGAGGTTAATGTCAGCCAAATCAGGTGTTGAATTCACAAGATGGGAGCTGCATGGCTTCACAGATTTCATTTTGGGTTTTTGAGGTATTCCTGATTTTGCTATAGACCAAATAATAATTTCATGTATTGTTTGTGTGACTGTAAACCCAGAGATTAACCTCTGGTGTTAACCTCTTAAATGGCACATGTTTAAAGCCCCACCTGCCATTAATGTTCTATGATGCAGGCCAATAATTTTATACTTTTGCCTTCATGATGGCATGAACAGATCCTTCAATTTTGTGCTGGTAAATCACCTGTATGCTTCCAGAGAGAGTGCGGCAGAGCTTCAGTCTGCAGGGAGTGCAGGTTTCTTGTAAGATGAGCATCCAAAGTAAATGACAAAATATAAGTGAACAGAATAACCATCTGGATGAATAATTCATGAGAACGCTTCAAACTCTATTACTCTTTGTAGGAGAAGATGTGAGAGATTAAAATGGGAATGTGATATTGGTGAAAATGTTCTTCCTCTCCCTAAGGACTGGAAATGTGGTGTCACTGTCATACATATTGTAGTTTTAATACCTTTGGGCTAGTTCACAAACTTTGGAAGATGTCTGTCAGGTGTAAAGTTGTAAGTTCTAGTTTGCAAATCGACCATAGTGCAGCAGTGTTGTAGTATTAGAGACAGGTCTAAAGACCACTTTGTGAAGGTCTTGTCTCAGACGCGACCCCATTTTTACTCTGTCTTGTCTCTGTTTGGACAAAGAGGACTTTATTCCAAGACCGGTCAAGAACACAACTGCAGGAATATCATGAAATTGCTGGTTCAAAAGGAGCGTTGAATATAGATGGTTCTGTTGATTTCAGTTCGGTTAGTGTTTGTTTGAATTCTCTGACAGAAAACAGGAAAAATCACACACATAAAAATCCCCTCTGCAATGCTTTTTAAATATTTTATCAAGACATTTCTCATGGTACACTAACACATACACACATACTGTATGTATAGTATGACAATTAAAGAGGTAAATGAAGATGAATCTTCATTCATTTTGAGTTTTTTTTGTAAGAATGTAACGGTAATGGTAGTTTATTTTGGTCATTGAAGACAATTATACCTACCCTTTTTAGTTGGGAAAAAAAAACAACAGAAGGACAAAGAAGAGAGATATTAACAAGACTCTGAAACATTTCATACAAAATAATAATCATAACCTAGTTTAGATTAGTTTACCACCATATGTTATATATATATATATAGGCCTACAATTTTTTCAGAGTGAACTACACACTTTTAATTTGTTATCACAGCGATTCCACAAGTTATCCCCTCTTATAGATAAACATCTGCTGTTTATGTTTATCCTCACCACACTATCTTTCAGATTAATTCGATAAGTTTTTATGGTTTGCATGTACCACATTTTACCGTTCAAGCAGTGTGGTCAGGACTGTGGCACCAAATTTTGGGCCCTACACATAAGCAGTTACTGTGGGCTGCCCATCCTTCCTCGATTGATCTGTGTCTCTGTCATGCACCTTTGGAATTTGTTTTTACAGAGTAAGTTTGCTCTCTGTCCCTTTCCCTTTTTCTTTATTGTCTTTTTTGGTACCTCGATATCCTGTTTTTGGGGAAAAACATGACCGGGTATGTTGATGCCCCAGCAGCATATGCAGTCACTCACTCAGCTTTAGCTGCATTTAGAGATGAATACACATGCAGGGGCGGACTAAACCATTTTGCGCCTTTAAGTAAGAGTATGTTGAAAAATCCTGATATAAAATTATACGAATATGAACATAATTTTAGCTTAATCCCAGCTATTGTATCAAAACTTTCTTCTAGTCAGCCATTCATCAGTGCTTGTTATAGACTGCTCCATTCTACTTCCAGTTGCCTGCAATTCATCCAGAGTGTTAATCACTAATAAATATGAATTGTTTCCAATTTATTTAGAGACTAAATGAGGCCTGAGCAGATGTCTGATATGGACATGACACACCTGACCACTTGGTGGGGTTGTTAGTCCAGCTATTCTCTTGCAGGTGAAAGGGCAATATAGGATTTTTGGATGTTTAGACCATGCAGTGGTTGTCTGGTTTGTGGATATAAAATGGTTGTACTTTCTGTTACTAAAATGCAAAAATAAAACTTAATGTTGCCACACTTATCCTCAACACTGGATGGAGTCTTCAGCAGTGGGCCACAGCCAGCACATTGAATTATTTTGTTACAGCAAAGCCAAATGACATCAGTTCATGTGTATTAGGCTCCTGCATCAAAGAAACAACAGCCGCGTCCTCCCAGGAATAATTATTTAACAGTGCTTGATACCATCTGTTTCTCAAAAACAAGGTGAGAACGTCCAAAAAGGACACATGAATACATTTAATATCACAGTAATGGAGATTAGCAGTGATTAATGTGTGGTGACAGTAGATAATCATGTCACTATTTCTTTATTCATATTCAGATTTTGTACTGTTCCAGCCCAGGAACAACAAAGTGACTAATCATAATAATGTCATAGGCAGACTTTAATAGATGCATTAGGATTGATATACCCCTGGGGTGAATGGGTTATTGCTCATAAAGCAGAATCATCTGCACTGGCAATTAAATCAGATAGCATTAGAGGTTCATTTAAGAGACTTCTAGATAATGCTGGCATAGAGAAAATGGTCAAATACATCGTAATTGCAACAAATTTAAGAGTTTGAGCAAGAATATATTAAAGAGATTATCAAAGTGTGTCTGCAGCAGTGGTGGGATGGAGCCCTGCAAGTATTACAACATTTCATCCATTTCAATTAGATGGACTTTGAGATGAGTGAGGAGATTCACCCTGTCAAAATGCTCTGGACAGCTCCGAAACACTGATCTGCTGTGCACTGAATGGATGAGGCTTCTTTACTTTGTATTATAATTATCAACAAATCCCATGAGAAGACCAAAACCAACAATATGTTAGTCTGTCGTCTAATACTTAAACTTTGCAACTCCCCCATCCTGTCCGTAGCTCTAAGCCCCAAATTTGTTCCTACTGAAGACATGCATCACTAGAAACAGGTCATACTGTTACTTCTAAAATGGGGTTGAGTCATTTTCTGAAAAAGCTGGGCTCTGTAGTTATTAGCAAACATCAGTCCAACAGGAGTTTTTGAGTTACTGTCTGTCGTGAAAGAAAATCGTCTTGGACATGGCTCAACATACAGTGCAAAACGAACTCTAACAATAAACATACAGGAAAACCCCCCAAAACAGAATAAATACCTAATACAATAATTTAGATATAATAAACATCACAATATACTACTTTGTGCAAAGTGGCAAAGTGTTTATGTAGTGTATGTAAATTCATGGTACATAGCTTTTATTTTAAAGTGCATCTATAAATTTTTACGTTAGATTTATTTCTTTGTGTTCTCAGCCAACGTGGTGTTAACATTTTGAGAAAAATTAAATATGTGGTAATTTATCTAATGTGTGGACCTTGAACTAATGATTAAAGAGAAATCAAGACCCCGTGGTTAGACCAATTGGGAACCATTGCTTTCTCGTGAGTATTTACAGCAGCACAACATGTATTTGGGATTTAATTAAAATAAACAGCATTGACTGCGTTCATCTAAATGAAGGAACATGTAATCCATTGCAACAACTTGCCTCATTGATGTGTTTTAGTAGTTATTGGACAGGGTATTACTTATATCAATTTATTGGTTGCTGATTAAAAAAACAAAAACAAAACAAAAAACAAAAGCCAGTATCATTTTATGATAAAAAAAAGTAAAGCTTTCAACCAGGCAACCATATGTATTTTTTCGCAGAAGAAACAAAAAATTTGGAATGGCTGTTGGTCTTACAACAGATAAAATGTAATGACGCCCTGACAGCAACAGAGAAAATTCACCTGCAAGAACGTGTTCAGAAGAAGCTGAAATACTTGTCGCTTTGTGAAGGATTTGTTAATTGCAAAAAGTGATCACGTTCTTTTTTTTTTTTATGTCACTCCTGTGATCTTTGAGTAGATTTTAATGAGGCTGTTTAGACTGTTTCTGTCTTTCAGTGTGAGGCTGTGAAACCAGCAAATAAATTAAAATAAAACAAGAGGCTCTTGATTAAAGACTGATAAAAACAGCTTAAAAACTTAACAAGGTTTTGCTGAATTGTTTGGTCCAAATATTACACGTGCTTGCAGGTACACATCTGATTCATATTTACCTTCACACATATGTACACACAGCAGCAAAGGTAAACTCTGTTGTCCCAAGAGACTCTTCTCTATTTGGGCCTCGAAAATAGCGTGTCCCATGACGGTCAGCCTGCTGGCCCAAAGAGGATGCTAGTTGCTAACTAAAAGCGTGTGCATCTGTGTGAAAGGGGGCCAAGAGAGAGGAGGAGATGGACAGCCATAAGGAGAGGGTCATATGTAACATGTATTTATGCGTGTTTATCACAGGAGTAAATGTTGAATTACAGCTCTTCTGGCACGTGTGTGTGTGTGTGTGTGTGTGTGTGTGTGTGTGTGTGTGTGTGTGTGTGTGTGTGTGTGTGTGTGTGTGTGTGTGTGTGTGTGTGTGTGTGTGTGTGAGCTCCAGCTGCTGTTTCACGGCAGATTAAAGCCTCCTGTGGTCAATTTGCTATCCCTAATGTCAGGTCCCCTCCAAAGACTGGAATCACCCGTAGCCTAGCAACCGTGGCCACAGCTAAGGGAAGCGCAGCCATGCATGCAAAATTCCACCTGCTTAGGTGTGTGTGCGTCCGTGTGTGCGCCTATATATTCTGTAGGAGGGTATGGCTGCATACTTCTAATCAGTGCTTTGTGTTTGTGTTTGCAAATGCATGTGTGTCCTTGCGTGTACTTTTTCGACTATGTAGATGCTTGAGAGTGTATATGGCCATATTTGGCTAAACCGAAATTTCCTTTCCCCCCTAAAAAACCTAATTTTCTTCCACTTTTTGCACCTCAAGCCACATCTCTTATCCTTGTTTCCTGTTATTTTGACTCCTCTCACTCTCTTCCCTCATTCCTGCAATGTCCACATCCAGCTCGGCTCTCCAGGGAAGCCCGCCAGAGCTGCTGAGAGGCTGGGCTCGGTGCTTTGTGGCTGGACAGCAGCAAATGATCTCTGGCCTCCATGGCTGGGATCGCTGCTTTTGGGACCGAATATGTACCTTTGCCTGATTTTATAGATTGGACTGCTGGATAGCTTGAGGCAAAAATGTTTATACATATTCCCCGGATAGCGCAATAAATCAGGAACGAGAGAAAGAGAGAGATAGAGAGGAGGAGGGAAGTGAGAGATTCAGCTTCACAACCACAAACCAGCTGGTCACCCACTTAAATATAAAGCAGATGGGATGTCTTATTTCAAACAGAATTTGCTCAAACACTGAAGACCTTTTTGTAAATCTTTTGTTTATCATTAAGAAACGCAGAAAAAGGGAAGAACAGAAACTAAGCAGGTAGAACACAAACAACAGGTTAGTGTGCTTATATGCAAACTAAAATAACCTGTATGGCTCTGTGTTAAAGGTCCAATGTGTAGGATTTATGGGGATATATTGGCAGAAATGGAACATAATGTAATAAATATGTTTTATTTAGTGTATAATTACCTGAAAATAAGTACCTTGTTTTCATGACTTTAGAATGAGCCCTTTATATCTAGGGAGTGTTCTCCATGTTGCACCATGTTTCTGCAGTAGCCCAGGGCAGTAAAACCAAACACTGGCACTAGATAGGGCCATTTGAATTGGAAAAACACAGATAAAAAAAAGAAAAGAAAAGTGAAACAGGTTATGTAGTGTTTTTAACTGGTTATATCTTATCAGAGAAAAAAAGATGAGCACATGAGGTGCTATTGCATTTGAGAAACACTGATTTGTAAATTAAACTGCTTTTTTTTGTTTTTTTACCAGTTTTAATCACCTGCGGCCACATTTTCACAGATTCACAATTATTGACACATGCTCGTCTGCCATTTATCTCAAACCTGTCAGGGAGTAAAGAAAGTATAATTTTAGTTCTCTAACAGTGCCACAGCAGCCGTCATTACACACAGCTGTGGATATTTGTAGGGTCCGTGCTATTAATTTTATCACATTTCTGCAAATTCTTATCACAATGAAATCTCGATCATCATTATTATTAAATGTCAGGGGGATAATCAGTGGTTCATTCATAATTCTTATGTGGAAACTCACTTTACAAAATGCTCTACTTGATAAAATTTAACAATCACAGATGAGTGTAAATAATAATCAAATAATGCCAAAAATGCATCACTCAGAAATAATTTAAGATTAACTTTAACTCAGCGAACTGCGTAAACAACCTTAAAACATCTTTTACCGTCTCTCAACTTATATTTCCACATATCTCAGCTAAAAGCGTGTGTATGCCTGCTCAGAAGAAAGTGCAAGACACGCATATTCTCACTGCACATTCATCCTTTATAAACCAGCTAATGTTTGGGAAAAGGCATATGCACATGCATGCACATGTATGCACATTGTTTATGCATCTGGACCCTGGTTTGTTTGTTCTGGATAGGATGAGACCTCTGAAAGGAATTCGGCTCCTGATAAAAACCTCCTGACCAATGAACACTGAAGGAATTCTAACCAGGAGAAGTTTCAGCTGGTTGCAATATGCAGTCCTCACCACTAGATGCCACTAAATCCCCATCTCCCACACTGGACCTTTTAAATAATAAAAGGTGCACTCAAAGTAAGGCACACTGACATTTGTACCAAAAGTCAGGTATCATATCGGCACGGGCATAAAAAAAAAAAAAAACATGTAAGGACAAATGGCACCGGTGGGGTGGGGTTAAAGCAACAAACTAAAACAAGCAGATACACAATCTGAGACCACGTTTGTGTGTTTGCCTGACTGCTTACATGCCTGAGAAGAAAAGCAGAAAGAGAGAGAGAGAGAGAAAATGAGAGAGAGAGAGAGGGCTGCCGGCAGAGAGGCATGAGCCAGCAGCAGCAGCAGCACTAGATTACATTAGCAAGGCATGAGGCAGCGAGAAGGTCAGTGAATCAGATACAGGTTCAATATAGCAGCACAACTCGCAGGGCAGGAGCTGAGCTGGTCTGCCATCCGGGCGGATTGCTGAGGAAGCCTTGTCTTTGCGAATGTGTTTAAGGAATTTGACCATGCTGTGAGCGGACAGAAGAGCTGACTCCTGAAAATGGCAGCGCGTCCATTTCATCTGTGAGGGAGGAGGAACTTTGTTGCTGAGTAGATATGCATTAACAAGAGAATAGGCTGCTATTTTCAAGTGTTTTTTTTTTCTTTTTTTTACATAAACCAAATGCATACTGTTTGGATACATCTACAGTACGTATTTTTATGTTTTGCTGATGTTGTAAGATGCTTATAGCTTTTGAGAAAACCCGATAAACAAGTCAAATTTGATAGATTAAAATATCAAAGGATACCTACAGCAAATCCTGCACATTTTTTGCTGCACTACAATTTGTAAAAATCAATTACCTCTACATCTACCCAAGAGCCGTGCTGTGAATGAATCTAAATTTTGAGTGGCTATTAAGTCTCTCATAGATCATATTGACTTAGATATGGTCCCTCTAACTTTTAATGGCCGGCACTTACAGTCGATGAGTAGTTCAGCACTCTTAGCCCATTATACTGTTAGTGGACACACAGTGCAATCAGGAGGGTCAAAGATTTTAGTGTGCTCCATTAGTGAAGTGCACTACTCGGTTGGATTCTAATTGACCTGCTGTAAAAGGAGTGGACAAGCTAAACCTCTCCCAGTGAAAAGTAATAACCACTAACTGTCAAATCTGCCAGTCGGGGGAAACCATAATACATCTGTGGTCAGTTTTACTCACACATGTCCAAATCACTCATAAACAAATGCACGATGATGATTTTTTTGAACATAAGCAGTGGTGGGTAGAACATTAAAATTATCTATACTCAAATTAAAGTGCACCTTCTGCCTTAAAAAAGACTTTAGTAAGGTGAAAATTAGGCTAACATTTTAGAAACCTACTCAAGTAAAAGTAAAAAAGTACCTGGTTAATAAGTTACTCAAATATGAGTTACTCTATGTAGGTCAATGTAAAATGAGGGGAAAAACAGATTGATAAAACTGAATGAGGTAGAGCAGGTAGGCTAATCAAACCAGTGCTGTCCATAGAATTATAATCCACGGCTGTAGCTGACGGTGGCAGCTGCGAAATTCCCATTTTTTTGATCTTGGGTGTCCCTTTGTTATCATTCTGGGACCCCTCTCTAAATTTGGATGTTTTGGCGGGTCCGTTAACACAGTTCACTCTTTAAGAGTTCTTTCTTCCCTCAGCAGCAGTTTGAGGAGTGTCAGTTCTGGGGTGGATGATTGACCTGTTGATGTGGTCAGAGCTGATCAGATCGATGTATGAGAAGGAACAGTTGCTGCAGAAGTGAGTGATCGCAAACTTTAGATCATGAGCAATGAATGACAGTGAAAGTGAAACTTGATTAAGTTTCACTTTCACTGTGCGTGACATCCTGCTGCTCTGTCTGTGCCCAGAGTACACTCTGCACTTCTACAACGCATAAAAAAAAAAAGTTATATAAAGAATATTTCAATAGCGCACCTAATGAATGTTCCAGTTCCAAAAATAGAAAATCTATTAGTGGCAGCAGATGTTTTAAATAGTGGCAGGCTGAGACAAATAAATGAATGTATTGGAAATCATGCATACAAATAAGAAGAGCCCATACAACCGAAATACGAAGAACGTCCCACTCTGTCCATCTTTTCCTCTCTACCGCTCACAAATGAAAAATGAACATGCTAGTAATTAACTTGAGTTATGAAACTACATTTTCACCTACAGTATGTGCAACTTACTTCAGAGTGTTTGCAGAGGGTCTAAAACAGGGATTTTCGGGAGGCACAGCAAGCACTTCATAACTGTGTTGCCAGATCAGCCAGTGATAATTGCTTTTGCCTCTGGGCAGCTGTTGGCTTGGCTTCTGCCGTAGAGGTGCTCCTTGCGCACCTCCTAACACTCGATCCTCACATTTAAAGCACATCACTATATTTTCGGTTTACACCTTTGATACAGTGAAGTGAAAGGTAAACTACTGGCTCAAAAATATACTTGAGTAAGGAGTAGAAGTGCAGTTTTATGAAAGGGAAGTTCCTTTAAAAAACCTTACTTTTGTTCTTCTGCTTTACTTGTAATGCGATGCTACCCACCACTGAAGATTGACCGTTTCATTGCCACTGTTGCAACAGCAACATCTTTGGTCCCTGTTTACGTCCTGTTAGCTAAGGCATCAGTAAACATTGGAACAAGAAATGCTCGTAGACCCATTTAAAGTGTTTATGTTCAAAACATGCCTGCTAGGATCACAGTGATGCATACATTTTTAACTACTTCTACTTCACAACTATGAAACATGTATATGAGTTCATTTAAAGATTATTTTCTTGCAGAAACTAAAATCAGCACAAAAAATGCAGAGCATATGCAATTTATGAATATGCCAAAAATCCAACCACCACCAATGAAAAACGGCTTTGAGAAAACCTTTTACTAAACAAAATACATAACAAGTTATTGCTACAGAAAGGCTTTTATGTAAAAAAGTTAATCTTTTTACATTTGTATTCTATGAATGACAACAGATCCAAGGACTCCAAGAGTTTTTGATCTTACCTATCTGTCAGTAACACTAAATGAAGTGCAAAAACTATTCAGTTAAAATCTAACAGGGGACAAAGTGTCTTTTTCTTACATTAACTTTTTTCATTCTTCCAGTATTTTAAGTGGCAATAACAAACTCCATTGGCAGCAGAAATCTCAGAGATGAATCTCAAAACCTCAGCACATAAAATCAAAACTACTTGCTTTGCAAGATATCACAAGAGCTCTTTTTGTTATTTGGGTAAAGTGAACTTCCACCAGAGTTCACTCGATTGGCTTCAGTGTGCTGCTGCAGATTATAAAGTGTCTGGACCTTTAAATCTCTTGGGATGTTGATGCTCATCAAACTATTGAGAGAGCATTCATGCCCTGCAGATTGGAGCACTGTGACCACTCCAATTGGTTTTGTATTTAGTCACATCTTCTTTGTCCTTTAAGCAGAGCGGTGGGCCTAAACCATGCGAAGAAAATGCACCCTACCCCAATTTTCTGCTTGTTGAGAACAGAGTGAAGGATGACCATGGAAGTTTTTTCCTCACTGCGCAGAGGGCCACAGTCTGTGTTGTAGTACCACTTCACTCGGACACTGAACTTTATAAAAGGCATTTATTTTTCCCATATATTAAGTCATCTTTCCCTTCACTTATGATAACATTTTACCAGTTTATTTTTTCAGATCTATAAAACTGAAATCAAGGTAAAAGCTCTTAACATACAACAGTAGTTCTCAAAGCAGGCAGAAAAAAATTGGGCTCTGATTACATTTTGACAGATTATAAAATCAGGTTGCATCGCACATACAAGGAATATTGTCACCTTATCTGCTCTCAAATCACAAACACATTATCCTACCAATCTTTCAAACACTCACTCACACATACACACACACACACACACACACACACAATTGCACACCCTCACCAGTTACATAAACCCACATTAGTTTCCTTTTTAAGACAAATTTCATTATGTATTTTCTCATTTATTTGTTAATTTAGAGCAATTACAGGGCTTTCAGACACATTGAAGCACTTCACACCTGTGAATGGACAATCCCTGCATTCAGTTATCTCAAGAAGACATGCAGAGTGGTGAGGAGGCAGGTCAAAAAAATCTATGATATCCTCTCCGGGGTCATGCGTGTGTATGCAACAGGGTTGCCCCAGAAGGAGGAGGAAGATTCTTCAATTCCTTTACAGTGTGTGCTAAATATTTGCAGATGCTACCAAAATGATAGCCCCGATATAATGACGATTTGTCTGTGTATTTCAATGCACTCTGCTTGAGTGCTTTGGATCTATGCAGAGCTATGTTACAAATTTCAAGCTTCAAGGATTGCATGTAAAATTTAGTGGGATTCAGGGACTTTTAGTAGTGAGGATTTCAGATTGCATCCAGCTGAAACTTCTCCCGGTTAGGATTCCCTCAGTGTTCTTTGATTCAAAGATTTTTGGAGTTTTTATATCGGCAGTGTAGTCACACAATGGCAACACTTTCACAGTCTTGTATTGTGATGCAGTTAATTTCCACTGGGTGTCCACACCTTGTAGACTCACAAAAGGCCGTGTTTGTGACAACCAATCACATCAGTTAAAGTATGCATCACACATAGCAACAGGGTCAACCATGCCTCCTCACTAAGATAAAAGTTCTTTGCTCCTTGAGAGTATTCTCAAAATGTTTCTAAATACGGCCTCAGATTTTCAGGAGGTTTTTACGAACCATCCTGGTAATTTAAAGCGGTAAAAACACTGAATGAATGATTCTTATTGTCAGGTGATTGTACACTAAATAAACCATACTTATATTATATTCCATTACTGTCAATATAACCTACACACTGGACCTTTAAGGACACTATGAAAGGACAAACCAGCTACCCTACTGTGAGGATCAAATTTATGATCTGTGAGAGTTACCTGGGTCGCCCTGTCATGTCTTTCCTATTCAGTATCCCATCCTGGACTACTCAGTGTCCTTTAAATAGAAACAGTGACAGAAGTGAAGGGCCTGCTCTCCTTGGAACAAACACCAAGGGGAGTAGAGAGTGGACAGGCAGTTCTCCTTTAAAAGAAATATGCGCATAGTAGAGGACTGCTTATTTCTGCTCAAAGGAAATACCGCAGGAGCTGGAATTTTTGTCCACCTTTGTCCTAAATCTATAGGGCAAAGTGATTCACTGTGGTGAACTTTGTGCTGTCACATTATTAGTTTTCTCCTTTGTGGTTCTGTTCCCATTGGATGTGATCAAATGAGGCTAGAAGATTCTTAAACATTGTGCTTTTATGGCATATGTTGCCAGTTATCACTTTATACAAGGAGATTATGTCTTGTACAAGTCACGTCATTGTGGGTACTCTGCCTAGTCCTCTGCTGGGTTTCACTCAGAGCTATATAGACCAGAGGTGGGACGGAGTCGTTGTTTTGCAAGTCCCGAGTAAGTCAAGTCTCTCCACTCAAATCCCTAGTCAAGTCTAAAGTCAAGACTGAGTCAAGTTAAGTCCCAAGCACTACACTATGACAACTGCCAAGGTTTTGTATGTGAATGAAATTTTCTTTGCATTTTCATTCATCCCAAGTTGTCACATATTGCCTCTTTGCAGTGGACTCCCTGTCTACAAATTAGGCTCTAGGTATCCTTCTGCATCTGCTCTTTACGTTCCAGGATGCTGCAAAGGGTTGTTTTTGGTATTGTGGTCTTATGCTGAAAGCACTGTCAAAGTGGTGGTATTTTGCAAGTTTGGAATAAATAGTGTTAGTGTCAGTCGACTGAAGGAATAAAGGTACATGGATTGATTTGTGGCAAGCTTTTTAAAAAGCACAATTTATAACTTTTGTACTTGGGGTAAGGCATCAAGTATTTTCAAATCAAAAGGCTCAAGTCCAAGTGAAGCCTCAAGTCACTGGTGTTAATTTCCAACTCTAGTTGAGTTTTTAAAAAAAATTTGGCGAGTCTAAAGTCTAAATCCACAATTGTGAATCGAGTCTGGCTAGAGCATGGGTTTAAGAATCCTCTGATTTTGATTAGCTATGGACATAGTCAACTCTTTTTGTTTTTGAATTATTCTTTTCATTTATATGAAAGAATAACATCCTTGGACCCAGTAACTATTGAAAGATTAGATGTTGTCTTCTTTTTAAAAATGTATATCAGTTCTGGACATATTCAGCTTTATGTTTCTTTACCACCTGGATGAAGATGATGAGCGGATGTTTTGACAGCATGGACAGGTCTGTTGTTTTGAAATAAAATTATGGTATTCAGGACCTCAGAGACACACCATGTAATATACACATCTCTCTGTCAGGCCACGTTTTCTAAACGACTTAGTGCTGGGGAGAAGGATAAATTATTCAGCAGGTTGTTGTGTTTACTTGAGGGGAGAATGATGAAGTATAAGAAGTGAGGAAAGAAAAAATTGAAAGTTACATGCAATAGAAGGTTGGCGATGCTCAGCATTGCAGCACCTGAGGTCTAAATCCGACACCATACAAGTCTGACCAACTTTGAGTCTGCAAATCAATGACAGTATATAAAGATAGAGGACATTCTTCCAAATCCAGAATATAGCCTCTGCCATCTGGTGCTAGTGATGTAATTTGGAGCCAGAGTCTGCGCAGTACTGATCTCCGCAGTATTGACTTCTTGCCTGTGCACCCATCCGACAAATCGCAAATGGTACCATTGATCGCTACCCACCGATTGGCACACAAAGCTGTCAATCATGACATCACGGCCCTCTTTAATAGCATCAGATAACTAACTTAAACTAAACTTATCAGAAAAACAAACACTTGAACAAAGATCAGGGTGATAAGAACTATATAAAATGACAAAACTCATCAAAACTAATACATTTGTCCCAAAGATGGTTTCTGAGTTTGGCTCATGTGCTATTCCCTAACGTGGAGGGGGGTTATGACATATACTGCAGCTGTCATGTTGTCCATCATTATTATACAGTCTATGCTGCAAACCAAATGACCATAACGATTTTTCAATGTTCTGTATGTCACATTCAGAGCATTATAGTGGCAAATCACTATTTGCTATGTCAAGATAAAGTGGCGTCCTGAGCAGAGAATGAAGTCAGGCTTCATCTGTGTGTTGTATTAAGAGCTTCTCTTGGGTTTGTTGTAGTAAACAGTCCACACATATATGTTAGGGCATATTTGTACTCCACTGGCTAGCTCATTGCTTTATGGTTATGACAGTGACCTCCGTTCCCTGCTGGTTAAATCTGTTAATGTTGTCAGGACTGTCGCTGTTGTTAAGCATGAAGTTAGCACCGTTAACTTCCAGCTGCCGACTAAGCTCAGCCTCATTGAAAGCCATATGCAGACAACTCATATGGTCTGAATTTATAGAATTTTTTTGTGCTTTTCTTGTTCAGTTACCTTTCACAATTATTTAAACCTATGAACACTGAGCAAAGTGTATTTAAAAACATGGCAAGGTAATGACCAATTTAACAAGAAATCTCCCACAGATTCACAGATTTTGTAGATTTAGTTTTTTTTTTTAAGTTAAGGAATAATTTCGAGAAAACTATATTTCTAATTATCGTAATTGCATGTTTAAAATTATTTAACAGAATCACCATCATTTTGAAGCACTTTTTCCAGGTAATTTCTGTGGTTATGTGTTTTTTTCTCCTGTTGTGCTTATTTTCAAGTATTTTTTGTAGCATTTCACTAATTTTGGTGTAATTTTCTCTTGAGTTCCCTATTGCCTTCTTCACGTTTTTTTTTTAACGAGGTCAAAGGGTTAAGAACGGGCTGACTAAAATTACTTATATTCTGAAATGCTTGAGATCTGTGAAAGTCTTATTGTGACCCTTGAAACAAATCTGAGTGATTAAAATAAAAATAACTGTAAAAGTGCAGGTCCAGTGAGCATCTGTGGAAAAGCGATGAAGAGTTGTGCTGAGACATTCAGTGGTGAAAGCTTCTGAAAAACTGAGACAAATTATTCTACTGTCCAAGACAAATAATGCCATGCTAAGAAATTAATTCATGACAGTGCCAATCCTTTCCCAAGTGACGATAACACTTGAGAAACCTTTCACAAATTATTCCAAACACGCCAACACATAATTTTCCCCAATGAGATATCAGCCAGGATGTTGACAAAATAATGTACCACCCGCACACTTCTGTCTTTGAAGTGAATTGTAAACACGGCCAACATTGCATGCACGGCAATAAAAATAGCTGGACAGAAAAGGTGTTTAGAAAATGTAAAATCTATGTTGGATCTGAAGGCATTTGATTTTTTTTACTGTGCATGTACTATATGTATACACAAGAAGCATTGTCGACATTTTATTGCTTTGAAGGTTGTAGGTGGTTTTGCTTCCTTTCCTCCAGCAGTTTTTGACAGCTGCTGCCATTTTTGGTCAACTCTATCCGCATCACAAGCTGCTCTTGTTCTGTCCTGTGGCTCTGTGTTTTGACATATTGTATATATTGAAGTTCCTGTCAGTTCACACTTGAACTTTGGATGTTCTTGTCAAGTGAACCGTGAGAAAAAAATAAAATAAAGTGAATAGTTTTTGATCCTCATGGGTTATAAATTCAAAAGAAACTGAAGTTGAGCTCACAACTAGAATGGAGAAACACACTGCTAAGCTTGAACACAAATAATTCAAAATAAAAATATAGCAATATTGTTTTGGTTGATACTAAGAGTGTAAAGATTTTCGAGTATTGGGGGGGTGTTACTAATATTTAAAGGAAAACTATGATTAATTATCAAAATAACCATCTGTTCTACTCATCAAAGTAATTGCTAAGATCTCAGAACGAGGTGGCATCACTAAAAGGGCAACAAGCACGAGCTGTCAGGCACTGATACAAGTTGTGTGTGTAGTTTCACCGCCCCCATATTGTTACTAATAACCCCTCTTGGCGCAGGAAAATTATGAGTGTGCAGAACTAGGACAAGTAAGATGAGTCAAAGTTTAACCAGTGAGTCGGAATGTAAGCTGTAATGGATGTTTACAACACACAGTTCTGGTAATAATTTTTTGGTTTATCTTTCAATTGAAGGTAATACTTTTCCTTCAAAATGACCAGTATCAGTTACTCGCCCTATGTTACCTTGAATTCATGGAAACTATTTTTCTATCTTGCTTCCTGTGAAATAAGAACCCACAAACGAACTCATGCACAACTCATGCAGTATAATCCAAGTGTCATTTATCCTGTCAGTACTTCCCAAACACATGCATGTGTTAAAACCATACTTTTAAAAACATTTCCACATACATGTAGCGTGCACATTTGAACTCTGCTTGTGCATTCCTTTGAAGCCCATTTGCCAGAAGGAAATGCTGGCACTGTACATTTCTGCAAACCACGAATAGGCAACATTTGCACAATTCATACCAGGGATAACAATAGATTATGATTAACCGTTAACAGGTTAACTATAGAAAATACTTTTGGCGGGTTACATGAGGCTGCAGTTGGTTAGCTTAGCCATGAAAAAAAGACTAGCAATGGGGAAAAGGCTAGCCCGGCTATGTACAAATGAAACTTGTTTTTACACTTTTTGGGTTTGTATGGATTAAACAAATGAAATATAACATTTGATTAGTGAGTTATGAGTAGTGAGGATGTGTTGGCAGGCAGATTCGGTCACTTCTGGACATAGTCAGGTTGGCTGTGTATCCAGGTTTTATGCTAAGCTAAGCTAAACTGGCTGCTGTCTGTGGCTTCACACTTAAAACTCAGACATGAGAGTGGCATCAGTCTTGTCATCTAACACTCGGCAATAAGTGTATTTCCCAACATATCAAACCATTCCTGAACCTAAAAGTACTGACTTAAAATGGATAATTACATGGAATGATTAACATGAAATACTCATCTATTTTAGCTCTACTGTAAAGCTATTGAGCTAACAGTGGCAACCAATCACAGCGCCTATGAACTACCAAACAAGCCACTACTTGGAACTGCGATGAAAGCCAGATTTTCTCCAATGAGGGAAAGGGCCTTAACAGTTTTCAAGGCAAGCGTCTGTGTGATTGTTAAGTTTGTGTGTGTGAGTGTGTGTGCCTGCTGATAGGAGCATGTGGCAGACGTTGTCATTGTTTGTGTGTGAATGTGTGTTTGGCGTGCCGGACCATTGTTGGAAAGCAGAGCGAGGATCCTAGAAGCTGTTGGAAGGAGATGATTGGCTTCAGAACACGGTGGCCCCTTTGTGACAGATGGTTGGGTGCTGGGCTTGCAGAGCCGAAATCACCCACTCACACATATGTGGGCTCGCACAGCATTGCACGCACGCGCACACACACACACACACACACACACACACACACACACACACACACACACACACACACAATGAGGAAGGCATGCACATGCACTGACATACAGTATGCATTTGAAAACACATACAAAGAGAGTGTGAGGTCTTTATCTATATGCATATGGTGATAACAACAGAGAAGCCAATCAGGAACATTGTATATTTACAAAAGCCTTTAAATGCATAAGCACGAAATAATGACACTCAAACAGTAAGGCAAATAAATAGACACCCTGCCTGACAGCAAGACAGATGCACAGACAAACACTCAGGCAGACGGGCATGAATTTGGAAAATGGCATGAAAACAATATGTGCTCTAACCATTGCCAGTGTTTTGGTTTTACTGGGGGTTTGCAGCCTTGGGTTGAACACAGTAAAGCTTTGCTGTGTGTCTCTCTGAACAAACAGGAGGGGATCTGGTGCCTGCTGCTTCTGCTAGCCAATACTGCTCTCACTGTCACCGCCACCATCATCACAGCCATCAGCGTCGTAGCAATAAATAACACCACTGTGCTTGCCATAGAAGTGCACAACATGACCAATGCCAGAAATCAAACATCCAGGCAGAGCTGGTGAAACAGTCAGCCAGCAACAGGGCAACCACAGGCATGTGTATTCATGAGGGGCAATGCATATGCACCTATAATCTGGAGCTGTGAGACCAGCACAAACATTTTAAGGGGCAGTGGCTCAGTCAAGAACAGAAAGTCACAAAGAATCAGTGGCTATGATTACAGGCACACTAATATTTTCCTGAATATGACAATATTCTACATTTGGTGTGAGTCATATAAATAGCATATAATCAGAATTGAGTTAAGCATATTTGTGTTAAGACTTTTGGGATATGCTCTTATTATTCAGATGTCAGTAGCGTTAGTGGGTATGTATATAACTAATTCGTTAAATGCTTCTCAGTTGGATATTTTACAACATTTTGTGACAGACCTCTATTTATGGAGGGCTCTCGGCTACTCCACGCGACAGAATGACCTACTCCACATTTAACTACATTAATAAAGGTAGTAGTCCATTCTGAAAGGTATTTGTACCTGACAGAATGACCCACTCCACATTTACCGACATTTATACAGGTTGTGGTCTAATCTGACAGATATTTTTCCCCTACAGTGACCTACTCCCATACTTGCCAACCCTACCGATTTTTTTTTTGGGAGACTCCCATTTTTCATTTCCCATTGTTCCTTAACTGGTGTCATCCAGATGTCACGTTTTTTCCTTTCTTTCTCCTGATTTAGGGGGGGGGGGGGGTCATGTCTGCCCCAGTATATGAAAGAGGGTGATTTGGTGCAGGTGATGTAGAATTGCAGGAAATTTGTTTTAAATTACATTTTCTCAGTGAGAATATCTATCTATCTATCTATCTATCTATCTATCTATCTATCTATCTATCTATCTATCCTATATGTTTGTCTATCCTATATGTTTGTATCTTGTTATATTTATTCTGCATGTTGTTGAGAATCCTCCCTTATTTTGTCTCAAGGTTGGCAAGTATGTCTGTGTGCTGTCATGGATTTGTTGTAGACAAACCAACTTGTCAACAGTTTGCAAGGTTGGGGTAGAAATGCATGCAGGAAAAGCCACACGCCCACTTTTAAATATTATTAAAGACTTGGGTATTAATAGGTTTTTGGACATGTGCGAATATCATAATGCCGACCTTTTCAATAAGGTGGTTGAAAAAAAGAAAGAGGAGACGGAGCTCACATGGTGCAACAAGTCTGCCACTGGTAGGAAATTGTGAAAAAAAATCCTGTTGTGATGCAAAAATGCAAAAGTGACTCCAACAGTTCCACTTTTCCATATTCACGGCTGCTGCATGCAGAGCCAAAAATTGGACTGTTTAGTGCATGTAAGCGTACTCAGTGAGGCACACTACCAAGGCACAGCCATGGTAGAATCCCATACCCTTTGAGAACATGCTTTATTTAAAAGGATGGAAATGTAATTGCTAACTCAGTCAGCTGGCAGTTTTTTGTAAATAGGAGGTGCTCTTGTACCCTCACAGAAATTGTGAAGGAGATGCACAGGGGGACGTTAAACATGTAAAATGCAGGACATAGACACTGGAGTTGAGGGTTCATGTCCTGCATGTGGTTGGGTGTAGGCCACTAAAACAGTCTGGCTAAGGTTAATTCTTTTTGGGGAGGTACACATTGAAATTTTTTTTTACAACTTTGTTGTTCTAAGCCAGCATTGATTAACCTTTTTCTATGCTTAATCAAGACAATCTTTTCCTAATCTTAATATTAAGCATATTAAGTTAATATGCTTTAAGTAAATATTGCAGGGAAAACAAATAAAATACATTGTACCAGTACAACTCCATAAAAACAATCTATTACAAGTAAAAGTCCTGCTTTTAAAATCTTAAGTGAAATTACAAAAGTATTATTAGCAAAATATGCTTATTCAGCAGAAAAAGAAATATTTTCAACATTATCAAGATTGTTAATACTGGTGCATCAGTGTTTAAGCAGCATTTTACAATTGTAGCTGGTTAAATCGGAGCTGGTTCAGTTACTTTATGTATAGTTAAGTAGTTTAATTCAGGGGTAGGGATTGGAACCAATTAAAGGGTCACCAAATAAATCTGATTAATTGTGAGATGACTAATGGGAGAGGAAAGAAGAAAACATTGTTGATACTGATAATTTTACTTCATTGGGCCTGGAGACATTTGTTTCAGTTTAGTTTATTGCATTTGACATAAGAGGTTAAAAGGAGAAATCACTAGCCCTTGTCACACATAGATCCCATCATAGTTCTGCAACAGAGACCCTTTATCACACTGGCTTTGCATAAAACCAAACTAGGCAGGTATCACGCTGCCCCTGTGTGTGATTTTAGACAGCATGCTTGCCTTCTGGAATCAAAAGTGTGACGGTGGTGATGTGAAACACAACAGCAGCAGCCTCTAGTGTGATACATAACACACACTTCAGGCAGACCTTTCTAAACAATACCAATGGCATAACATGGCAATAACAATCATTTACTGTCCCTGTTGCTTGACGTTTGATCTTGTCCTCTGCTCGGAGGGTAAGGAGCTCCTGGACCTCATTGTCTCCCTATTATGCAGACAGTTTTAGGTTGCTTTGAGTTAGCTGGTAATTGCTGCTAACTACTACTTAAATATTTTGGTGGTGGGTCGCACACATAGCACATCGTCAAAACATCACACCTGTCCCGTCCTTCCAGCTGTCCCTTTTACCGTCCCTTTTAAAGGTGAGACAGCTCTGTCTCCCATTCTGCGACTGTACATTTTATACAGAACAGCGAGGCAGAATAATGGTGCAACATTCCTGACTTGAACAAGCAGTGTAAAGGGGGCTACTCTTCGGTGTAACTGTCAACAACTCATAGACCAACCCCCATCCCCAAACTAGATATTGCTCTTTTGAAAAGGGTCACATTCATAAGTCCCCGTGTCCACCAAAATGTTTTTTCTCCGACTGAAGACGCCAGGCACTCCTCAGGAAGCGCCCAGCTGGAAGCGTTTGAGAGCGTTTTGAAAGACTGGCGTTTTTCAGCTGAAATTCTTTGGTGCATCTGGTTGCTATGATACAGAATATCCCCCGAAATAAACAGGTTGACACAAGGCACCTGTTCTTTGGATGAGGAGAAGGCTGAAGCATGGAGAGAGAGAGGATGGACCCGCATGCCTGTGTGGGGTCATGAGAGGGTAATATTATAGGCTATAAACAGGATATTGACATATTTCTCCTGCATTCCTCCATTGCTGATGTTCAACACCTGTAACGTCAGATGTGACAGTTTGTCTTTGCGGTATTCATCCCTCTTCCCATTTGATTTGAACGGCTGAAATGACAGTGACAAGCGCAGTGCTTTTTACACAAAAGTTGAGCATTTTTTAACTCAGAAAAAACCCCAAAAACAAACGCCCACTGGCAGTGCTTAGCACAAAATCCAGGCATTGTGGCACTGCCGGGATTTGTAACATGGTGCGACTACACATTGCTCCTATTGCAAAGCATTAAAAAATGCGCTGGCCTCTGAAAAAAACTGAATGGCCCCAAAAGGTTTGGGAACCACCAGTGTATTCAGTAGCAGTGTGAAGTTGCGTCGATTTGAATTATTAAAGTAAAAAACAGTTGCCTTATAATTGCACTTAAGTGCATTAATGGCATAATGTACTTACATTCCACTAAATTTTTTAACATATAAAACTACAATGTGTTTTGGTAGATGTTTTAAACATTAAAGCTTTTATGAGGCCATGACTCAACTAGGGATGTTATACAGTAAACTGCTGATAAATTAGAACCATTTAAGAACAAAACAGCCCTACAGCATCATCTCATTTCAGATAAACATCAGTGTTGGAATATAACTAAGTACATTTACTTTACTTAAGTATGAATTTGAAGTAGTATTTTCTTTGCATGCCACTTGATACCTCTACTCCATTACATTTCAGAGACAGAGATTGTACTTTTTACATCACTGCATTTATCTGACAGCTTTGGTTACTTTACAAATCAAGATTTTTGTATGAAAAACATATGAGTTTAGAAAATATCATATTTTGTTATAAATAACAGTGTACAAGTACAGCTGCAACAATTTTCTTTCTTTATAATAATTTTGAGTTTTGGGGTATTTTTTTAAAAATGTATTGATATGGGGTACCTGGTGGCTCAGTGGATAGAGCAGTGCCCCATGTGCAGAGGCTGTGTCCTCACTGAAGCAGCTGCGGGTTCGAGTCCAGCCTCGGCCCTTTGCTGCGTGTCTCCCCCTCACTCTCTACCCCTTTCACACTCACACTGTCCTATCCATTAAAGGCAATAAAAGCCCAAAAATATATCTTAAAAAAAATTATTGTTACTAATATTATTATTATTTTAAATTTTAAAATTTAATTTTTTATCTATTTATTTTAAGTTTGTGGTGGTGTTGTTTTCTTTGTCTTTATTAAAGAAATATTTTTCCTGCATTGATACTTTTAATACTTTAGGTACATGTTCCTTATTATACTTGCTTACTTTTACTTAAGTAACATTTTAAATGCAGGACTTATACCTGTAAAAGATTAATTTCACAGTGTGGTATTAGTACTTTTACTCAAGCAAAGGATCTGAATACTTCCTCCACCACTGGTAAACATGCGAACCAGTTATGACTGCTGAGTAAATCTCTTCCTTAATGATTGAGTTCATCATGCATCGTGCTCATTCAAGCACAAAGACAGAGGGTGTAGAGGGAGAAAGTACAGAGTTCCTCCTCAACCCCGTCACTGAAAAAAAATCCAAGCTGACATTGAGACGATGGAGTTATTTTTTCTTTGCACTATGAGAATTGTTGCAGTTGTGCTCTTCTGTCAGCTTTACAGTCAGTACGCCTGCCACAAAATGTGACTCTAGCCTGCTTGCCAATCACCGTTCCCACTCAAGACAATATGGCTGCTCTTGCCTCAGAAAAGCGGCCAATATGTCATCATCTAATCTTTGAAGCCACTGCCATCACCACCATTATCACAGCATCATCGTTACCCAAAAACAACACTTGCATTTGCCAGAACTACCAACAACTCCCCACAAACAATACCTTTGTATTTGCACACTGCCAGCAACTGCAATCATCATTACTGATCTGGAATCTGTTGTCATTTTTTTCCCACAACACTCACAGACATCTGAGCTGTGAAAGCTGCTCGTCATTGTCGCAGCTGAAGGCATGCTGGGAATGCCGACATGGCACTCATCACATTCACAGCCAAAACCAGCAGCAAAACATGAGTCTATCCAGTGCAGCTATGGTCTGTATTGAGCTGGTAGTGTCTTGTTACTGGTAAAAAAAACAGAGAGGAAACGTGAGCAGGAAAGAGTTGAGGATGTCATTATGACTTCCAGTATCTGTCCTGGCAGTTTGCTTTATTGGGAAACCACGCTGTGACTGGAGAATGCCCCCATGATGACAAGAATCTACCCTGATGAAGTGCCCTTGAGAAAGACATTGAATCCCCACCAGCTCCTGGCAGCAGAAGTGCTGCTCTGCAACTGTGAGTCTGTTTCCTGACTCCTCCTTGGAACAGAGTAAAAAGAGAATTTCTCTACCAGGTGTTATCATGTAAAGAAAACAACAAAAACAATGAATAATTGAAATAAAAAGTAAAAACGGGGGTTTTGTGAAAATCTAAGACAGGAGTAAAACTGGGACCTGCGTGCAAATTAAGCTAAATTGAGTAGTGTTCAGGGAAAACGTATACAGGGCGGAGCATGTTCACTCTGTACCAATTACCAAAGAAATGGTGCTATCATATAGATCTGATCTAACATCCTTGGATCAAATACGGTTTCATATTTCACATTGCAAGGGTCACTTTGTGTGAGGGAGAAGGGTTAGTGCATCAAACCAAAATAAGACAGACTTAGATGTTCCCACGAGACAACGTACATTATTCACACACCATCTGCTGGTCCAGTCATCGGCGGATGCGGTGCTGTCCTGTTTGTCTCTGCTGCATAATGTACAAAACAGCTTAGTTAATTTGACGTTGCCATTTTGCGCATGCAAATGAGGAGGGCAAGCAGGGCTGGTGGAAAAATTATCAGTATGTTTGTTGCGTTGGTACTCAAATCTTCAATGGGGCACACATTCTGCAACTTGATCTTTAAAATTATTATGATTATAATGCATATTTATAACTTTGTCTTTTTTCATCTGTCAGACACAGCTCACTGGCTGCAACAATCATTCTGTGCACACATACTGTGATTGATCTCTTAAACCTGGATGATTAACATATCTCAAATGCAGATCACATTATATCTATAAACTTATGCCAGGCTGACTTCCATCTTTACAAGAGGGTATGTAGACCAAAACACTTGTGTTTATGTATATTTCAGTCACAAAGGTGCAGCTGGTTGGTTGCTAACGTCTTTAGAAAGAAGCTCTCCTTTAGCTGCCTTCTTACGCTCTCTATCCTACTTATCTATTGAGTGCTCAGTCACTGTAAACAATGCAATAATCAGTATAAGGCTGATTCATAAAGCTACATTTAAGTGTGACTATTATGCTTTTCATAATGTTGAAAATTAATCCCAGTGAGCAAAAAAGTGAGGCTTCAGACCTTTCTGAGCACTCTTATTTTCAACAGTTTTTTCCGAGAAAGCTGACATGTCGGATTTCTTTACATGGTCATCTGCTTCAGGCACACTACTGCAAGTGTTTACATTATCTACCCTGTAAAATGTAGGCTAACATTTCATCTTGGTTGTTGTTACTTTTGGATCAGATTTGTGATGGAACATGTTGGTTGTGCTTAAAAGCTTTAATTGGTGATTTTTTTCAAAGTAGAAAGTGCGGCTATACTGTCATTGTATAGTCATTGTCTGGCTGCAATGATGGTGAGAAGACCAGGGATGTATATAAAACTGCATACAGCATTGGAGCCAGGTCTCCATTCATTCCTCTTGAAATGTTGCTTATTAGTGTAAGAAAGCCAAAAAAGTTTAACTTCCTGGGTGTAAAATTATCCAGGCTGGGCAGCTAACCTTTGGTTTCACTCTCTGCTACCTTGAATGGAGATGAAATGAATTAATTGTGCAGCTAGACTTTTTAAATATAATTTTGTAGTTGAAATCCTCCAAAAAAAGGATTCACTGATTTGCAGAAATCTTGTTCACAATGTTTGTCAGAGGGAAAAAGTGTTTTTTTGGCATAGGCATCACGTGACAGATGCAGAAGTTGTAATTTCATGTTTTAGCCACTAGGTCAAATTGGCCTGAAAGTCTGGTGCTAACATACCAAGATGTGGGAGACCCGGAAACACTGACCAGTCAAAGCAGACTGGGCTTTTTTGGGAAAGAGGCTTAAAGAGATAAACACTAAAACACAGCATTTCAGACAGAAAATAAATACCAGTGTTCCAGCACAGACAGTACAAGGAAAATTAAGTGTTTTGTGTGTTTTTTTTGATACATTAAAGCATGTTAATGTGCATTACTAGAAACCCGCAATACAAGAGTGAACCATGGAAATGAGAATAAAAGGTCCTCTTTATTTAACAGTGTGACACAGCCTGAGGATAAAGTATCTTTAATTCAGTGTCATGAAATCACAAATAGTTTCCATAGTTGCAGCACGGATACATCCAAATAAATTATATAAACACGTAAACTTTCTCCAAATGTTACACATTGCAAGAGTTCAAGACAAACAGGTACAATGCACTGACAGCAGAATGATGCTAATGTACTCATTAGTCAAAACCAATTAAGAACAAAGGTTTACATAGTATGGCCTTAGTTTCAGGCTAAAATGCAAAAAAGCAATAACTGCTAAGTGAATCACCTACATGACAATAACTAAACTAACATTGTGGATATTCACACATAAAGAAATGGGTTTATTTGGGTCAGAATGGGCACTTTTAGCCACTTTTCACAAATCTCTTATGTTAAACATCACAACATGTCAGAGTGAATTTAGTCGGGGAGGATCACTATATACTTTTTAATAAATCTTGAACTTTACCTCACCTGGTTATGATGCTTTACAACACGATAGAGCACAGAATGGGTGCTTTCTCTGCACTGAAACAGACACTATTACCCGCCTTTAAGTTTGGCAAGCCCCCTGCTGCAGCTCCTCTACGGTGCTCGAGTCAAGAGCGTGGCCTGGAACGAGTGCTCTTTTCAGCTGTGTGCAGCAGAAGCCTGCACAGAGGAAAAATTAACATGTGAATACCTCTTCAGGCATTGATTGGAAGCTCTGAGTCCTGACTCTTCTCTCATATTGGTTTGCTTCAGTAAATTCTTTCCACTCTGGTCAGTCCAGGCTAAGCATCTCAATATAGCATCACACTGGTGAGTCGTGCGTTGTTGTGATGCTGTGTCGTACGTCACAACATGGCGACAGATTGTGTGTACAGGAAAGTGCTGCCCCTAAGCTAGAACAGTGTGATCCCATGGTGCTGGAGATATTGCATTGAAATTAAGAGACTTCACAGGGGAGCAGATTGCAAGCAGAGCCCTCGGGGACTGAAACTTCCTGAATGGGATCCAGTGTTTTATTAGGCCCTCGTGAGTGTCGCTTGCTCTCCAAGGAAGCAGCAGAGGTGACAGTTGCATCACTGTTCACATAACTCATGGTGAAAAAGCCTGTTACAACTGAAACATAAAAATCTGCTGGTGCATCTGTTTAGCTTCCTCTCTTCAAGTCACCTCCAGAGTAGAAACAACTTAAATGGACAACAAATGTGTTGAAAAAGGAAATCCTGAGTAGTGTCTTATAATGAGGGAGAATCTGAGGATGCAAAGGAGGCTGGGTTTGTGTGGTGGAAGTGCTGTCTTGGTTGCTGTCATCCTTTTCTCTGTTTTGTTTTGTTAAATGGGTTGTTATTTTTTAGTTGAGTGTTTCCATCCTAACTGGTCAGTTATTGATGATGATATTAGGAGTAGCAGACCAAAGAGTTCATGAAGTATTTTGGAGGAAGTATTCACTTTCTTTACTTAAGGAAAAGCACTAATACCACATCGTGAAAATACGCTGTTAAAAGTAAAAGACCTGCATTAAAATGTGAGTAAAAGTAAGTCTAATCAGAAAAAAATATGACAAGGAAAAGTATTAAATTCAGAAAAATCTAAAAAAAAAACAAAACAAACAAAAAAAAACCCAAATTTGAAACTATTAAAAAAATGAAAAAAGAAAATTACTGTGTAATAATTAAAAGAGTTTAGAACCTACCCAATTCAAAGAAATAAAATACAGCCTAAAAATAAAAACTATTCAAAAAAGAGAGAGAAAAAAATGACCTAAATGTTTATCAGAATAGTTGCCAATATATTTTCTGTTGATTAGCTAATGAATCAGTCTTTTTTCTGTACTTTCACTGGTTAGTTTAATTTGTAACAAGACTGCAGGCTGCAGAGGAGAAGGTCGGGGAGGGAGTGAGTTAAGGAAGAGCTGAAAAGACCTTCAGTGTCGGCTGTGAGAACTCAGTTGTATTTAACAGTAGCTACAAATACAATTTTGCCTAAAAATCAAGAATACTTTGTGACATATCAACTTGTAATCATCAGTTTATCAAAACTGTGTCAAACAAACAAAAAACAGTGTTTTGACAGCCAGCAGTTTAAATATAATGTCATGAAAGAATTTGATTTTTTTTGATTTTCATTTGATCAAAAACAACTAAAATGCAAGAGAACCAAGAGCAAATGTAACACCTTACCCAACAACATTCAATAACTGAAGAGTTTTGTATTTTTAATTTGGATAAAGGTAGCCTCTATAAGCTAAAAACAGAGATTTCACCCCACCTTTTTTAAGATAATGTTGTGATCCAACTGTCTCACAGTCACCAGGGTTCCCTGCAGTGTTTTATAGAGGAACTGAGCCTTTCCTAAAATAGACAACCTCCAATAACATCATAAAAAATACACCTCTATAACTTAAAACATAAATTCTGGGAGTGGGGAGAATAGAAACCATAGAAATAGCATGAGATTAGAACGGACATTCTCATTCAAATATAGCAAAATGGTCAGAGTGGTGGCCATTTTTATGTGTATAAATTGTGACTGTTGGATGTGTGGTTGTAGCGGGCAAAATTGCATATGAAGTTCCTTATAAACCAAGTAGCGACTAGTAGCAGACTAACTGAGGTGTGGGTTTGCAGTAACCACCAAACGAGTGGTGAAGTTGTAGTTGTGAAGTTGTTGTTCTTGTGTGCTAGCTCTGTTCTTGTGCTGCTAGACAGGAATCGATGATTGCTGGATTTCATTGCTTTATATTTTCTTTGGTAAGTCATCAGATTGTATTCATTAGTCAAACTATAGAGTGTGACATGCTTTGTCATCATCAACTAACTAGAAATGTTCCGATACCATTTTTCCTTCCCGATAACGACTCCAAAACCTGAACTTGTGCTTCGGTCGATACAATGAATGATCCGACACCCTTACATTGAAATAAAATGTAACAGCTATATGATACTAACCCTGTATAGATGTGAAATGATTGCTATCAATGTGGTTTTGCAACCCTTTTTAAAACATAAAAATGTATCTGTGATGTGTTTTCAAATTCTTGATAAGATTTATAAGAAATTGGTGACAATAGTGCCACACCTCACAGCCAAAGGTTTGCATACTGTCCATACTGCCTTTTTATCGGTGGGATTTACCAGGGTAAAATATGTATGCTTTGGCTTTCAGTTAGCCTTACACTACTTTCAAGTTTATTAAAAAGTAAATTGAATTGATTCAGTGTGTAGACTTGCATTCTCCCACATACTGGATCCAGCATTTTAGGCAATATTGGAAGCATTTCCTATACTGTATCGGAACAAGTCTACAACAAACAGTCGCCAAATGCTATATTTTTAATTTGATTGGTTACTTTTAAGGTATATATTACTAAACTGATTATAACTAAGATGCATCAGTATCTGGTTATCACCTCTGCTAAACAATTTCATGAGCAAAATGCTGTTCACTTAGCACATACACATAATACATTGTGATTTTATACAGTGCCAGAACTAGGCTTCATTATGTGGAGCATCATAACACTATCACTTACAAAGAGGGAGTAAAAATAAAAGCTTTAGGAGAGGAGGCTGCTGTAATCTCAATTTCTAAAAGTCTTGGGCTGCAGTAAGAAGATATAACACATTAAAACAAACTTCATAATCAAACAGACAGTCCAATCAGTCTGATCAGCATGTTAATGCCAAAACAGAAAATGAAGTGGACTGCGCACTCGTCTGAGAGCCGCTCGGTTAATAAATAACATGAAGTGAAGCTGAGAGTCTTTTGATTAGGCAGTGTGAAATCTCTAAAGTGGACAAAGGGGTGAAGAGAGGTATCCCATTAATGTCAGAGTGTGTACCAAGGAGAGCTAGAGGGCAACAACAGCTCCCCCACTGCACAGATTTGACTGCGGAAGATTTGTCAAAGACAAGTAGCTCCTTATGAAATAATATGCTTCCGACTGCGAGGCTCATGCTTGTCATTTGGCAGAACCGCCGTCTACATCACAGCACGGCAGGATGCTGACATTCACACCATGGAGTGAGTGTGATCAGCTCTCACCCAGGCAGATGAAAAGTGGTTTATATAGAAACTGAGAGGCAGCATCATATGGTTGCACCTGGTGACAGAATATGGTGAGAAGTGAGCCATATTAAACCCAACAACTCTCTGTAACGAGAGCACTTTTGCTTCCTTTGGAATTTAAACATCTTGTTTTCGTGAGATTTTTTTTTTGTGATCTTTTTTTCTCATGCTGCATTTTCTTTTACCCATGTCTGAGTCACAGCAGAGTAAAACAGACTTCTTTTTCACCGCATTAAAGTTGAAATCAACAGTTGTTTATTGAACTAGCTATTGCCATTACACCCCTAAGGAGTTGGTTCAAAGGGGACTTGAAAGCACACACTGAATCATGTCCTCCCCATCTACTTTCTCCTTGATGAGAGTGGAGGATCATTAAATTGCTAACAACGGGAGAGGAAAGACAAGAGTGGCTGAACATGTCGCAGTTTAACAACCATCTTCTCCTCTGCAACTGCTGTAATGCTCTCCGGCACAATTTGGATTATAAAGGCGTGAAGCCGGGCTCACATCACTGGACATTAGTGAGTACATTGAGAACGTTGTTATTGATGAACAGATGTGGTCTGGAGCGGTGATGAGCTGCGTGTGGTGGTATTTCTCTGTCCTCTAAGGCCTTTTTCTCAGTCCCTTTGCTTCAGGTGCTTTCTAGGCTGACTGCTGAAGTTCTGCATTGTGAGGCTGAGAGATCAGAGATGAGATGAAAAGCACATATTGACCACAGATATTCCCACTCAGTGAGAGGCAGCATTTTGCCACAAAGGTCTCGGATACTCTGGTGAAGATCCAGGGGGCAGTGTTATCTCACTGATTCCTCGCTCCTGTCCTAAAGCAGCACCTTTGAGGGCTGACTGAGATCAGCACTGCGTTTTATGTCTGCAGTGTTACTGCCTCATAGTCGTGACTGTCCCTCAGAAGCTGAAAGGTCACAGCGAACGCAGATTAAATCTGTGATTTACTGTTGCAGTTAATGCTATTGTGCCGTATTACTAATTTGAACTCTTGTGTGCCTTGTGTTGAGTGAGAAGAATATACGACGACTGCAACTATTATTAATCAAATGAGGTTCTTGTGGATTCATCTGTTGGTAATTTTTGGGATAAATTCTTTGCTTAATTTTATGAAATGTTAGAAAAGTATGAAAAACACCCTTCACAACTGCTCTGAGCCAAAGATAACTATCCAATCTGCTTGCTTTGTCCAAAAATAAAATACAAAAAAAGCAGCTGATACTCTCATTTGCGGAACTGGAACTATCAAATGTGAGCTTTTTTCCCCTTAATAAATTATTTTGAATATAACTGTATGTAATATATGTAATTGATTAAAATCTACAGTATACACTGGATATATAAAATATCAGGTGCATTTCCATTAAGTACATAAATGAGATGAGTTGTTGTGTAAACCTCAGCTGATATGGCTGTTATCAGGCCATTAAATGGCTGTTATCAGTGGTCATAAGCCTCATAGATATGGGTTTTAGGGGCCTGCCACACCTACTATTAGATTAAGAGTGCCTTTCTCAGACCATGAAATGAGACTTTCTGCCAGAGAGGGTGGTCACACTTCATTATGATAGTCTGACTACAGGTAATTTATAATATTTTTAACATTTCGACAACTGAGATTTAACAATTCAGTTGTTTCACTTTGTTTGTAGATGTTTATAGAGTATGTGACAACTCATGAACATTCCTATATATTCTCCAAATACGCAGGAAAATCTAAACTAATAAGCCGTTGAAATGTTACAAGCACTCTATGAAATATCTGTGGGCGAGCATCTGTTGGCAGAAATGGTATGTAATACTCATATCTGTGTTTATGTTGATTTATTATCACCTGAAAATAAATGTTGTGGTTTTGTAGCCTTAAGATTAGCCGTTTATATAAACTTATGGAGTGGATCAGCTCCGAGGCCATCATGCCTTTCTACAATTAAGGGATAAATCAAATACTGGCTCTAGATAGGACCATTTCCGTTATTTGAGGGTTGTTTTGTGACAGCGCAATAGTTCTTTTACACACTTGGCACATGTGATAAGTTTCACCTCTGAAACCTCACTGCTAGATGCCACTAAATTATACAACCCCATCAGGTGACAAAAGAGAGGTAGATAAAGAAGCAAAAAATGAAGAGAACATCAGAGAGTTTCCCCTTAAAGTATGTAGTGTGAAACATCTAAATGCTTCAATCATCACGACAAGAAACATCCAAGCTCTTAACACCTCATTTTATTGTCCCAACATTCAAAAGTACAAATAATTCAAACACAACAGTTTTATGAAAAAGAAAAAACAAACATTTACAGCAAGATTTTTATTTTGTTTCCAGTTTCAGAAATGACCTAAACTAGCAAGGATAACATGAAGTCATTCATCGCAGTAATTGGATTAATAATAAGAATAAGAATACTAAGAATAATAGCAATAATAATCATAATAATCATCATTGATAATTGTTAAGTAATAACATAAGCAGGAGAGAGTAGAGAGAGCCGCGGTCATGGGGCCCTGTGAACATTTTTTCGTCTTTTTTGTCTTTAAAGATTTCGTTTATAGATTTTTCAGATAGTAAACAAACACGTCTCAGGAGGAAAATGAAAACTGACAAGAAGAGCCTAGTTCCTCTGTTCACCTTCCCTCCTCCACTACTGGCTGCGTTGTTCCTACTGGCAGGCTGCCACTATAAGGCGCTACAGGGGATGGTGTGAGCCATAGGGGTTGGGCATAGAGCGAGGTGACGCAGCCCCATGTTTCAAACACCCTGACATGCACACACTTTCACGCACACACACACGCATCCAGAGCAACCGCACGTGCTATCTCTGTCACACACACGCGCACATGCACTCAGGGAGACACACACATACATTTGTATACATGTGCGCTAAACAGACCCAAATGCACTATCACACACACACACATAGTCCATAAACACTTAACATATGTATATACTGTACATACGCACAATTGGATGTACTCCACGCTAACAAACATATGAGGACACAACACGCACACAGCTACAGAAAGGAACATGCATACAAACATGCACACACGCGCACACACACACATACACACACATGTGCACACAGGGTCTAGGCGGAACACAGGCACGCATCGTAAGAGTTCAAAAGTCATACAGTGTAGGAAATTAGTTCACACATCAGAACAACATTCTACTGGGGTCGTTGCATAATTCAAGCTCCCGACGGCAGCGGGGAGCATGAAGGGGTCTGGTTGGTTGGTGGGTGGGTTGGTTGGTTTGTTGCCGTTAGAAAACTATGTGATTGGATGGCGCAGATGATGACTGGATAGTAATGACGATATAGGATGACCCGGCCTGTCAGATGACTGAGGTGTGAGAGAGAAGGATGTAGTTAATGCGAGCATGCGTCTGAGTGTTTGAAATGCTCTCCACACACCTCCTTCATGTTTTCAAGTCTTAACAACAAACAAAAGAAATCCAATTCCGTATATTTATACTTCTGGAACCATTCCCTTACCTTTCACCTTTCAAAATATATAATATATATCATATTAGAGTATATAAAATATAGAATCGGTACAATCCCTTTTCATGCCTCCAGAGTACTTCTTAAGTATAGCAACAACTGCTGTAAATAACAGTTGGTGTGCAATGGTAACAATTTCTCATTTTTAAAGATTTGTTGGTATGTCATTTGAAAACATGATGAAACTTTTTAAAAATAAGTTTTGACTCTTAAGTGATTTTGACCGATTTAGTCCAGTGCAATGAATGACCCTCAAACAACAATGGGCATTTGCTCCTTTTTAAAATGTGTCTGCCCAAGCCTCCAAGAGCTGAATGTTATATAAAATGTCTCACTGAAAACTGAAAACTATGCTTTCAGACCCACATTTTTGCATAAGGTTTCATCACAAAGCGGTAGTAAGTGGAGGGAGGGTGTGGACGGAGTGGCTTTTTAGAACTACACAAACTTATCACAGGTTATATTGAACCAGAACGACTGTTTATAACATTCTATTAAGACTAAACTTTATTGAAAAAGATCTAAAGATTTCATTTTAACAAGACAAGAAAAAAGCAATAGCAAATTTAACTATTAACTAGGTTATGCATAGCGAGTAACTGTTTCTAGTAATAAGGGAAGAGCGTCCCCCAACCCTCCAGACATTTTTTTCAGTTTTCTTGACTTTTAGATTTTTTTTATATTGTAATTTTGATATATTGGTACAAAGCACAAACGTACTAAAAGTTCTCTCAGTGCAGTGGACTACTGGAAGAGCCTCTCCACTAGTCGCTTTGTTCCCTTTTGCTCAGAAACGCCCCCTCCCTGTACCAGAATCACGCAAATACACAGACAATGAAACAAATAAATACATAAATACACAGATAAATTAATCAATTAATAAATATATAATAAATACAAATAAATAGAAAAATAAATAGTTTAAAAAATAGATAAGTAAATAAACTGATAAACAAATTACAGTTATATTCTAAGCTTTTGTTCGGTTTCTTTTGCCGCGGTAGCTAACTGAAAAGTTAATCCAAATCTTTTTTTTTTCTCCACAAGCAACATGACAACAATTGAACAGTTTCCTCACAAGTTTTTCTAAGTAACTGAACCACCACTTCATAATAAGTTGTCATATGAAAAAGACAAGCTCAAACAAAAGAACAGTGACAACTCATATAGTACAGTAGATATTGTAAAACAAATGTAGACTATATATGTATATATATATCATCTATTTGTACACAGCAAATAAAGACACAGTTGTCATAGATCCTTTTTAAGGAAACAAATATCTAGACTAACGGAACTAGCTAATCATCATTTAGTTTTGACAAACGTTTCACGCTCAGCAAGTAACCTAAAAGTCAGCAAGCCAAACAAAAAAATACAAAATAAAAGATTTGTTCAGTGATTCTTACAAGGCCCAAAATTTCGTTTATCTGGTTGTTCAGCAAAGAAATAGTCTCACCAGATTTTGGGGCCAACAATAAACAAATATTAAACAAAGAACAGCAGCTCAATTCAATGCCAACATCGAAGTATTTTTTTTTCTTTAAACAACACATAGAACAACAAACTTGGATATTTAAGATATGTGAATAATGTAGTATAGCACCTACTGTTGATCGCTAAAAGGAAGTTCTTTTCAAATGTAAGTTCACAAACGCAGAGCGAAGAAAAATGATATAGATAATGTATAGTATGCTCTCTAAATGGATAGATGTGTATATATCTATTTACTGATATCCCATATTGACTGATGACAAAAACAGGAAAACAAGTGGACAAAGGGTCTTCTTGCTTTGGGCTCTGGACTATAAGGATGGTTAGGCCTTGGAAAGACCCCTCTCCCTTCCCTTTTGGGTATCGCTGTTGAATAATTACGCACTAGTACATATGTGAAAAATTACCAAAATCACCTGCCTCAGTTTGCATCCCTTCCTTCTACAAAATCACTGCCAACTTGGATTCCCCAAAAAACAAACAACCTTTGATCCTATAAAGTACCACGGCAGAACGACAAGACAAGGTGGTGCCCCCTCCCTCCCGCCCCGGCCCCCCCTAGTTAGCCAGTCAAAATATTTTTCTCTTTTTTCAAATCCAGATTCTTGTAAAAATTCTTCAATAATTATTATTTTAATTATCATTTATAAAAATAGATCTTCTTTCTCTTTATTTTTATCTTTTTCTAAACGCATTTTTTTCAAGCAAAGAGATCTTCTCTTTGGCAACAGTGTTATTTTTTTTTTTCTTAAATTACTGAACGTGTCATCAGGAAAGCTAACCCATCCCCTCCCTCGCCCCATCTCCCTGAACCCCTGTGAGGAAAGACATTATGTTTTGTTTGCGATACAAAACAAAAACAATGTTAGAAATTCTTTTTTTTTTTGTCTACATTTGTTATTGGGATTGTGGAATCCCACCTATAATCGATAAGGGGAAGTTTTTGATACACACTAAAAATGAATGAATGGTTCACCAATTTAAAAAAGAGCCCCCTCCCTTTCACCGACAGGGAGGTATATATAATACTAACGACAGTGGATCCGGATTTACAAAAGAAAAACAAATCCTGAATCAAGACAGAGAAAAGGTTTCAATCTAAAAAGGACATTCTCTTCTCTGAAATAAGGGAATACAGGGATTTGCTACTGTTTACACAGAAGAGAAAAATCATTTTAACAACCACAACGAACAGAAAGAATATACAACAGAGAGAAGCCTGCATTATCACAGGAGCTTCCAAAAAACTCATTAACATTTTCATCATTTCATTTTTGTAATACTTAGGCAACATTGGCTTATAGGTCCAAAGTTATAATATAAGCCATTTCTAGTTCAATTTGTTTGATGGTTTGTCGGTTGCTTTGTGTTCCGGTTGGAGTTTGCTGTGTTGGATGGCTGTAGTAGGGTGGTAGTGGTAGTGACTGAAGGGGCTAAGGGACGGGTGGAGGTGGGGGAGGGGGGTTGGGGGCAATTTGGGAGCAGACAAAGTCGCGGGGCAACTGCTTCTACCTGTCAAAGTTCAGGACTTGTGTGTCTTGTTAGTCTTGAAGGAGACTTGCAAGACGCGGTCGCCCAACCTGTAGCCGTTGAGACTGGCGATGGCCATGGCCGCCTCGTCGTAATTCGTCATGGTGACGAAGCCGAAGCCTTTGCACTTGTTGGTGTTGAAGTCACGGATCACCTTGACATTGTTGACCGCACCGAAGGGCCCAAACAGCTGCCAGAGCACGCTTTCATCCGAATCTGGGGACAGGTTGTACACAAAGATGCACCAACCGGTGCCCGTGTGCCCGGGGATGTTCATGCCGACCAGGCTGGTCATGCTGTCGATGGTGATGGGGGAGAACCTGAGAGGAGAGGGAGAGCAAAGAGAGGGGGAGAGAGAGAAGAGGAAGTTTTAATTGAACAGGTTAAGGCATAAAGTGGAACTCAGTGTCTGCATCTACTGTATATGAAATGGCTATAAACCGGTGAAAAACCTGTCTCCATCTTGTTTTTTGAGAGCCAAACAGAATCCCTCTAAATCTAAAAGCTTGCCATGACGCTCCCCTGCATGATATGCTACCATCTACGGTAACTTACTTTAAAACTGTGTCTGTTAGAATTTACTGATCAAACTACAAAAGCTGATCTCCAAGCTGTCAGACAAAATAGGACCTGTATGCATGGATGTTCAACATGGGTGCATGTATGTTAGTTTTTATGTGTGTCTGTATAGCGACAACTAAATGAGCTCCTCAGTTCTGAGAGGCCTCCTGTCAGGAATGACGACAGCGCTGCGTACTGAGCTGTATCTCTGCTGAAGGAGACGCAGACGAAGGTTCTCGCTTTGTGTCCTTGAGTGGCTCCTTTAGGAGCTAAATTGCAGGAAGTTGTTGAATTAAACCGTTGCTAGAAATCCATCAAAGATCACGCACCAGCCTGCTAAATCTGTTCTCATTCGCCTCATAATCTTCTCCTTTTTCTTGTGATGCAAGAGATTTGAATCCTCAGTTGACTTCACTTAATTGCCTTTCCGCTCAAAGGAAAGGGAAAAGAGGAAAAAAAATTCCCCACTTTTAAATAAAAGGTAAATGAGATAAAAAGGTTCATTTCTTATGCCACCTCTCTCCAAGAAACGACTATAGGCATTATTGGTTGTGCTTTAATTGAGATTTCCGCTTTGCTGCAGCTGTCTCAGAGAAGGCTGCTTTCTTAAGGAAAAGGAGGGAGGGAAGAGGGAGCAAACTAAATGGAAAATGGAAGCACTTTACAGCCCAGTGGCATTAAGGTACAAAGTGTATTCCTCCCACTCCTCCCGCAGTCTGCAGGGTGTTCTGTTCTGTTCTATTCCAAACTCGTGGCACTGATCGATAGCGCTGCTTGCAGTTCGGGGCCCCCACCACTCTCTCTCCAGTGACTATATATGGCCGGCAATCACTATGACCTTCACTGCATGACTTTGGTCATGCAGAGTTTGCTCCTGGCCATTGTGGTTTCTGTGGACGCTAATACAAGCTCTTTAGGGTGGTTAGCTTATTGACAGTAACGACTCTCTGCGCTCATTAAATGACTTATAATGCTAATGATATTAGTATATGTCTTTCTTTATGATTAAGTAGACTTGAAATACATTTTAATATCATAAATCTTTATGAGTGAGATACAAGGGAATTTACATATTCACCACAGGGTTGCTGCAGCAGCTTTCTGTTTTACAAAAAGCTCCAAATCCTTTGTCTCACACATCTCTACATGGCCTCAATGTCTCGTTAATATTTTCTCCGGCATCAAGCAGGTGGAATCTTAACTGGCTTCATCACGTCGAGGCCTTGTCTGACATGCTCGACTGCGTTCAGGCCTCTCCTGCTGGGCTTGAAAAAAAACTTGGTGATTTATATGCAAAAGCAGGAGTATGTGAGGAGGTTTGTGAGAGTGTGACGGCTCGGAGGCTGGCTAACACTGCCACAGCGAGGATGTGGAGATGAGTGTGCCTGTATGTACATGTGTGTGCAAATGTGCATGCGAGTGTACCCAACAGAGCGGGACCAAACACTAACCAATGTTACAGACGAGACCAGGGGTTGCATAGCAACAGCGTAGCTGACCAGATATCTATTCTGTCCTTCCTAAAGCCGACCATCTCCAGCTCTTAACACCTTTCTTCTCTTTCCTTTCAAATAATAACCTCAGATCACTGGAAAGCACTTCTGACTTGATGGCGTGCTTTGCAATCAGGGCAGCTGAACTCGACACTATTTTCACATTTAGATAAGAAATTATGTAAAGACTCAGTGAGGCCACAGTGATTATTGGGAATGGGAGGCACTACAGCTTATATCTGGGAATGCCACACTGCATCACTACCAATGCATTATTCTGTAACTAGATTCTGAATCCCTGCTTTTGGCAAAATTACAGCTTTTCGGGGGAACATTTCGTGCGAGCTACAGTAAAACTTGGTCTCTGTTTGAGTTGCTAAGCTGACTTCAGATGGTGTCCCCTGTGCTTGCAACATGCAAGATGCCACTGTCAGCACATGAAACATCTATCACCACAGTGGCTGCTGCTCTGGGTTATGTAAGACCCATGGTAGCGAGAAAGCAAAATGAAACATGGAGGCGAAAAGGAAGGAATTCGAGCAGAGCAGTGCCGAGCAAAGCTGGAGCTGTCTGCAGTGAAACAGCATTTCCTGTTTCCAGCAGGGATCCAGGTTCTTCCAGCCTCATCCCGTGTCCTCACTGAATGCTACCTCATCTCAGCAAGGGCTGCCAAAAAATTAGGGCAATATATAATTTTTTTTATGGCTTCAGCTGCACAGATGTACATTTATCACATAAAAGGATTGTGTACATAGTTGATAGTGGATGTATAAAGGCTTTATTCTAATGATGTTGTAAGGAAATGCCGATATAATTAAAGTGACAAATTCAAATTGTTCGCAAGCTACAGCTGCAGAGTGACAAGGCAGGAGAACCTGAATCCGTAGAAAAAAAAACACACCTAGAAATTAGGAGTTTTACACCAGAGAACAAAATCCATTCAGTACACAGAAACAACCCAAAACAATCCAAACAACACCAGCACTTGTCATAATCAAAACAAAGCAAATTCATCACCACTGAAAACAAAGACTGATTTCTGAGTATTATTTTTTTTTTACAACTCGAGAGGTTGATACGGTTTTAAAACCAACTCAAGCTTACGTGGGAAAAGAAAACAAATCAAAGAACCAAAAATGCAATTGACCTTGAACGAATTGTCAAACGCAAAGTGACTGCAAAAATACAAGGAAACATAAACTAAAAAAAAAAAAGAAAGAACTGAAAAAAAGATATTGAAAAATCATTAAGTCAACATGGACATCTGGCATTGGGTGAAGTTTTTAATTACCTCTTTACGCCATAGGCCATATTAAGCAAATTGTCCAGCCTGTAAAGAGAAGGAGGGTTCTGGGGTTAATGGTGGGCAGATGGTCGACTCACTCAATGGAACTAATGTTAAGTCCCTGTAGGAACTGCATGGTCCTCCTCACTCAAGAACAAACAAACCCATCTATAGTTGGCCCATTACACTGAGGAGCCCCACCAGAAAATGCTATCATCGGTTAATGAAGCTACAATACCATCAGTATGGTCGGCACTTGCTCTGTTGGCCGCTGCGCCATTTCAGTGCAGCCCTGCGCTAGCTAATGCCAGAGCAGAGTCTTACAGGCACATTACTGTAGGTGTTGCTGTTTAATTGTTACAAGACTACAGCAGTGGACTGGTCACAGTTCAGTATTACAGTCACATACAGAGCACTAATGGCAGCAGGGCATGAGCACTGCATGGCACACAGCTATACTACATAATACTACGCAATGGCAAATCATTATTTTAAAATTGCATGTGTGTACCCATACAGTTTATGCTGCCACATTGATGGTTTTATTGGAAGATGAAGGTTGTTAAATAAATCTTGCTTTAATTTGTGTTAACTCAATTGAGAGAACATCTAAGATGACAGGAAATGATCCAGAGTTCTGTCAGTGTAATGGTTTGGCATTTGAATGATGGTGAGCGAGAGAGGTGATGATGATTAGTATGTTTTCTATGAGGTGGACCAACAACAACAACACAAGTGAACAATAAACTAGCCATGAAATTGTGAATGTCCATCTTTGTGGTCGGGGTCAACCTGTTAAGTGCTAACAGGTCAGGTGGAATGGCTGAGTGTTAGTCACGGGGTGTCAACTGTCTAAAGAGGTTAGTTTTTGGGAAATGTTCTGGTTTCATAATTCATAATAATTTCAGGCCCGTGAGCGACAGACATTGCAGTCAGCCAGGGTTTAGTTTGGGTTTCAGTGTGTTTGTGCGGTTTAAAAACCCAGTGGGCTGTGGGCATGTGTGTGTGAGCTGGACTTCAGAAACCTGTGGGCTGTATAAAATGTTGGCCCTCTTGGATGGATGCAGTCTGCTTGGTGACTCAATGACCTTCATTCCTCACTTGGGTCTGGCCTGTCTCATGTCTTATTAACTCCTCTGGCCTAATGGACAGGGGCCACGGCTTATTGAGCAACAGCTGGCCAGTGACGCCTCGTTCCTCTTGAAAACACTACAAACTCTCTGACTTTGACTCAACTAGCAGGGTTGATTCTCCTTGTCTCTTTCAGTCAACAAGTATTTGCTTTCTTGCAAAGCAACCGCTACACTGGTTTAAAATCTAATGAAAACTTTATGATTTTTACAGCGATATAATCCAGGTAACTACAATTACACCACTTAAAAGCTACATTATTATTATCTCACTTGATATATGCACAACTTCATTATTATTTGATTGCAATTAAGAAAGCAATTAGGTTTTGAAGGCTTTTATTAAATAACCTGCATAATAATAATCACAATACTATTTACATTGATCATTTTAAATTGAATTTACATTGCATGTTAGAGATAACAGATCAGTAGTCTTCTAATCGGGGACAATTAAACACCGGGTTGCTGGGTAATTGTAGTTAAGTACCTTATAAATTAGAAATCCTGCAGAACTCTGAGTACTGAAAATCAGGATGGAAAAGAACAATAATCACCTGTGCTTCAAAATATAATTTTTATATTGGCTGACAAGGTGCTCACACTGATCGTTAATTGTTTGTAACATTTAAATGTTTAAATTGCTTAATTAAGTCAAATTGTGATAAATATTGCAATCCCCACATGAAGTTAGCAGAGTTAATAATGTAAGCCTTTTACATTTAAAATCCATCTTTCGACTATATTGTGGGCCTGTATATAATCTGAATTTAAATTATTTCTGAGGGCCCTGACACACCAATGACCAACCACTGCTGCTATTGAAAATTATGTCTTCTTACACAGGCGCAAAACATACATGCATACAGCTTTGTCGCTACTAGTTTTTTTTAATGTTGGTTTTGATGTGTCTGCACCTTTAAAGATGGAGATGGAGAACTTTTCAACCATCCCCACTAGCAATTCCAAGTATTGGTGTTGTTGGTGCTGCTGTTGCAAAGACAACTGGATCGCTTTCTGTTTTTCCTCAGAGCTTAGCAAGGGGGCATTTTTTGCTTTTCCCGGGTAGACCTCACACAGTTATTTCAGCTGTTACACCAACTGCTGTTTCCCCTACTTGGGGTAGGAATTTATTAAGAACTGACTAATACTTTTTGGTAACTGGGGTAGCTACAAATAGCTAAAGAAAAAAAATAAAAGCACAATACTCATCCTGTTTTGTTTGTGCAATGGTTGATGCATTCCCTTTGTGCCATAAATCGAGCCTTAATTTTAGTGGAGATCATATCATATCCGGTGGCAGAGGAATTTGAAACCAGTCTAAAAGATGATAGTTCATTATTCTATAGCCACTACATTGTGCAATCAACATTTACTCCATAGTAATAAGTTAAAGAAAAAAACATGTCTATTTCCACTTTAACATTACAAAAAAGTACAAAAGCAGCCCTGAAACAAAGGGAAAAAAAAGTGGAGAAAAGGATATACGGAATCATTAAAGCAGTAATTAGCCCATTACGTGGGAAGGGAACAAGCAGGCTGCTTTGTGGGTAAATGAGTCAATTGGAGAGGATGCTCAGAGGAGAGGCGCTCCAGGCCCGGGAGCACGAAGACATCTGCTGGCCGCCGGGCCGTTGGGCCACAACAAAACAACCTGCTGCTATCTCTCTCTCTCTCCTTCGCTCTCTCTTGCACATGTACGAATGCACACTGATGCACGCTCACCACACAAACACTCTGCCAGCTTTTCACACTGCCTCTCCAAGCTTGATATAAACAATAGGGCTTTTGTGCCTTCTCTCTATGCATGTTAATGGAGGAATGGGTGTTTTTGTCTTCTCTTTTTTGAAACAAAAATCTGTTCAATTAAAATTGGCTCCTGCCCTGGATATAATAAGGCTAATTCGCTAATTAGTACCATTAGTTAACGACAGAGGATCGGAAACAAGCCGGGATCTAGGGCTCAGTGTATTGTGCTTGAGTCAGTTATGCGCTTGCTGTCTTGGAAAGAGACTGTACCAGCACATTATACATTAACTTGTGTTACAGCAGACCCATGTGACTTAGTCTCACAGGATAGATATAATTATAGGTCTATTTTTTGAACATGGGTGGTACCTATAAGCAGCACAAACTTGTTAGGTATGTAAAACAAGCAGTATCATTTTACAATCTCATGGATGTTAATTTAAACACTAATTTACATTTCATTTTGTTGTAGGCATACATGAGGAGATCATTTTTGCTTTACTATTTTTTAATTTGTTTATTTTCTTTAAACCATTGAATCATACTAATATATATATCTTACTTTTGATTTAATTATGTCTTTTCAAGAGATAAACAGAACAAACAAAAGCGCTGTGTTATATTAGGAAGAGAAAAGAGTCCTTCTGCACTGTCCTTAAAAGATTCAGTTAAAAAAAAAAGGGAAACTGCGCACATCGAGCACATTTCCAACTTCTAAAGTGTTGAGGTTTTAGTGGAGGGGCTCGGGAGCAGAGAGCAGGAGCACAGAGACACAGTGAGGAAGTGTCCTGTGGTTGTGAGTTGTGATGAGAAGCGACAGCTCTCCTGTGGAGCCTGTAAATTGGCTTGGCGTATCACAGACACACAGCCACGCTACATCGCTCAGGTGTCACACCAGGGAAGCCGCTCCAGAAGAAAAATACCTTCCAAGCTCTGACTTTGATAGAGAGTAAACAGCACGACCGGCTTAGTGTTATTGAAAGAGAGAGGAAATTGTATAAGCACATATTCTCTCTCAGATTCTGAAGCCTTCTTGTTGGATCGGATGATAGAGCGTAATATCATACCATCACCTGTTAGTGTTTTGTTGGTGAGGTTAAAGGTAGCATGGCCTTGAGAAGAAAGCCGTATGTGGGTGTCATACGTAATTTTTTTTTTTTTTTTTTTAAAGGCTTGTTTGCATCATTAGTGAGTGACAGGAAATGACCAGTTAGGATGCAATATATATACAGTATGTCAGCCACATACTGTATATGATGTTAAGTGATAGCTTGTTGTAGAGATTATAGACCTGGGCAAAAAACTTTTCTTTCTTTTCTTTTCTTTTTTTTTTTTAAATTACAACAGCTTGAGGTGTCTCAATTTAATTAAGCAGAAAAAAGGTTAAAACCCAAATACTTAAATGAATTTTGTCATTTGTTTTAATGTGCCCTTTGTTCATTGGATTTAGCCTCTCCTACATAACTTTTAATGCTGGCTCTTATGCAAAATGTAATACAGTAGATGTTGTTTTGTAAGTCTGGCAAATGTATGCTAATATTGCATTTGAAGTGAGTCAAGCTACATAAAGGCTCTAAAACATTATAGTTCATAACTGTGACCATGTCATGCAAGCTTTAAAGTCACAAGGACAGTAACTCTTTTGTTTGATAAATGTTTACAATATCATTTATACAAATATATGTTTATGCCCAGGCCTCTCAGGGAATATTCTGGGAAGTGTTGACATGATGGCAGCATGATGAAATGAGGGGAAATACGTAGTTGTGAACGACAGAACCCCACAGTCTCTTATGAACAGTTCCTCTCTGATCTGGGTGGACCCACACAGAGCGCTCACAGGGCCTGATTCATTGACACCTGCACCAGGTGCACAGCTCACACCTGTTGTTCAAAAGGGGGACGTATTTTCTGAGATAAATGTTCACAGGAGTAGAAGTTGCATCACTGCTGATACATAGACGTTGCTATGACTCATGCTCTCAATGCGTGGGTGTTAACATCCCCTGTTCGAACACTGTAAATTGCATTTGGTGCAAATGTTTTCCAAATCAGGCCTGTTGTTTAGAACAGACGTGTTTCCTTGATTAAACTCATTTATTGTTACATCAACCAGGAAAAATTGCTATCGAGTGTGAGACTGATGACATAAAATATCCACATGTGAAATAGAAATCCTGTTTGTTATTTTATGATACAAAACACACTGGTAGTGCAGACGTTTTTCAAATCACACCATCAATCATTCCACATTAGATGACTTGTTTAGTTCAGTTCAGTTCAGTTCGTGATGTTATGTATACACCATTGGTGAAGTTCCTGATAAATACATATCACTTGCTTTCCATCATTCTTAACTTGAACACTGGAACTTGGAGATTCCCAACCTATTGGGCAGATGGCCCGAGTGACCCCATTTTTACTCTACATCTTATGCTAACAGCACTTTCATTTTGTTACATCATCTTGTCTCTAGAATAGAGCTGGAAAGTAGGAGGATCTGCTGGCTCTGAGAAGTACATTTTCCACTGTGAATGCCCATTAAAAGGCTCCCATTTAATGTAACAGTGCTATAAGTGCACTTGTGCAGTTGTGGACAACTCAAGGCAACATGGTGACTGAATGATTATAATTGTTCCAAAATTTTACCAAAAATCTGAAAGCGAATTCATTCATGCTGCAGAGTTTTCATAACAGTAGGCGGGTTTCCATTAACCATCAAATTGCGCAAATTGAAATCACAAATATAGAATACGTCTACTGGAAACACGTCAATTTAGAGAAAAGAAGTCTAAACACATTTATTGCAAAAAGGTTTTTACGTAAACATGAGGCGGTATTTTAGGCAATTCAAAAAGCCATAATTCGCAGTGGAAACACTTTTTCGCACTTATAGGTCACATGATGCTATGACTATGTGCTTGTTGGTAAGAACTGGCTCATAGGCATGATGCAGCAGGCGCTACAAGAGGTTTTACTGCATCGCATAACTCTTCAACAGCTGAGCAGATCATCTGGAAGTTTTGAATCCAAAATTTCTCTGTGAAATTATTATCACCTCCCAGAAATCCATCTTACTTAGGGGCTTGCCGTTCCATTATCTCTTGCATAACACGCCTACGTCGCCTTTAATTGAAAATAATGATGGCTAGTGCAGTGGCTGCAATACAAATAACCCTGCTATGTTTTTAGCATCCATCGCCATGCTTCTTGGAATATTATTGCGAGAGGAGAAGCCTGAAGGAGAAAGTATTACTCACATTTTGCGTAAATCTGTAATGGAAACCCGTCTAGTGTAATCTTTAGCTCCGCTATGCTGTCTAGCTACACCCATAATTGTAAGCTCAGTGAACATTTCTTACCAAAATTCACTTAGGAGGCACCTTATCACTCCCTCCAGGATGTTACAATGTTGTGATTGCAAGAATTAATGCAAATTCAACCAATCCCCGCGCATTCTGCGTGACCTTGCAATTTTGTCCAATCACCGAAACATTATCTCAAATTTGATTATTTAAAACCGGTAAACTCTCATTTCATTGTAGAGCTGCACTTAGCATATTGATTCACTCAGCCTCTATTTGCCGCTCTCATCTCAGGGGTGTGAGCTCGGCGCCTGCGACAGAGTTACACACACTCACAGAGACAGGGCTAAATGTTAGCGTCACATGGCTAACGGTACAGAATGATTATGAACGACAGTTGTTTCAGTGTTGGTGCAAGACTGCTGGGACCGTTTAATGGCTCAGTGGTGGTTTTGTGCTGTGTTAGCTTCTGCTAACTGGGCAGAAAAGCACGAGTCGAGCGGCTCATGGGTCTGCTCCTTCAGCTGATCACTGGCGATCGTCAGCCACCCCCCCACCATCACACATAGACTGTCAGTCTGTGGGAAACACTATTGGTGAAAAATCCAATGTCATGCACCCACAATCATCACAATTTTTGCAATTTTCACCTGCCCTAGCAATACCATTGCAAATAATTGCAACTTGAACATTGCAACTTGCATCCCAAGTTTTTTTTTTTCATTTTTAAATAAAAGCTTGCGTAGAATCAGGCATCCTCCCACTTTGCCTCTACAACAAATTCTAAGCTCTTCATATTGGTTGTCTTACTGAAGAGTGGACTCATTTTATGTAGGAATTTGGATGGGGTCACCAAGTGAATATCAGACTGGGCCAGCTCCCAAGGTTGGAAAACTCTGCATTTACTACAGAACTTTAAAACCTTATACCTATTACATCTACCTGAACCCTTTCCCCCCCTATCCTGCCTCTTTCCTGCTCCAACTCCTCCTCCATGATCTCTCAATGCCCCGCCCCAGCACTCACCTGAACCTCTGAGCCTGGTGGTGGAGGGGCCCCGGGTATCGGCGATTGGGGGACTGGTAGAGTTGTGACAGAAGGGCTTGGCTGGTCTTCTGGCTGGGGTTGTTGGCGAACTTGACCGTGATGGGCTCGGCGGCACCTGATGGCTTCTGTCCATTCAGGCCCTTGATGGCCTCCTCAGCCTCTATCCTCTTATCAAAGCGGATGAAGCCCACACCTCGGGAGCCACCTGCGGGGCCAGCAGATCACAAACAAACAGAGGCCCCTTTTACTTTACAGAGTTTAGGCAGAACATCAACTGTCCATACATTTGTAGTGTGTGTTTGGCAAGGTTTTGTGTTTTTCTAGTCAAACAAAAAATAATTTTTCCAAGCAGTCTTTTGCAAACTTCACCAAGCCCATCCACCCCACCCCCTACTGAAACTAAACTCAAAAGGCTACCTTTCACACAAGGATTTACAGTGGGTTGCAGAGAGAGAGACGACAGGCATGAATAGTGTAACAGCAACACATGCGCACAGACACACCAGCCGTAGACGGAGCATATGGAGCTGTACTGTGGCATTGGCCCTGAGTCTGTTTAACGCCACACGGTCCATTCTTCCTTCATGCGAGCTCCAGTCACAGTCAGCCATTCACACACTCTTTAGGTATTGTTCTCAGTGACATTTGAGCCGTTTCCTTGGAGATATTTTTTGACTGCCACCAGAGAGGAGCATTTAGAGAATGGGAGGTACTTTATTGGTGTCTGTGAATGCTTTGTGTGCATTACTGACAGTATGTATACTCAGGGAAATTAAAGAAGCACCACTGTAAATTCTATTCTAAATAATTATGTAGTTAATTTTAAAAAAATAGGGCATATTATATGCATTGCACTCAATATGCAAAAAAAAAAAAAAAAAAATCATTATTTTCCATGATACAGTCGAGTGATTTGGGGCTGCCCCTTGAAGGTTGAAGACTCAAATAAGAAGTGGTAAATTTAGAGCTTACAGCAAGCTAATACAATACAGTCTCTGGGTTTTTTTTATATATAGTGTCGACAAAAACTGTTGTTGCACATTTGCGATCCATAATTAGCACCGTAAGCTTGTTTATTATATGACATAAATGCTGTTGTCACACTTAACATCACCCAAAACCTGCTAATACTTTAAAACTTCAAAAGTTTTTATCGAAAAATGGTGATGTGTACCCTATGCAAGGCTTAAATTTTGAAGGGTAGAACTAATATTTCCAATTTTAACACACACACACACACACACACAATATATATATATAAATATGGGTCTACAGTTACAAAAAAAAAACATTTAATGGCTGTACAGTATACAAATTTTTAAAAAAGAAAAGTTTAACTCGATGCATCAGATCAGTTCTTAGTATCAGCCAATACTCAAGTTCAGGTATCTAAATCGGTATCAGGAATAAAAAATATATATATATCAAAACATCTCTAAATATGAGGCACCAAAAGATAAATAATAACTAATAGATAAAGATTACAGTTCTTAAAGACGCCATGACTAAAACAAGCATAGAGTGATAGGGCAATTGGCGAGCTCCAGGCTGGACAGCTGAGCGGTAACCAAAACATTTGGTATAAACCAAACGACTGTTAAACGTCTACACGAGCAGTATGTTGGTGGAGCTGCTGCCAACCGTCCAGGCCAGGTCAACCACAGGTTACAACTGCAGCACAAGACCAACGGATATCCTGGCGCATCTCTGGCAGCAGTCCCAAAAAATCTAATCTAGCAGTACAGGTCAACGAGAAGATATTACAGAGATGTTTTCCTTGCAAATAGAGGCTATGTGAGACCAAAAGCGTTATCCATGGGATTTTAATATTAATTTTTATTTTCATATGTAGTGAAAATAAATATTTCAGATTTTTTGTTTTGATTCGAAACTGTCACTGAGTTGTCTGAAAACAAATACATCCATTACAGCTAATACAGTAATAAATAGTTTGATGCCACGCTCCAAAAATCGAGTGGTGTGATTTTAATTTCCCAGAGTGTATATGTATGTATGTGTGTATGTGCGCATGGGTATCTATTAATGGATGCTGTGCCTTGTTTTAATGAGGCTGCCTCGATGGCCCAGAGGATGCTCGCTCAGTGACAGCAGCACTCTGCCGAAGAGACTATTTACATAATACTGTGTGTGCACACAGGCATGTCTGTGTGACTGAGACTGAATAAAAGAGAGGCAGAGAGAAAGAGGGGAATTTTGTGTTTGAGCATCATTGTGTGCAGTCTCTTTCTCACACATAAAAACCCTCCTTATTGTTATTCCACATTTTTGTACATGCCATCCCTCTCCCCATCTCTTTTTATACTTCCTGCAGGATTGTCTCGTGGCGCTCGCTCCCCTGAATTCTTATTCGGAGAAGCACCTTGACCATCTCACTCCCCCTTTTGTTCGCTTTTTCTCTCCAGGACACAGGCAGCACAAGGTTATTTACTTTCCAGCCAGACTGTGAAATAAAAAGCCACTCTTTGAAAGCCAATTATCAAAGAAACATGTCTTATATCCCCTTATAAGGGAAGTTTAATCTTATTGCTTGTTTTTGCTTCTTGTTTTCCCCTTAAAAATACAATAATGAAGAAGATAAAATTTGTGAATTGACTGACATTATTTGCATTACTTAAACAACTTTCAAATTGGGTATAAGATAATACACAAATCTGGCAAGATTCAGAAATTCAATTTACAGCACAAACAACTTTTTTTTAAAAAAAATTAGAACAAATAAGTAGCTCATTTGCACTCTCTCTGCAATTTTCTCGCCTCTTTCAAATACTGGAAGCTTTTTTTCTTCGCTGTCAACATCACAAAAGGACCTCATACACTGAAAACTGTGTTGATCAGTGTCCTCCAGCAGCAGTAAACAAACTTCTGGCTGCACTAGAGACGAAAATGGACATATAACGAAAACAATGACCATTTAGTTGCCATTTAGGTGTGTAATCAACAAGGTTCTGACTTTGTAACACAAAGAAACAATCTTAGCTGACCACACACCGCATCATCTCCCTTCCTCCTGCTGGATGATCTCATTAACTCCTATTCAGTGTAAATTATTCTGTTTTATTCACTTTTTTTTTTTTTTTTTGTTTTACTGGCTCCCTCTCGCCTGACAAGCATTCACAATTTTCCCTTCCTTACTTCCTCATGTGCCTGCTCTGTACCTGTACATTTTAATTAGCTTGTCAGAAGCAGAAAAATAACAATCCTAATGGGATCTACACAGTGCAAACAGTAACCAGTGCTGTTCCTGTGGTTTTCTTCATTTATTACTGTAATTGTCATGCATGTGCAGTATGTGAGGTAAACTGGAGGTCACTGCCGGGTCTTTGGGGAGAGCTGTTTTTGAGCTATAGTCAGTAAGGGTGATTGGTAAATGACATTTATGTGGTGTAGCTAGGAGGCATGAAAGACTCATAGGGGAATATATTGGCAGAATTGGAATGTAATTTAAGTGTTTTCTTTAGTGCATAATAACCTTAAAATAATAATTGTTGTGTTTTCGTTACCCTAGAATGAGCTGTTTATGTCTACATGAGGAGCGAGTCCTCGTCCACGAAGATTGCCATTTTGCACTTCAATGTTTCTACGGTAGTCCAAAACGGACAAACCAAACACTGGGTTTTATCGGTTTGATTCACCGGATCCATTTGTTTTAGAGAAGACAAAACCTGCAGAAAATTCAACTCTTGTTGTTAACCCCCCCACAAAATGTCTAGATCTTACGTTATCAGAGGAAAAGTTAGGCACATAGTAGCAGGTGTTGGGCTCGCGGCCTGTCCCCCACATGCTGAACATAATCTGAAAAACACTGATTTGTAAAGTGAAACTGCTTTATTCAGTGTTTTTTTAATACCTTTATCCATTTGTCTTGGAGAGGAAGAGACTTGAATGTATAATTCAGTCCATGGTAAAAAAAAAAAAAAACCCTCAATGAACACTGAAGGAATTCAAACCATGCTAAGTTTCAGCTTGTTGGAATCTGCAATCCTCATCATTTGATGCAACTAATTCCTTCTAAATCTTACGCACTGCTCCTTTAAAACTTATCCAACACCAAGTTTCACCTTGATATTTGGAATCTGCCCAATTTCACAACACTCTACTGCTGTAAGGCACTTAGCAACTCCAAGAGGCTTGCTCAAGGGCACCTCAGCGGTAGTTAAGGAGGAGGAGAGCATTGCTCATTCACTTCCTCCACTGAGACAAGAGGAGGAGAGGAGAGGACTGTATTTGTCCTTTAATCCTCACACTTGTTTGGCATTGAGCTGCTCCTAAGCTGGTTCTGGCTGGAGGGCCTGTGGACAAATGCTCGGCATACTGATGAAGACACGGCACAAACGCACACATGCATACATACGCACACGCACATACTTAAGTGATAACTTGAAGAGGTGCTATTGAGAGTGAAGTGTGAAAAGAGCAAGAGAGATGTCCGTGATCATTTGCAGTCCTCCGTGACCAATTCAAGAGTGTGTGTGCGTGTGTGTATATGTGAGAGATTGAACATTCCTGTGTGTGTGCTTTTGTTTAAGTGTGTGCCAGCTACTCTTGTCCTTGAATTTGTACAATAGCATTGTAAGGAAGTGAGAGGTGAGGTGGCAGTTGACTCCATCACCCATAATTTATACCTATGTGTTGATATGTATGTGTGCCTCGTCTCCTCTTTGTGTCTACGCAGTGTGTGTCCAGTGTGGACTAAAGCAGTCAGAGGATATAATACAAATCACTCATAACTAGTCAAATTTGTAATAAGAGTAAGTGGAATAGACCTGATGCTCTTTGGCTGTGGTCTGTCCTCAGTCAGAGTTCAAGGTCAGTATCACTGGAGAGGAGAAATGGCTCAAAGTGAGGAAATAATATCCAATGGTGGAGTGAAATGTGAACTACAGTAACATAGCTGTGGGTGTAATACGTTTGTGACAAGCAACCAATATCAATCAGCATTGATTTTTCTGCTGATGCTGTTGATTGACCATCCACTGTTTTCTTCCTTGATTTTTTCTTTGCTCACCTTGCTTGACTTTACCAAGCTGTAAGAACATGATATAAAAATAGTGATTCTTTTGCAAGATAATTCTTCACATTGCCGCTAATGCTGAATGCCTCTTTGCATCATGAGGTTCCCTAAGTGTTACATAGTGTGTCAAATACTCCATAACTATAGTTAATGTGTTAGGAGGTTGTGACATCGCCAATATAAACTGACAAGAAGGCAAAGCAGGATTGTAAATTGTCTTCACTATTGTCTTTGTTGGTTTTCCAGCATTAGTTTGCTTATGGTTAAAGGTTGGCACTGCCTGATTTAGTCAGTAAGCCCATAAGTAAGCCCGTAAGTTCAACATTTGCAAGGAGATGCTGAGCAAAGCAAACAGGGCACACAGCTCTACAGTGAAGTAAATTGTAAAAAAATATATATATATCTAAAAGTCATGTTAACATGTGGGAGGCTGGGCAGTGATTTGTTGATATGTTGAATGAACAGTGGCATCCAAACAAGTGCTAAAGTTCATAGTGCATAGTAGTGCAGTAGTTAATAGTGCATTTATCAGTGATTATTTTCAATTGCAGGTAAATGCATGTTAACTAAGTTTAGGAGCAGTTAGAGCAGCAGGACAGTGTATGTGGGATTGACTCGAAATAAACTACAATGCCCTTGTTGACAGTAATGAATGAACATGTCAACCAGTATGAGGGTGTGGCTTGTTGGGTTTTTAATTCTTGGGCAACAATGGAGGTCTTTGGCAAAGAGGAACAAGCTCTATCAGGCTTTGGCTTTCTTTGTATCATTTATCCAAAATCAAGGATAATCAAGGATATTATCAACATTAACAATTCCTTAAACATTATCCTGATGTTTATCTTGGGGGGAAAAATACTTGCAGATGAAATTAATGAACTAGTTTTAAATGAAAAATCTGCCTCAAGAATCCACATGCTTGAAGTGTATTCAACTGCTTTTTTTCTCAGCACTCTGTCATGCCACATTAATGTAGTAAACCTTGAAGAGAGTCTATTTTTCTCCAGTTAAACATTATAACAAAAACAAACTTGCAATCTACGAAGCAAGCTGCCAGTCTAGGGAGTCCAACCTAATGACTGTCCTTTCAACCAGCCCCAGAAGCCTGGGCCACTTATCAACTGCCAGCCAGCCATACAGGCAACATTAGAGCACAATGTACTTACTAAGGTACAGCAATCTGTCTTTCTCCCTCTCTCCCTCTCTTCTTCTCACTCTCTTTTTCTGCTCTCCCTTTCCTCCACAGTAATCAACAGCGGCTTATGTAACTCTCTCTACCTGTGCTTATCTCTCCCTAACACACACCGACAGGCACATTGGCTGCCTTACTAATAACACGCTACTTCAATCTGGGGAGGGGGAAACAGAGGGAGAGAGAGGTGGGGGGGGAGGCGGGAGGAGCGAGCGCTGGGGGTGGGGACGGGTGCAAGGCGAGAATGAAAAGGAGAAAGAGTGAGAACGAGGAGTAAGGAAGGAAAGGACAAAAGGAGAGAAGGTGAGAGAGGAGAATGTTAGGAGGTGACAGTAAAAGGATGATGATGAAAGGAAACAGTGCTATTCTTGCTTGCTCCTGCCCAAACAAAGCTGCTCTTTCTCTAAAACCCGCTATCATTTCCCCAAACACTGACTGACTGACAGAGAGAAATGACTGCTCCTCTGAGAGACCAGAAGAGAGGAGAACGCTGAGAAACCTGGCTGCTGGGTAATGAAAGACACACGCTTTATTTCTCACGTTCTCGAGCACACGCAGTTTTGTGCATCTTGTGCATTGTATCCCCATACACCAAGATAGATGCACGCATACAGAAGCAAAATCTTAAAATGTTTTCCGCCACCTCCATCTCCCATACTTTTATCTCTTACTTGAGAAGCTTTATTGTGGCAACTGTATCAAATGATAATACTTGCCTTTCCAAAGAACTTATATGGCAGAGGCAGAAAGAAACACTATTCCCGCTATCTTCTAATTATGAGGAGAAAAAAAATGCAGTGTCCTTGTATTAAGTAACATTAGTGTGCCTGGGTACAGATGGCGTTTGGAAAAGCAGCGAGAGGAGAGACGAAAAGACTTTGAAGAGTGGAGGTGCCCTGTGCTTTAGCCTCTGTCAGAGCAGAGCTTCAACCATCTGTCTAATGTGTGTGTGCTGCATGTATCGATGTGCATATCTGTATGTGGTTGCGTGTGCATGTGTGTCAGCAGAGGCAGTTTGCACTCTAAAGATTAAGGGAGGGAAAAAAAACTAAAGGCAGAGAGACGATAGTACGAGTCAAGGCTGCAGTCATCCCACCTAGAGGGTGCACCACTCTGCTCGTATTACCTTGACCGTTCTGTTCTTGACTGCTGGACAGGCAGAGAACAGGGATTCAGTGCGGTGTCAGTCTGAAGGGGAACATCCATTATTCAAGTCAAGAGAGGAGAGAACATACCAAATGTACAGAGGAAGGGTAATTTGTTCAAGAAAAAAAAAAAAGCGCAAACATGAACGGTCTTGAGAACAAGAAGAAACCAAACTGTAGAGCCATGCAGGTTTGTGAGAAGACTTGTAGCGCTTTGTTTTTATTTCACTGGAAAGACGAGCACAGGCAGCACTGCGAAGTGGCATTTCCCTGACCTCGAAATGCATGTTGTTTTGGTATTTTTGTACCCAGCACAGCAGGCATGGCACAAAGGTGGAAGGAGAGGCAAAAAGAGACGGGAGCTCCATGCAGATGAGGCAGCAGCGCAGAGAGAAGTTGGTATTTTAGTGAAAATTGGCTTTGATGGCGCACTGAGAGTAGAGAGCTTCATCTGTTTTCAATGTTAAACCCACACAAACATGATTTTCTAGTTGATAAATTAGCTGATTTCACCAGTAGGAGCAAACTAAATGCTACAGAATAATACTAAATAAAATAAACAAATCTGATTTAACACATCCAACTGATAGTAATTATAAAGTTCAATGTGAATACATAGAGAGAATGCCAGTAAATCACTCTGAATTGCAGATTATTGAATAACTTTTACCACTATTCACAATCCACGTTAGACAGTATTAAAGCTTTACCTTCAGATGATAAAATCCCTACAGCCCCTTTTCCACTGGACAAAAAAACCACCAAAGGCCCTGACACACCAAGCCAGTGGCCGGTCAGTGGTGGGCCATCGTTGAGTCTGTCTTTCACGGCTTTTTCCTGCCGATTTAGCATGTTGAATCGACATGGCAGAGCCTGTCTCTGAATGAAATGACTGACAGTTCAGAACAAACATACTGCTATGCTATTGCTATTATCTTTGGTCATTGAGCTTTTTAGCAGAAATGTTACCTGATGATTTGTATTGTTGTTCACTGACACACAGCAAATATGCTTTGTTCTTTCAACATTGGATTGTGTTGTTAATGTGCTCACTAGCATTGGGAAGGTCTTCCAGTTTCTCATTTTAAATGCCTATTACAGAGTAAGTAAAGAATTATTCCTCTCATGCAGGCGCAGAACATATGTGCTGGTTGGCCATTGGTTATAGTCATTGTGATGTGTTCATGTGCAACTTTTTGGCTAGACACAGGCAATGTGAGGCGACGCATTAGTCAGCTTCGTCCACGCTTGTTCTTTGATGTCTATCTGGTGTGTCTGGACCCTAAAACCTACAAACATCTGGCTTTTGTCTTTATTTTGAATGGTTACAATCTGCATTGATTCCCAAAAAATGACTCTGCAGTAGTCACATGTTTTTATCAGCTCCTGCTCCAGTCAGCAGTAATGGAAACATGACACCTCGGTGGACACACTAATTTTTTCTCATTGTCTCCTGTGGTAACCTTGGCAACCCTTTGTCATTTCAGCCACAAATTCTGTCTGTCATCATCCAAGCAGCAGTCAAACATTATTCAAAATTAGTTAACTCTAAGTTTGAATGAGAGACTTTATTAGTAATTGTTATAAAAGGAAAAACAAGATAAAAACCACAGTAACACTTTCACTGGCCTTCATGCTGCTATTTTTCCCACGTATTTGTGACGCTGAACATGACTCACCAGAAAAAAAAAAATGGTATACTTGTCTACTAGAAAAAGGAAAAGGAGCCTATTGCCTATTTTTAGCAGATTTTTCTGTGTTTAAAAAACTGCACATGCAGGCTAAGTTTGGTGGAAAACAGTATAAAAGTAGGACAAATATGTGAGTCCAATCTGCAACTTCTAACGTGAAAAGATCCAGTCAAAAGTGCAGTCTCATTATGCACAGTAACACATACTGTGTATCCTATACTATATGCATCCAGCATCAGGCTGCTGCAGAATATTATAACAAATGTACAACTTTCTGAAGACAGTTCTGACTTCATCTGTTTGCGTCTCTTTCGCTCCTCATCTAAAATTATCAAATTATAAGTTACAACAGCTGTGTGTGCTTTCTAGCTTTATTTGAGAGTTATCTGGCAAAAGTGATCTCTCAGTTGCACTAAACTAAAACAGCTTTGGTTAAATTTTACAGGGGTGAGTCACAAAGAAAGTAATTTGAAAGCTTTGTCAGCAGTGCCATTATTATTTCATGTAAACATAATAACATTTTTTATAGCCTCCAACAGTGTCAGTAACTGTTCCTGTGTTGATCACGGAATCCAAATTAACACGTTACGCACACCAAACACGACACGAGCGCACTTTCAATACCTCCATAAACATGAATTCAACTTTAAAAGGCACATCATGTACTTCTGGCTGCATATTTTTTAATGCTGTATGTTTGTGCAATAAACTTCTGTGTAATGTTATGTTTCTTGTCGAGTCTTGACCTTTTTTTTCTGAAAGCTCCGATATCCAGAATAAAACTTGGCAATAAATGATACGAAAGTATCCGAAAAGCTTTCAGAGATGGATGCTTCATGCCAGCAAAATTTCAAGGTAACTGAACCTTAATTTAATGCTATTTTGATCAGGAACAAGTTGCCTATCACACAACTGCTCAATGCCAGATAATTATTCATTCAATGTGCAAAACACACTTGTTATTAGTAACACTGGCAATCACCATCTTGAGTTGCATGATGCCATGAACGTTTGCGACTTGTTGCCATGGGAATCTTTCCCATTGCTACCTTCCATCCCACATGAAGGGAACTCGGCATCAGCCTTTTCACAGCCAATCCTTACACACACTGAGCAGCAATTTAGTTTCACATCAGAGACAAAAGCGTTTGTAGAAGCCTAGTATGTGGATCGATTGTATTTGCAGGCATTGATCAGGTAAGCATTGACCTCTGCTCGCATACAGGTCTGGGGATGAAGAACTAGGAATAGCCAAGTATCGATCCAGAACTGTCTCTGATATAATATCTGTTTCAAATGGAGGCTAGCCTAAACCAGCAGTCGGAGCTCAAGATCACGGCCTAGCTGCTGTCCCTGAAGGTTAGAAAGAAAGCAAAGAGAGGGAATCGGGCCAGCACTATTTGCACAGATAAAGAGACAAAATATGCTTATCCATTCAGAAGGAATCGATAGGCAGAGGAAGGGAGAGAGGAGGGCGAGGGATAGAGGAAGACACGGCGAGATATCCTTGTCAAGTCAATGCTGTGTTCGCTCTCTGAGTCTCTGGGGCAATTTGGCAGTTTTAGTGGATTTTGTCTCTGCTGCCGCTGACTGTGAATGATGCTAACAGTGATGTTTTTAAAGTTCTTTTTTTGCCTTTATGAACAGAAGAGTGACTACAGGGTGCATCCTGTTGATGAGGAGGTCATTTAGAGAACAGACTTCATGTTCCCAATTTAGCAGAGCAGGAGCGAGGGATCATCAGCCCATCTGCTGATGGTCACTGGAGAACATCCGTTACTTCAACAACTTCAGAGTATGTGGCATTGCTCTTTCAATGTATTTCTCTCTTTACGTTGCTCGTCTCTGAGGCCTGCTCTATTTCTGTGGACAATGTGAGGGTGTGTCTCAAATCAGTCCCTAGTTCAGTAGAAACAGTGAATCACTGAGTGAATTGGATTTCGGCCGCTGATTAGATCTCTAATTCAATAAATAAGGGAAGTCACTGGTGAGTCACTGATGACCTGTGATATGACTTCAAGGCACCACATGATAATGATGTCATTTTAACAACACGCAATATGCCATTAAATTCAAGAACATTTAAGTTTTTAAAAGTCATAAAAAATTAACTGTAACAAATGAAACTGTAAAACTAATAACATTAGACTCAGTTGAGATGAGTCAGGCCTGCGCAGAATCAATCAGCTGCTATCACTGCACAATGCATGCTGGTTAGATTTGAGTCCGACTTGATCCCGACTTGCTCTGGTGTCGTGCTCCAATCGGCAGTAACCTCAAGAAATTGAAGCAACCTCAGTTTTATGACTTTTATTTGCTGTTGCTCTCCACCGACTGCAACACCCAGGGCATGATGCGTGTGGGCTTGAGTCACATTTGATGACTTTAGACTTTACCTTATAAAATCAAAAGAGACTTGCTTCTCAACTCGGACTCTTTTGACTTAAATACGTGATACCTGACAGCATCCAGCCGTGTTGGAGGAGAGAAACAAAAAGAACTGATTTTACATTACTGAGCGCTAATTGCAGTGTGCAAAAGAGCAGGTCAAAAATCACATATGAAGACGCACCAACTTTCAACAAACTTCTTTTAAGAAATAAATAATTTATAATAAATTGAATAAATAAATAAATATTACCAGCTGTTGTTAAAATAGCATTATGTTTGATAAAGAGTGCATTATAGGACTAAAATGTAGGTTTAGGATTTGGGACTTGACTTGGAACTTGCCTGTCTTGATTTTGGCACCTGACATAAGATCTAAGTGCAAAAACTTAAGACCTACTAAAGACTTCTAAAACAACGACTCAATCCAACCTCTGCTGTCGCCTGATCAAAGAGCTGATTGGCTCTGATCATATACACCAAGTATTTTTGTGTAAATGTAATACTTAACATTAGATTATAGGCTATTTGTCTCATGTTGTGTAATGAATATTTAACCTGCAAACATCTTGTGCGGTTGACGGCAATAATCACAAAGGTTATGGCGTGGTCCAAACTACGTATGGATAGTTCTCTGGATGTTAATATGTCTTTAACTTCCTGTATGTTGTTTGAAGTCTGCTGAAAACCAGCTGCTTGTTTTTTGTCTCCACCCCCTGCTGCTGTCGCCTAATCTCGTCCACTTTCCCCTCAAGGCGTAGTTAATCTCGAACGAGCCAATTGTCTTCCTCTCAAGGGACTTTTCTAAGCAGTGTCACCAGCACAATATAGACATTAAGATATCCTTAGGCCGACTACCTGGACCTCTTTTTGGACCACAAACCGGTCTGACACAAATCTGTCTGTGTCTCCCTCTTTCTCTGCCTCTCTCCTTCCTTGTTCTGTGCTTATATTTTTGGCAGTCACAGGAGAGTTTTAATTTGCAGCCCATTTCTCTCCTAATGGCAGAGAGGGTGTATGTGTGTGGGTGTGTATGTCTTGTGTGCCTGTACAGTAAATGCGAGAAGAAAAAGATGAGTCAATGATGTCGGCATGCTACTCTCAGGGCCCTTCTAAAGTCCTCCATGTTTTTAATCACCAGCAACTCTTACATCTAATTGATCATTAACATTTCTCCTGCTGATCCTTAACCCTCTGGGAACACCTTGCAGAACATCTCTTATTATTATCATTGTGTGTGTGTGTGTGTGTGTGTGTGTGTGTGTGTGTGTGTGTGTGTGTGCATATTTGTGTGAATCCTTGTGTATTTTTCTGCTTTAAAGCAGGTACAGTAGGTCGGGTGGTAGTGAGGACAGCAATTAATGTAGTCGAGGGTGTTAGCAGGCTAACAGTGATTAACACCTCCTGCTCTATGTATAAAACAGTGTATTGACCAGTGATAAATACACCGAAACTGTGCGTCTAGTATTGATAGCTTTGGTTCAAAATCATCACTTAGCCTAACGCTTTTCCATTGTCCTTGTGTCAGTTGACATCACCAGCTCTGTGAAAGTATTGTCATTGCTCTTAAAGGTGGAATCACCTGGCACCAAAGACGGGTCAACAGCACATTTTACTGGCCCCGTAAGATGACATCAGCTAGGCTTAGTGTTTAGATTAATTTAGTGTAATTAGAAGACATGTTGTAATTTTTAATAGTTGCTTAAAAATGGGCAGTATACTGTTGATACACCCTTGGAAAATGTTTAAAAATAGAGAAACTGTGGAAGGCCTGTCATGATAATTACACTATTGACTTGTTGTTGATGCCAACTTGATGTTTGGCATTGTGTACAGCAGTGGTTGGTGGGTCCCGGGTCCATTCTGAACACACAGCAAGTGACATGCGAATGTGTAGAGTTTGAAAAACACAGTATTGGGAATTTCTGACACAGAGCTTTTATTTCGAAGTGCCATTTATGTTTAATCTGGAAATATGTTTCATTCATTAGTGTTCTAAGCCAATGTATTTTGTGAAATTAAGTTGACTATTTTGTAATTTATTATGTTTGGGCCTTGAACTAATAGAAATCTGGACCTCCTGACTGGGGGGAACCACTGATATACGGGCAATAAAAAGCGCAGTTTTCCCCATCCATTAAAAGACTTGGGTATAGCAATGCTCAAATTTACATCTCTCCACCAACACGTACCTGCATAAGTTAGAAGAAAAATTAAACAACAGTTCAAAAGACAAGCAGCAGCCTGCAGCTTTACTTTTGGAGTGAAAAGGCTCAATCCTGGTAGTCGTTAGCTTGCTAACCCCTGGTAACGGGCCAAAAAGACTGTCATTTGTAGTTTTAACCTTTAACAACTTTATTGTCCACTCTGTAAATCCACTAGTAAACCTTTCAACGCCGCGAGCTGATGGCAGCAGACCCATCAGATTACGGAGGTACCTGCAGTATTCCTGGTGCATCTCTAAGCATGTCTGTTAGTCATAACGCATCACTTGGTTTTGGTTTTGTTGGTCAAATTTTGCATAACGTGCCAACATGTGAATATTTCTGGGCTAGTCCTGTAAAGGCACTATAGTTTTATAAATCTATTTTTGGTTAATATTAAGTTGTTCATTACTTTTTAAAATATATTTTAAATGTTTTTTATTTAACAATTCGTAAGAATTTAAGGTTTGAAAGGCTACACTTGCATTATTATGCTATTACAATATATCTGTGGCATAAAATGGTCTAAACTGGTCTAATTTTCCTTTGGATCTGGATGCTTATATTATTTCCATTTGTTGAAGTGAATTGGCTGCAGCACTTTATCTGGACATGCTCGTGAGAGCGCTCCACTTTAAAACTGACCTTGTGCCAGTCAAGAATGAACACAATGAATTATTCAGTCTCTTGTGAACCCAACCAATGCATCATAGCCTTGCCTTCCTGTGACCAGCGCCACCTGTGTTCACATTTTCTTTATTCATGCCGTGTGTCCTGAGCTGGGAAGCTAAAAATCAGAGATGTGCATGTGGCTGTGAACACATATGTTTCTTGTGTCCTTGCTGTGTGTTGCGTGACTGTGTTGGTTTGTTAGGAGTCCCCTGGGTCTAAGTAGCATGGTGGTATGACAGGTCTGTTAGTAAAGACAGATCCGCAGGAGATGTGCCGACTTCATCTACATGTGTGTTGATGAGGGTAGAAATAGCCCCGTCTCCCCCCCACCTTTCCCTTCCGCTCCCTAGCTCTCCCTTCGCTTCCTCCCACTTCTCATTTCCTCTCCTTCCTACGTCTCTGCTCATCTACGCCCTATGCTACTCGCTTTTCTTTCCATTTTCTCCTGCACTCCACCCTGTCTCCTTTTCTCCTCTCCTTTGTTTTCCTCTCCTCTGCTTCCCCCTCTCCTCTCGCTCCCTCTCCTCCTCTGCTCAGTGTGTATAGACAGGCGTGCACTTCACCGCCAGCAGTGATTTATTCTGCTTAGGCAAATGAGTGTGGCTTACAGCATGCTGCTCCCTTTCTGCTTCATCAGTACACATTGCACATAACACTGGAGCAGGGTGCAGCCTGTAGGCACACACACAACCCCTGAAATGGATCTAAGAGACACGCTGGAGGGTTTCTTCTGCAATACAATGGACTGATGTGATTCAATCCTATGTTTTGGAGTGGTGGAATATGTAATTGAGCATGTATATTTACGCAGCTTGTGTCTCTCATGTAATCACTGTTTTTACGACGGCGTCCACAGCTGGGACCTCGGTCAGAAAATTTGCCTGTTGAGGTCACTAGGCAATGCTTGTTGGACAACAGGGCTGGGCAATGTGGCTGAAATATATTTATTAAAATATTAGTGCAAACTTTTTCCTAAGATGTTGCATATCAATCTTATTTTAGTAGACCGTGATTCCTTTCCTATACATAGATGTTTGATATCCTGTCCGTTTTCTATTCTCCAATATCCATTTAAGTACTTCCTTCCTTCACTGAATTAGTACGTCATTTTTTTGTCATACTATATGCTTTTCATGCTCACTTACTTACATTACTTTTATGCAAAGGAGAAAGAAGCGAGGTTTGGTTGGGTGATGCGACACTATCACGAAACAGATTATATCCTCAAAGGAAAACTTTGTCAACATCTGTTTTATCTAATAAGATAAGTTTTCAGTCTATTCGTCTCACTTTAATCACTTTTCTTGCAGCAAATTGTGTCAAGTGGAAAAGCAATTGATTTTGTTATTCTAGTAGGCTATCACAATATTAATTTACATTTGTAATATTAATAATTTATAGTATAAAAAATCCATACTTGGCATCAGTTTATTGATAAGATATTGCTACAATACTATGCTGTATTGATTTTTTTTTATCCCTACTCTAACACTTTGTGGACAGACACATGGAGCTACAATGACCTGAATACTTACTGTTACACTGGAGTTGGCTATTTTACACTTTCAGCAGAGACATGCACAGAGAAATATGTCACTTCCAGCTGCCATCTTTGTTTGGCTGCAGAAAATATTTTGCTACTTGAGCAACAGGTAAAAAAGAATGTATTGTGCAATACACAGGATATTTATTCATTTAGATGTGCATAAGAGTGTTTAAGGATTCTGGAAACACTTTCAGAACTGCAACAAGTGGTTTTATCTTTGTGTCTGGAAAGCAGTCAGAAATGTACTGATAGTAATAATGTAAGAGGCACAAATTGGCCCTAATATTATGGATATGACGGTGCTAGTGTTCTCAAAAATGGCACACTGTATACACACAGTATGTGCTTGTGCAAGCTTAGTGTCTGGCTGATCATAGGTGTCTGTGAGAAAGTGTCAAGAGAAAGGAGGCGCTGCCCCATGGATACCTGTGACCTGGTCGACGAGGATGCGGGAGGTGATGATGCGTCCGTACTGGGAGAAGAGCTGCTCCAGCTCCTTCTGAGTCATAGTCTTGGGCAGGCCGCTCACATACAGGTTGGCGTCACGGATGGAGGCTGAGCTGGGTCGTGCATATGACACCTGTGGGAGAAGAAACAGAGTCTCAGGGCTTGTATAAATAAATTAGGATTCCGGTACTTTATTACTCATTAACATCCTAGGGGGTTTAAATCGAAACAAGATTAAAGCATGAGAGGAACAAGGATTTTTGTGTGTGTTTGTATGTGTGTGTTTTGGATGGGCAGGGGTACGGGTCATTGGATCCACAGGGAGTAAAATGTGACTGTGCTTTCTTAGCACACCTTGCCGTGGGGATTATCGTTGTCAGGAAAAGATTTAGCTGCTTAGAACACTGGAGAGATAACACTTGAGTCATTTGCCGGGGGTGGCAGAGGAAACTTTGTTCCCTTGAGTAGAAACCACAGGTGTTTTACTTGAAAGGACAGCTCAGGTACCCAGGGGAACAGGATTAATAGTATTAGGAGTCTGACCAAAAAGTCTCTTCATTCACCCCATTGATTTCACTATACTGTGTTATGTGAATGAATAAAAAAGTAAGAATTAATGTTGTGTTTGTAGATATCTTTTTTTTTTCAGTAAGCTTTTTAATTAACACATTAATAGTAAGTAACCAAAAGCCTTTGTAGGATTTGCAAGAATAAATGGCATTTGATAAAAATCTTAGAGTGGATTTAACAGTTTAGTTTTATTAAGGTGGTGAACAGTATGAGTAAAACCCTTAACATAATCTCCACTGCAGAGCATCTGCCCTGCATTTAAAGTTTAGTGCAGTGGAAGCCACTAATAGTAATCACATCCATCCAGTTCAATTTGGATAATGATCAAAATGGATGTTTTTTTTTCTTTTTCTTAGTCACGCAGATTATGATCTAATTGACATTTATGTGTCTGTTACATGAATATAAATCAATACGTTTTGCTTTTTACCAAATTGTTTTCAATATTTCAAAATACAGTACATACAGCTGTTTCAAACAGTCATTAGGTGGCTGCGTATTATCAATCCACTTAATGAGGATGGCTTCAACAACAGGTGCTTTCTTTGTGTGCATTTGTTTTCCATATCTGTCATGTTTTTTGAGTTAAGGAACGCCATGTTTTACTGCTGCATTTCATTGGCTTGTTTATGATAGTTTGTTGCAATGAGACTACATTTCCTATTGAGAAAAAATGACTTTCTTTTTTTCCATCATAATTTCAGTGTGCATGCAGCACCAGCCTCAGGTAGCCAGCTGGAAGCAGATAAGTTACCTCTACAGACTGTATTAAGTCATGTAGCTGCCATTATGTCACCCATTGGTTTTTGAAATGTCATTTTGAAGCCTTGAGTTTGGAATTTCCCATCTTATTTTTTTGGGCCCGAACTGACCATATTTGGGTGAAAGGTTGGAGCTGTGCAAAAGCAAGGGCTTGATTTAAAGATGCGTAACTTTGGGCCTAAATAAAATGTAATTAGATGAGGGTTTTTTTTTTAAATAAAAAAATCACTCCCCCTACTGTTGACATAAATGTTGAAATTAACTTTAGAGACCCAAACTGGTTTTTTTCTGTTGACTTCTGTTTCATGTTTTGGCATATTAACATGGGGGTCTATGGGGAATGTTTTTTGGCCAATCTCAAGTGGCCATTTGAGGAACTGCAGTTTTTGGCAATTCTGCACTGGCTTCAGTTCTCAGCCTCGGAGGTTGCTGCTGTGTTATTGCTGTAGCTTTGAATGTTGTTTCTATGGGCTGTCATGTATAATAACACCCAAACAAATACTGTAAGTATGAATGTTTGATTTCTTTAAGCAAATTATTTAAATAGCATTTGTGTTGAAATGATTCTGTCCTTTTTGATCCATAAAAGCAGTAACTGTAACCGGTTTCCACTATACTAGGAGTCCTTTCTGATTTAGGGTGCATCTTTAGGGCTACATGATAAATCTATATAGTTTTGAAACTGCAATATGGCAGAGTGCAATATCCAAAATGCAAGAGCTGCCATTTTTTGATAAAGGTCAAATGTGCCACAACATAACATTATAATTGAAGCATTGTGGTAGTACAGAGAGGCCCTGGCCGAAAAATCATATTCAATACATAAGATATCATGCTTATTTGGTACAGACCTCAGCAAAAATCACATCATCATTTTAAACACCTACTTATCTTGCATGCAAAAACGTACACAACTACACCATACTCACAAAAACACAAATGCACATAAAATCCATTAAAGTCTTGCCCTTGCAACACTCTCCTGGACAGCAATCTCACATAGAGAGCAAAAAGACTACCTCATGTTACCACTCACCCACCCACACAGTTTGTCATTGTCACACGCTGCTCGTCCTCCTCATTTCCACACACGTACAAAAACACTTATCCTCATGCACGTGTCTAAAATCATGCATACATCTCTAAATGCTCTTTTTCAGCTATTCACATACATTATTCATCTTTAATCATACAATCGGTAAGGACTGAGTAACTGGTTATACAGTACTGTGTGGCTCCAAGCAGCTCTACCAGTGAACTTTCACTTGTCATACGTTGTCCCCAACATCCTCATGTGCAGACCCGATTTTGCTCAAGCGAAAGTTGCGTAAATCCCGTTACTACTACTGCTGACTGGAGCAGCTTTTCCTCACAGTACTTTCATTACCTCTGACATGTGGAGACATAAGCCATCAAATAAGGTTAAAGTCAGGCAAATATGGCGGATATGCAGTCATATCCTTGAGCAACAGCATGGAAATCCTGCTGAACTCTAACGGTAGGAGAATGGGATTGGGAACAGCTGGCTTTCCCCATGTCTCACTTCTCTTTCACACATCTCCTCTCTTTGGCCTCTCTGCTCAGCTCCTCTGTCTTCCTCTTCCTCTCTGCATCTCTCTCCTTCGCCGCCTGGATCTTTTTCCTGCTGCTTCCTTCCTGCACGCTGCCTCACTAAACCTTTCTCTCTCTTCCAGATTCTGCTGCTTTTTGCTCCTCTTTTCTTCTCTGTGCAGCTCTCCCTCATTTTCTCTCCTTGTCAGCCAACTCCAGATGTCTAATCCATCAACACCTCCTCAAGCTGTGAGCGGTATTGTGAACGAGTGTGGTGTGGTGCGTGTGTGAACAACAGGAGTGTGTGTGTGTGTGTGTGTGTGTGTGTGTGCATGTGCGCACGTGTGTGCGTGTGTGAGTGCGCGTGCAGGAAAGTTTGAAAAAGTGTGCGAGATAATGTGCATGCATGTCACTGTGAGCTCTTCTCACCTTTGGCATGCTGCTTCCCCTCACACCTCGGAAGGAAAGCAGCATCTCAGCCATTGCTGACAAAATCTGAGGTGTCATGGTGGAGGAAACTGCAGCAGCGAAACCAACTCAAAGACATTACAGAGACACACATCGCCCAAGAGCATGTGAATCTCTGGGCCAAGCGTTTCCTTACAAGTGTAGTGGCAGAGAGTGGGAAGGGTGTGACATGAAAGAGCGCCAAACTTAATTTTAGAATTACCGTGCTGCCTTTTAATTTACCTTGTTACCTTTAGGGTGTTTCAGTCTGTTGTGGAGACAGAAAGCAACGAGCGAGGGTAGTGGGAGGGAGGAAATGAAGTGTGAAAGAGCGATAGCGCCAGATGCAGAGTTGTCTTCTGTCATTATGGAGACCGCCTTTATCTCAGGAACAACTTGAGGCAACCTCTTGTGTCATGAGAGTGTGAGAGTGAAAATCTGTGAACTTAGACTGCTTGACTCAGTAAAGACCTGATGAATTTTAACGCTATGTAAATGACCTTCATCTTTTTCCGGTCTTTGTTTTGAAAACGACTACCTACACTTAAAGGGATATTTTGGATTTTTTGAACTGGGGTTATATGAGTACTGATCTATAGTCAGTGTATTACCTACTACAGTAGACGGCAGCTGGCACGCCCCAGAGCCAGACTCCATTAACAAAAACAGTAATTTTGCTTTCAGAATACATGAGGTGCTAGTCTACTGCTGCCTTGATCGGTTAGCTAATTAGTTTGTGTTGTTGTGTGACTTTGGTGTTTACATAGCTCAGATTCACCAGACTCCATTGACACAAAAAATCATTTTATCTTGTAGAACACGAGTTACTGGTCTACCACTGCCTCGATTGGATAGTTTTTGGGGTTACTGCATGACTTTAGTGAATCCAAACTAACCCTTTAAACACCAAAGTCACTCAATAACCCAAAATAACTATCCAATCCAATTAAGGCAGCAATAGATCAGCAACTCCTGTGTTCTGCAATGTAAAATTACTGTTTGTGTCAATGGAGTCTGGTGGCTTGAAGAAGCATAGAGTTTCAGCTGCCCGTTGGAAAGGCTTGTCTGATGGAAAAGTTGTGAAAATATTCTAAATATGCAAACACCTAATTAATATTGTTTCTTTGTTTTTGTTTTTTAGGTGGCTAAAATATGTTTTCCTGCTGCCCTCATCCACAGCAGAACATGGCTAAACCTCCGTGGTGGTACTCCTGCCTGCTTCTCCAGTCTGGGGGTGTGCTAAACGCCGTCTACTGTAAGTAATACACTGACTATGGATAACTGCCTCATTTAAGTCCTCATAAAAAACATGATGTTTTCTGACTTGCTTTGTATTGTTTTGCTCATATTATTAAGAGCAGTGCTTTTGTAATGCTGATGCGTTCGCTCTCACACACACAAGCAAGTGCGCCCAGTCTTTAGGGCCATAGAGATCTGCAGTTGTTGCTCAATGACTACATTGCAATGTCCAAATCTTGCATATGGACACACACACACACACACTCATCCACCCACCATAAACATATCAAACCACCACAGATCCCACCCCAAACAAAACAAAATGTACACACATATTCACTACAACACAACACAACACATGCAGAAAACAAGCGTTACACTCATCCCTCATAAACCACATATTACTCTCTGTCTGGCTCCTTTTTCTGTGGTATAAGTTAGACAAGAGCCGGGATGTTGTTTTGAATCACGGCCAGGCCAGGCAGAGTACATTGTCCCGGGAATAGAGGGATTCTCACAGGGATTTCCTATTCACAGCTACGGGATAATCCTATCCTATTAGATTAGATTAGATTAGATCAGATGACAGAAACTGAGAATCCAGGGATTACTACAGAGCAACAGATTACTGCCCAGCTTAAAGCAACAACATATCGGCAGGCACAGAAGGGACGACAGTAGAGGAGAAAACAAGATCAGCGGGAAGACTGACATGTTGATGTTAAAATGTGGCGGAAACAACTGTTTGTTGGGTTTAAATTTTAGTCTTCAAAACATGTTTGGAGGAGGGACTGCAGTGTTGGCACTGATGTATCAGATTTACCTTATGACTACCAAAAACCTGCACATTAGTCATGCTGTTCAAATTCAATAACAGAGCTTTCAATTATGTTGGATAGCATGCGATGATCGACATGTTTCTTCCCTTTCACTCAGAGATATATATGTATAATTTCACCTTTACATTTTGACATTTAGGAAGTAATTAGCATATAAGCTACTACCTAAAAATCAGCTTTGTAAGTTAAGTTTAGCGTGACATCCACAACTTTACAAAATAATATGATGTGATCAGTTATTGTCAAGCTTTTCATATGCTTTTATAATATTTAGGTGTCGGAAAATACTTAATACTGTGTTGTAATTAGGCTTGTTTGTCTGTACATGGTGTCAGTTACCTTGATAGTTTTGGTCTGAAGTCTGAGTCCATTTAACGTGTTGATGGCTTTCTCTGCGTCCTTTGGATCGATGTAGTTGACAAAGCCGTAGCCCAGACTCTGTCCTGAAATGCCAGAAAGATAGAAAGAAAAGCTTTTAAAATGTTTCTCCATACAATTTGTTTGTTCTTCAATTTGCTCACTGACAACAAGGGAACATCTTAATTTCTACTCATCATCCAATCTTAAAGATTTGAGGGATGACAGAGACACCCCTCACTAGAAGAGAGGGATAAACACTTTGTGCATATTTCACACTGAGTCATGATTTGCAATATTGAATTTTGTTTTGAAAGCGTTTATAGTCTACATGTAGACTACTCAGTAATACGGCGGTGTGATTCGTTGACCAGAGTTTGATCCCTGGTTGTCCCTCCTAGAAAATGATACCCCGCCCTTGCTCCCATCCATAGTCACCCTCTCGGATATCATACATCTTTTCCTCTAAAATAAATTCCTTTACAACATCTCTTCATCACAACTGACAAGATCACAGTGACTCTTGCCTGCAGCGTCAAGAATATCTGTGTGACTTTTGTCAAGCATGTGTCGTGAAGCCTGCCCTGTTGCCACAGCCCTGCAGATTTGTACTTTACAACATGTGATGAATGAGACAGTCCCTTTTCCAGCTCTGTGTACAGTAACCTTTAAGAGACCCTTTTTACCACTTAATTTGAATAATGCTAAAAAAGAAATATATAGCAAATGATCATTGAAGAAATAATCCAAGCAAATAAAAAGAAAACATCTCTACCAGATATTTCATGTCATAATAATAATCTTGTTGAGTGTCTCTAGACTCTGATACTTCTCATTATTGGTTGCTTGTTATATTGGTGATCTCTGAGCTTTAGGGAATTTACTTTGCTAACGCATTTATTTTAAGTTGCTCAAGATAGATGTCTCAGTGCATTCAAAATGTCATCATTTAGACTCAAAACTCTCCTTGAAACTTGACTCAGCTCTGGCAAATAATAATACAGTTGGGACATACTTCTTTATCATTATTGGACATTGTGCTTTTCACTTTGACTCTCTTGCACATATATTTGTTTAAAAATTTAGAGTAAAAAGACAAATGCTTTTGGAATCTTAATGTTGTCACTTAACATTACCTTGGGGACACAACACAACACCATGCACCAAGCTCGCCGGAGACTCATGTCAGCTGTGACAGCTCTGCAGTATGTGTAGTTTTATGTAATAAGTTATAACTGCATAAATAGTGGATTGTTTGTGATTGATTGATTATAGTTATTGTTGCTTCTGTCAGCTGTCAATGAGCTGTCGTCTGTTTGTGCCTCAGTCATTGTAATGTATCTTCATCTGAGTAAAGGATTGTGGGTAAGAATAGCCAGAAAAGTGAAGCTGGCTTGTATACTTAAAACTGCGTTCGGATGCAGGAAAACATCCTGATACTTTGGGCATACTGCATTTGACATCCTGTATCCTGAGGTATGTCCTGAGGTATGTCATGATATGAAAGTTGACGATTATCATATCGTGTACATTTGCTTATCTACGGTATTGAAAAAAATGGAACTGGACAGAGAATCTCACCTTTTTTTTAGGTATTTTCAAAAGGGAGGACTCTTTACCCATTCTTCCATTAATAATATGAATTCAAGTCTTAATAATATTGATAAAACATTTGTTCGACCTAAACTAACCCTTCTGTTTTCAGTACTTTAAGGGCCATACTGACTGATAATAGTAACATTTCTGTAAAACTGTGATACTGCGGAAAAACGTAATATTTTCTAAGACACTGTCATACCGTGAAAACCTAATACCATTGCAACCCTAAGACATACATGTGTAAATAAAAATCACAATCAATATGGCCTGCAGTCTCACAATATTCAACAGATACTGGTCCTTAAAGTTCGAACTAGGCAAGAAATCTTTTAAATATGCTAATTTACAGTACGACCTAAAGAACAACTTACTGTGAGAGGATTTAAGTCAGTTTTGAAAAATTGAGACAAAAGCACACATTGTCAGTGTGACAGCTCCTCAACTTTTTGCTGGCATAATTTTAGAAAATTGTACATGTTTATGTATTACAGTTTTTTTTTGTATTGCATTTTAGTTGGGTGTTGTGTCGCTAATTTGTGGTGTGTGGCACTTGGACTTGTCTACTTGTGTTAATTGTTGTAACAATGTTTGCATTGCCCTCTTGATCAGATCGCTCTTGAAAGAAGGATTTTTAATCTTGAAGAGACTGTTACCTGGGGCACATTCATGCTCAAAACGTGCACCATTTTGCTACAGCTTTCAGGTTTAATGCCATGTTTCCTCAAAACGTTGTGAAACAGTTTGGTTTTGAGGCGTGGTTTCACTCAATAGGTGGGTGTGTCGGAGGTGTACCCAATCAGCAGGGATGTGTATTTAAACCACAGTCTGGGAGATCTTTACTCCTTGTTTATGCAGTTATTGTTTTTAGTTCATACTTGCTTTAACAATGTAAATGTAGGTTTCCCATGCTAATAAAGCCTCTTTTTATTAAGCCGAATTCATATTAAAAGGCAGTGTGCCTGTGTAACACAACCGGGTGTTCAACCCTTTCAGTTTAAATAAATGTTTTGCTACGTTTTGCCGGGGGCTGAATGCAGCCCCGGTTATATAAAGGATATCGTACATACATACTATGTACTATATTTTTTTCATGCATACTAAATAGTATGGTAGTATGGGTATTTGAACACACTGATGGTACGTGAAGACAACCTCTGACCCCCCTGATGGGCAGAACCATCAACTTGATGTCTTGTACTTTGGCACGCCAGGCTGAAGTTATTTAGGCTGGATCATTATTCTGTCTCTCACCATCACCATTCACCCTTTTTCGGTTTCATTTTTGTGTTTGCTCTGCCTTCACAATACCACACAAACATTCAGAACCACAAACAGCCTAAACTTATAGATTAATTCACAATGTATTTGTTGTGATAATAAATCATTGTTTAAATTTCTTTAAATCCTGTGTGACCTCCCTCTTTGTGTAGCTAACTCAGCCTGGGCTGTGACAATGTACAAACAACATATTTGTTACTGTCTTTGCAGCTGTACAAAAAGAGAGAGAAAAAAAATACCACCCCCATTTCCCTCTAAGCTCAAAGTGTCTTAGATAGCAGACTCCCTTTGAGTGCGAAGCAGGCCTGACATCTCCCAGTGTTTCCCCGACAGATCAAGCCTTTCAACAGGCGTAGGACTTTAAGCGGACGCCTCCAGCCATCAGGGCCTTCAGTCGGCTAGTTTTCAACAAACAGCCCCTATCCACTAACGCCACACACAAGCACAAAGAGAATCCCAGTCAGTTTAAGAGGAGCGGCATGCACATATTCACGCTAATGGGAACAGACAGCGGTTAGTCAGAGACAAAGTGAATCACAAAATATGGAGCATGGCTGTTTCACAAAATAAATACATTTGGGCTATGGATATCACAGCACAGAACAGCTCAGCAGCGAGCAGTGGAAGGGCCAGGAGGGACTTGTAGTCCTAACATCAAACAGCTGATGATTTTCTCTTCTTCTCTCCTCTCCTCCCTCTTCTCCTCTGGATTAACTGTGGATTATCAGACGCTCTCTATTGTTAATTAAAAACCTGCCATCCTGGAGAGACTACTGCTATTTTTAACTAACCCTCCTCTCCTCCCTCTCCTCCTCCTCTCTGACTCTCGGCTGACATCAGGTGTTAAGTCTGGCAGTTTAAATATAACTCACAAAATCATCCTTTTTGGCTTTTCTTCTTCATTAAATGGTGTACACACAAAAGAGACCACAAATAATGAAGTGAAATAGAACATGTGACAAACATAATTAATTTAATGAGTTGAAGTGAAAAATTCATGTCTTTCCAGTTAACCGAGATGGGCCATAAGGTGTACTCTAAATTACCCAGTAGTGTACAGTTTGCAGATGAATGAAATGTTTTCCCCCAAATAAATATGAGAAATCATAAAAATGTCAAACTGTTACTGTATTCATAGGTGCATAAATACATTTTACACGGACAGTTGAAATTCCAGATAGGTGCAACAGCTGAGAGCCTGCTGCTTGTAACGCTCCTTGTCGGCATCCGCCATGTCACCCACCCTTGCCTTCTACTTTCCTATCACCTTCCTCACCCCTTTGACTCATCTTAAGCAAAAAATGTGAGGTTCGATAAGCGCAGCCACCAGAGGGTTAGCTGACAATGAAGTGTGCTGGAGAAGAGCCCTCATGCAGGGCAATCGAGATGGGCTGGCTGGTGCTTAATGGTACCGAGACACTTAGCACTCACAGAGTAGTCCAGGCAGCCAAATGGGGCCAAACTGGCAGCCATAGACGCTGTGCGACAGTGGAGCAGCCTCAGTGTAGGTTGTGTGTTTATATTTGTGTGTGTGTGGACGTGTGCACAAGTTCGTATGCACACATGTGAGTCAGCATTGGATTACAGTCTAGCAACAAACGTAATAACGTATTTACTTTGATTTCAGGCCTGATGAATGTGGTATTCAGCAGCTGCTATGTGTAAATGATGTGTTTGTGTGTATGCTGTATGCATGGAGAGCTTAGGCTGGTTCTGGCATATCTGCCCGCCCCCACTCTCTTCTTCACTCCCTCTTTGGCAAAGCTGAGGGCCTCCAGGCTGGAGGGAAGAAGGGTGGGAGTGAGGCTCGCTGGCTGGCATCAGTCCCCAGGTGAGCGGGGAGATGAGGGGAGACAGAGGGAGACATCTGCCTACAGCATCAGGGAAGCTCAAGGAGGGGATTCCACCAACCATTTCCAGGCTGCTTACGGAGCAGCTAACAGCAGGGAGCCACCGGCAGACTGCCTGGAATCTGCACGGATGGGAGAGAGATGCCAATGCACCCCACGAATGCACATACATGTGCGCACATGCGCGAGTAAACATGTAATCACTCAATCGCAGAGGCACATACCAACAAACACAAGCAGTAAAAGTATATCCTCGCAACAGGATAGTGAGGAGTGGAGTGGCTGGAAGCCAACCAGTGAATGCATCATGTGCTTAGGAGGGTATTGTACTTCCTAAACCGTTTAGTGAACATTGTAAAGATGAAGATTGCAGTCAGTTTCCATCCTTTATCATATGTTTGAACGAGGAATTGTATAGACAGTTACCACTGTAAGCGTTTCTCCGTCTGTAAGTTATAGTATGCATGCAGAGGCAGCAGGCAGTGAGCTTGGCTTCAGCCTGTCACAACACCTGCCCTGTCCACCTCAGTACTCCCCAGCAGGGTCAGCCCTGCATGCTGCCTGCATTTGGATCACACCATCACAGTGCCCTGCTCTGTTCCGGCTCAGTACACCGCGGTTAAGCACAGTTTAGAAGCAGTTTAAAATGGCTCAGCATCATTTAACCTAGCACGGTGTCTTATTGGGATACAAGGATAAGGCCAGCTCAGGCTGCATTGCATTATTAGAACACCAGACAAAGTACTTTATAAAAATGAAGCAAAACGTGATATTGCTAAAGTTGTTTCTAGCCACACATTTAAATTTTCTTCAAGATCAAGTCTTCCTGTAAAAGTAGTTTTCAGTGTCATCTATCTAAAGTTGTTATACTGCTGCTGTGCAATGCATAACATGTTATGGTTATGGAAATGCTGTTGGACGAATCAGAAACATTTCCTAATATATGTGTCCCACGTAAATTCGTCACAGGAATAATTTGTCGTCCAAGAGCACTTGAGCACCTATTTATATTTGATAAAAATGCCTATGTTGGTATAAGATATTATAAGGGTTCTGATAATATTTATTTTTACAGTTTCTGTATATTTTGATTAAGGTATAGTAGTGGAGTATGCGAAAGTTTTTCTCTTTCGTGTGTGTGTACAGGCAGAAAAGTTACTTATGATAGGTATGGTGCTGTAAGGCTGTTTAGTGCACAGGGCAAAAGGAGACTGGTCCAGCATTCTGCTTGGAAGTTGGTTCGTAACATCTGAGATTTTCACGATATTTTCATGGTATTATAGAATTATTATTACTAGTCAGAATGACCCTTCAAAGGACTAAAGACAGAAGGGTTAGTTTTGGTTGAACAAATTTTTCAATCAAAGACTTAAACTCATTTTTCAAATGGAGGTTTGTGTAAGATGGAAAAATTGAGATTCTCCGTCCAGTTGCATTTTTTTTTAATATTGTAGATAAGCAAATTTACACGGTATGATAAATTTCATATCACAGTATAGAGTAAAACGCTGCAAACCTACTTGGAAGACAACGTGAAGTCAGTGTGGGTGTAGATCATCATAAGTTTTTGACCGTGTTACGCAGTGTTAGTGTGTGTATGAATATGTAATATATGAGAATATATTAGGTCTGGCCCCTGAAAGTCAGAGATCTGAATCACCCGTTAGGTGATTAGGATTGCCTCAAGTCGAGCAATTGTTGTTTGATTTTGCCAGTCAGTGTGCTGTGTGCTTCTGGGCACATTTTGGTCCCCAGGTTTTGCTGCAGAGTGAGCTGTTCTTTAAAACTGGGATCTACACACATGGAGGCAGTGACAAGGCAGAGGACAGGCTGTGCCCCTTAAGACCCCGAAATAAAGTTATCTTCTGCCTTCTGCTTAGAAGTGGCAACTTTACAGCTCACAGCATATATACAGTGTCTGACTTTTGTTTGATATCTTGTGTCGGCAAAAAATGTTGTTGCACATTGTCGATCCTGTTAGTGTAGCTTTTTGTTTACTATATTACGTGAATGTTACTGTCACACTTAATGTCCCACTTTCAAACTCTCAAACTTTGAACAGGAAAAAAAAGGAACGAATAGCGAAATATTCGTATTGAACAGGCAAATCTGATTGGACTGGCATGATTCGAGTCAAAACTGGGATACCTTGCAGACTCACTGGCATAGTTGCTTGTTAAATGGTCACTGTAGTTCCTTTAAGAAGACAGTTTGAGAAAAGTCCAAAATCTCTGATTGGTAGACTTTCTGCTGGTATTTTAAAATGACAGAAAAATAACTTAAAAGTACTGCATCTGAAGCTAGATAGAGAACCTATTAAAAAATGCATGATAAATAGCCTCTAATGGGGTTGTAGCTAACAGAAAAATCAGCCTTGTGCTGATCAATTAGCTTAATGGATACATTAACTTATATATTTTAATTGTCAATTAAAACTGAGAACCCAAATGATGCATTGCTCTTCATAATGGCCTTTTAATGAGGTTAGATATTCATTTGCCTTTGATTCGTCAGCTGCTTACAGTGCCAGTTATGCAGATTCTACAACAGTTGTAACGACTTAAGAAAATGCTCTGCAGCGATGAAAGGGGGCTTCTTAATAAAATTATGTAAATGTAATAATGGGAGAGGTCTTGTAATAAACACTGTCCCCAAACGGGATTCATTAGAAGTATATAAATGTAAGAATCTTTGGTTTGTTAATGATATAATACTGAACGTGTGTGCACTTGTACACCTGAAGCTGTCATTACAGATTGAATAGGTACCACTGCGCTTTATAACACAGTGCAACATCCGGTTTCTCTAAGAGACTAACCACATGTGGTGGGGGAGTGAGGAGTTGGGGGCCAATTTGGACCCACCTCCACTCTTTTGGCAGAGCTTTTGTACAATCTCACATAAATTGTAAAGGGAGGTGGGCATGTTTTTCAGTGATAAAATCACTGCTATTTCTGGTGAGTAGCTCTTTGGTGAGTTGGCGAGGTGTTATGACTAAGCCATTATTTGTTTCCTGAGGAGCAGCAGGTTGCTCAATGTGTGAGATGAGAAAATGAGTGTACTTCAAGCGGGTGGCCTGCCTGAAGGCCCCACTATGTAATTTCACCTTGCCTTTCTCCCTTCTGTGCATGCACGCACGCACGTCAGAGAAGCGAAAATTCACTTAACATACCTATGCAAAATGACATGTAGGTGTACAAATAAGCACAAACAAAAGCAAAAAGATGTATGCATAGCTATACTGAATTTAAAGGCATATAATCAAGTTTAACATATTCATGCACGGCACTGAGGCGCACAGTGAGGTACACAATCATGTGCTGTAAGGCGCACATAGTAAGAGACTCCAGTTGCATATTGCCTGTCATTATTTTGTGCCTTTTTGTTGTATTATGTGACTAAGAGCCCTGCACTGCAGACATGAAAGCATCTTCATCTCCTGCTATCATCAGGCGAGGCTCACACAACGCACTATATACTCTTTGATCTAGAGTGGTAGCTACCGAATGAAACATAGCTGCAAGAACCGTCTATTTCACTGTGTACCTTCATGCAATCTATTGTTCTTGATACTATTCTCTGAAAGTGTGTAGCTATTAATCAGAGAGCTAATTTGATCTGCTGACAGTATGTTGTCAAAACAGATATTATAATGTTTTACTTTGGGGCTGAGATGTTCTGTAGAGGTGAAACAACTGCCAACATGTTCAAATTTAATGTCATATTATTCACTTCTTTATCTCCTGTTTCTGTGCAGTTTATGTATTTTAAACTGAACAAAAATGCTGCTAAACACAACCTAAAAGCAATTCTTTGGCTCGTAATCGTAGGTGAACCTTTTATTATGCTATATGGCACCCACATTTTAAAGGTGGTATGCAGCACCTTTGTTAAATAATGCTGATTGTTTTTAAATTTTTGATTGAATGATAACAGATAGTACTATAAATAAGTCAATATGCTGCTATGCTAAGTAACTTTTACTTAAAATATGAATCATTATTAACCATGTCTCTCAAATATTGACTGACCTGGTCCAGAATCCAGTACTTAATGCTTACGGAGAAACATAATACGTTGCCTTTTCAAACCTGGAATATTTCTGTGCATATGGGGCAGAATAGGTTGAATGCCACAGTTTTGATATGTTATCCTCTGGAAATACACTGTTTGTAGGCTCCAGCCTATTTACATACTGTGTTGCTTTCATATCATTTTTGATAAACCAAACACTGGCTTGGAAGTTAAGTAATGTACTCCTGTGGACATCTGAATATTTGCACTACTCTACCTTACAGAGTAACCAATCAAGGCAATGGTAGACCAATAAATTCAGTATTCTGCTAAATAAAACTACTTTTTATTTTTGTCAATGTAGTCAAGTGGCTTTGATATAATGGCAGAAATTAGCTGTCGGAAAAGGGCTGTCTGGCTAGATAAAGTGGTAAAAAATCTTCAAAATATATTGTACACTTAAATTAATACTTATTTTTGACATCTGACTTTTTTTAGGTGGCTAAAAACTAAGCAATTGAGGCAGTGTCTGTTTAGCAATGTTTTTATGTAGATAACAAGCGGGTTTCCTACCAAGACGTAATGGTAAATTAACATTGTGCATCTGTCTATACAAGAACTACAAAATGTCTCTGTTGGTTCTACAGCTTAGTTTACTAAACTGGGACAAACAGAAAACCTGTAAAGAACCATACAGCAACTTCAAAAGTTCTTGGTGTATAGCACCTCAACCCACGCCAGAGAGCTGCTAAAGAGGCAACATTTTTTCGTGTAGATCTTTGTGTAGTACACACTGCCCAACAAATGGACACAGCTTTGCATTCATTTGAAAAAATCTGATGAAAAATATTATCTTTAAAGGCTATCTATAAAACACTGCTAGTTGTTCCCACAGTTCCACACTTTGTCAGCTGTGGAGTCTGTCTGTCGTTCAGAACGTCACGAGAGAACAGAAGCATCAAAGGGGTGAGGGGGAGCTGCAGCTTTCAGGGATCATCAGCGCTACGAGCCGGTGATGCTAACACACCTTGAGAGGAGTGGCCACTTCTCCCCAGAAACAGAAATCCGTTCAGTCAGTCTTGAATTTAGCGACATTTTAGGATGAGGCGAAGGGGAGAAAAAAACCCATTTCAATTTGTCAAAATAAATGTGTCACACTCACTGCTCCCATCCTGTCTCATCGTCTGACATTTTGCCCCTTGCTGCTGAAGCAACTTGAGGTAGTGCTATTTTTGATGGGCCAGCGCTCCCCAACATTTGAAAAGGTGCCCTGTCACCAGCTTCATGTCAAAATACACTTCACTTACCTTAAAGCGGGTCAACTCCTTAAGAAATAAGCAGAGGGAGTTGAGTGAGTTTGCAAAAAAGATCAACACGAGGAGAACAAAAGAGCACCGTGCCTCAAATACTAGCAGTACAGTTGGAGCATATCATGTGGCATGTATCGAGCCTGCTCAAATAACTAAATTCATAAACAGAGCCACGTCCCCCGCACACATGCATCTACTGTAGATCCCTCTCCCACTCACTCATTCAACACATCTTTCCCTCCTGGGTTGCCAAGGTAGCAGCCACAGTTGCAGTCAGGAGGCTCCCACTCTCAGTTCCCAAGGCCCTGCTTCCACCAACACACACACATAGACACACACTTGCCCACGTAGAAGCTCAGGGACAAACACACACACGTAAACCACCCCCTCGTGGTGGCTCCCTGAGCCTTAGGGCCAGCGGACTGCAGCCTGCAGTGTGTGGGCTGCTTGGCTGGCTTTACAGCTGAGAAATAGAAAGCAAGCTGACAGACAGAGAAGCCCCTTTAAGTCTTGGATAACCCTGTTACGTCAGGATTGCGGGTGCCTACTCTGCTGCACCTGCTTGGACTCCCTGTGAGAGCGCAGGATGAGCGGGCCCATAAGCCCTGAGCCGTCCATCCCCAGCCCTGCAGCACACATGCTGGGGACAAAGGGACCATCTTGCACAGGTACAGTGCACTCAGGGTAGAGGGTCAGAGAGTGAGGAACCAGCCCTGAGGCACATCCAGCCTCTGGATGTGAGGCTGACACGTGGGACAGCCTGTGTTCATGTAAAGGGCACTCAGAGTGGAATGAGAGAGGACAGAGGCAGTCTGAAGTGAGGGTCACAGGAGGAGCAGTGCAGCCATGCAAGCTCTCAGAGCGTCCAATTCTGGGTCCTAAGCAGAAGGGAGGAGGAGGAGATTGAGGGGGGGTGCTAAGAGGGGAGGGACAGGACATTCTCGGGACCTGGGACTTTGAAACTTTAATGTGTGTCTGCCTGCTTGTGTCTGCACTTCTGAGCCTGGCAGCTCTCTTAATACCTGGCTTTGGAGATGTCAAATCCTTTTTTCATCTCTTTCCCTGTCAGCTTTGTTCACGCTATCTCCAGCCTTCAGCCCATTCCCAGTTCAGATAAATGCAGCCTGTATGTGAGATATAAACACTGCACCAGATCACCCTCGGCATGATTTCAGTAAGGATTTTTTAAAAAGTATGTTTGTCACCACACAGAACAACATTTGTGTTGTTTCGGTGTTTTGAAAGGTGTAAATGGGACTCATCATAAGACAACTGAGGAGTGATGGCAAGTTTAGTTCCCATCACTCCAGCAATGATGCGAAAACGGCTCGACTTGCATTCTGAAGTACAAAGAGAATCCACTTTGCTCCTGAGCGTGTCGTCAATGTATATTTCAGTAGCAACAAAGAGTTGTGGGTAAACTGAGGTTTATATGGTGAATATTTGATCTGCTCCACGTTAGACTGACAGACCTTGTGCAGGAGCTAAGCTCCACCCGCCTGTCCTCGCAGATCAGGGTTAGATGCATATTTTATGTTTGCAATACTTGTGGGTGCACTTGATGTTCCATAACAAAAATGGAACGACAATGAGACTAATGGAAGTGTGCTGCCTGAACCACGGGCCTGTGCGTGCGAAGGAAGCCAAATCCAGCAAACCTGAGAGGGTTTTTTTTTTTTGCTCCTACAGTATATGAATAAGGTATACCTGTCCTTATGTAAGAACTGAGTTCACAGCAGGCAATCGCATGGTACTGAAGCTGCTGTCTGTCAGAGGTGCTCCGGCTTGAACTACTCCACATCTGACATCACAGTCCATCTATTTTTCATTACCAACATCTGCTTGGCTTGCTACATTGTCACTATCAGCTCCCCAGATTCCATGTAGAAAACCAACACATGGAAGGTGACTAGAGTAGTGTGCACCAAAGGCTTCAGTCAGTGTGCACTGGGACTACGTCTTTACAGATTTTGATGTAGATAAGAGGATTATTTCATCAGTGTGAACTAAAAAGCGGCTGTTTCCATTATGAAAAGGTGAGTTTGTGGCTTTAAGCCAGCAATAAGCAAAAGCCAGCAATAAGCAAAAGCAGAAACCAGGAACGGCACATGACCTTAGACCAATTTTACATAGTGGTCAGTTGTGGAACTTCACCATCAAGGTCCATCATGTGATACCAAAAAGACTTTTTCTTATAGACTTACTTTGGGAAAGAGATGCCTGTAAATCAGTGGATACATTTTTTTAGCATCACAAGCCCCGTGAAATGACTTGTTTCATTATTGGGATTTGATTCATTTGGTGCAATAAATTTTCATAAAGTCTAGCAGAACTGCATGATTGAATTTTTTTATTACCATTCAAGTTGGTGTACCGTTGCATTTTTCTGTTAAATGCGGAAAGTAGGTGTAAAAATAGGCTCAAACAAAGTTCTCAAACGAGTGAGTGTGAGACACTTTGCAGCCCCACTAACGAGCATTGTCATCATAACAATTAACAACAATCTTAATCTTCTTTTGTAATAGTCAAATAACCATGGAAAACAGTTCCATGTCCTCTCTATCCATTCTATTTCTAGAAAAAGCCGGGTCTACATGAGCAAAAAGGTGACACAGGCGGCCAGAACTGTTTACTAGACCAGTAAAACATCCTATCTATCTATACAAAGTAAGACTACTGAGCTTTTGGCTACTGTAATTATTGGCACAACATGACAATCCCAAAAAAAGCTTGTCCAAACACCCCCCTCACACACACACACACACACACACACACACACACACACACACACACACAATTTCCCCAATGCAATCAATTCTTGTTCCAGCATGAAAAGCCATTTCCTTTTTCTCCGTGTCATTATGAAAACAAATGCATTCATTTCTCCAGCAGAAATGCAGCTGATGCAGAAAAATTATCCCGAAAAATGACTTCCTGACAAGGATCAGTCAATCTATTTCTGTGTGTGAATAGGCATGTGAGTGCTGATTCAGTATATTGCAAAGTCCACATCAATTTTTCTCAGCTCGCAATAAGGGTATGCCTGTTTTTTCTAACGTCTCAGTGAGGTGTGGATGCCTTCGCTGTTGCTCAGGATGAGGTTTCAGACTGGCAATTTGCAGCTTAAATAGACATCTTGCTTTCTTTTAAAGGAAGACAGGATGAAAAGAGAGAGCTATAAGTGGAACCATGTATAGTGCACAGCATCTCAGAGCCGTCACGTCCTTGACATAAAGCATTTGTACATGTAGCTGTCTCTCTGAAATGCAGAAGGACAAATGTAAAAGCTACTACAGTATACACACTTAATTCAAACAGCGAAGCATTTAAGGTATCGTCTCTTTAAGAGGCAGACAGGACATTCACAGGTGGAGGCCTGGGGCTGATGTAGAAGTGTGTGTGGGCTGCAGCTAGGTGCGTGTAAGCTAGCCTTAAATAAAAGATTAACCTGCATGTCCCTGCCGTGTTATGAGAGCACCAGGCAGCGGTAGCTGCGCGAGCGGGCATGCAGGCGTGTGTGGAGCAAGGAAGACACCCAGAGGTGGCTTTTTCGACCAGCTGAAGTCAGCCAGGGTGACAGACGGAGCTGGAGTGTCTACGCCTGCCCGTACCCACTCGAGCCTCACGCCATGCTGGCGTCATTGGAGCTGACAGGAGCAAGTCCACAGGAAGCTAAGGACCTGTCTGTCTCTCCTACCTCTGAGAGGCTCATATGCTCACACCTCATCTGCAAACACTCACAGGTCAGTTAAGCTGCAAACACTGATATTTGTGATGTTCAAGCAAGCAAATACTGATGAATGATTGAGTGCATTTGTCTGAATATAAAATAGTAAAGCCATGGTTTGAATTATGGGGAGGATTTGGGGTGCTATACAACTTCACGATTACCTGTAATTGTGAATATTACAATATATTTCCCATGTTCAGGACTAAAAGTCTAAATCCCTAAAGTGGAAACATCTTAACCTTGATGGTAATTTTATCTCTTCTCCCTGCATTGCCTCCCATTGTTGCATTGGTTTGCATCCTCATTTAAAGTCTCACATGTTTATGTGTCGCGCACGCCCATGGGAAAGCTGTGGGTTGCTGTAGGTGGGTAAAGACCACGCAAAAATCAAACTAAATGCTGTTTTTTTACTTTGAAATTTGTCTCCTGGCAAAAACAAACTCGTATTCTACAGGATCTTTTCAGGCGGCATATGTTTCCATTAAGTTTGGTATTTGTTATTAGGCCACAGGATCTACAATGTGGACTGTTGATTTATTTTTTCTTTTATACTCCTTTTCCACCAAATGAGCTTTGGTTATTAAACCAGTTCCATTGAGGATTCTTGGCACCTTAGTGCTTTCTAGCAAACCAGCCCACATTTCTACCAGTTTTGCACTGAACCGTTGTAGTAAAGGATGTGTCATCAACAGAGGGTGTTGTACAATGCACAACAGTAGAAGCAAAATCATGAATTACATTGATCACCTGTGAACTGCAGCCTGTTTTTTGGGTAGAACAACTGTTTTGTTCTGCCCCCCCCAAAAAAAAGAGCCAACTTTTTATGAGACCACTGCACACTCGATTTCTCACTTGACTTCTCCACCGTCTCTTTCTAATCTTTAGAATATGACATACTCACTGATGTCGTCAAGGTTCACACTTCATGTCGCAGAAAAGCTGCTGTTTTTGGTTCCGGCTGAGAACAAACATTTTTGGTTTTGAACTAATTGAGTTTTGGTTGAAATGCTCTGAACAGGTCAAAATTAAATGTAAAAAACTGGAACAGAACCGGTTCCATGTTGGTGGAAAAAGGGGCATTAGATGTTTTTTTGTTTTATTTGTTTGTTTATTTTATTTTCTATTTTTTAAAGTAAGGAAACAGCTGACAAATTTAGATTATTGGGTGATGTCTTTAATGTTAGTATCTAAGAAGGCCGAGATGCTGTATGGCAGTAACACATCTTTATACTTTGTTGGCATGTTAATAGTGTCTTTGGTTCGGAAGCATTGTATTAGTTTGCACTTCAAGTACAGCTCCAACCAATGTACAAAGCTAAATGTAACCACTCTTGCATGTACACTAAAAGACTGAATAATAATTTTATTGGTCGGAATACTTCAATTTTTACATGATAAAATATTGAAATTATTATCAAAATTAAAAAAAAAAAAAGGATTTCCAGTCAGTGAATGTATTTAAATTCTCAAACTTTGTTCTCTACTCTTCATACTCTTCACACTGCATAATACAATATGACAACCTTAATATTCCCATCAATACGAATAATGTGTAGCTACAGAGCACTCCAACTATCCTCAAGACATTCTGAAGTTTCATGCTGAAAAATGTCCTTTCCTTTCTTACTCTTGACTCACTCAGATACAAATGTCTAGTTGATCTTTCTTACATGAATTCCAAGATATTTATGACAGACGGGAAAACGGTACAGTTGTACATATCAGCCTCAAAAACTGGTGTTCTCTCTACTCTTCCCACCATCCTTCTCTTTACCCCTCCTGCTTATAAACCTGGCTTACTCTGTTAATGATTTGGATGAATGTTAGAGAGTATAAAGCCTCTTGGCATTCTCCGCTAGAAGAGGGGATCTGTGCTTTGTTAGCCTAAAAGTTTGCACGAGGAAATTGCACCCATGGGAGAGCAAAACAGGCATACGCCACAGGGGGAGACGGAGGGAGGGCAGGATTTATTTATAACTTTTTGCGTTGATGCTAAGTCATCAGAGAGACCTTGTAGTGCAGAGCAGAGAAGTACCCTAAATGGTTTAGAAGTGAGCGAACAAACACTTCTACCTCTCTCAGATTCCGCATTTAGGGCCCGAGCAGGTTTACAGCAATTCTGTTTTTTAAACTCCCTCCAAATATCTGCTTGGTTCCTCGCTGCTGCTTGGCAAATCATACTTAAGGGGAAAATCGGGAGGAGAGAGAACATGGTGATGGTGATGATGATAGCATGTGGTATCCCGGTGTTATTTTTGTACACACCGTCCTCCATTATCCTGGTGTTTCTGACTCTCAGGCTCCATTTTGTGGCCCATTACAGAGGAAGCGAAAGATGGTCCTAGAGAGGAGCTGTAGTGCTGCAGAATATGCTTCAGAGAACAGACGGAGGCAGGAACGGCTGGGCTAGTGGCCATTTTTGGTTTACAGTCTAAATTGTCATCGCTATTGGCCTTTTGGTTGCTCTTAATCTGTTACAAGAAATCTAATTCGGTGATTATGCTTGCTTATATATCCGTGCATGTGTGTGTTTACTCTCCTCTCCTTGCCTGCTATCTGAGAATGGCTCGGTGATCTACACTGCCTGCCAGCCTGGTGCTCTTTAATGAGATTATCAGGAGAAGAGTGTCAGTAAGTAGGATCTAAAATGAAAGCCATTATGGAGCATTATCACAGAGCCGCACCACCCCAACCCCCCCGATCCATCTGCTGTATGGCCACCCACACAGCCACTACGCCCAGATTACAGCCATGATTAGCACCGCGAAGTGCTGCTTAATTTAAACACCTCTGGAGAACATGTGGCACTTTGCTGCATTGCTGACTCACAGCGCTTGAACACATACACGCATGCACGCGCACACACATACACACACACACAGAGGGCAGAGATGGATTTCTCCTTGTAGGAGACAATACAAGCAATGACTCCTCTGAAACACTCGAATTGTTTGGAATGATGTCGGACTGCAGGGCTTGTGCACACACATGTGCTATTCATTGCATGTTTAATTCCTAACGTGTGTCTACATTCAACACACAGCGTGCTGTTGTATCTACACCTACCGTTAATCTTTCAGCAGCAGTCACATAAGCTGTCTGCTTCATCACGCCTGCCTCTATTTCCTTGTTCTTACCAGTCTACCGTTATTTAACTATAAAGGCAAACATGACAAAAAAGTTTGTGAAAGGTGAACACAAACACAAAATGAAGTAATATATAGATTACCGCTAAGCCCTTTTTACACAGAGATTGCGCTTTAGGGCTGCTACAAAGACCCTTCTTTATGCTGACTTTGCATTTTTACACAGAAGCAGCAACATGCTGCTCCAGTGTGTGATTTTAGAAAGTATGCCAGCATCCCTGAAGCAAAAGAGGCGTGTCGGGTGTGTTGTGAAATACAACAGCGTCTACCTCTATTGTGGCATGTAACATAAAAATCGGACGCGCTTTCTAAACAATAATAAAGGCATAATGTGCCAGTAATAATCATTTAACATCTCTATTATATTGTGGGTGATCTTGCCCTCCACTTGGAGGAACGAAGCTCCTGGACCTCACTGTCTCCCCAATTGCGGATACTTTTTGATGGCTATTTTTTTTCTCTGATTTAGCAGCTATGTGCTGCTAGCTGTTTTTCAAATTTCCTGCGGTGGGTCGCACACGTAATACGTCTTTAAAATGTCACACCTGTCCCGTCCATGGTCCCCTCGTGACGGATATCCTGTTTACACAGATGTCAATTGTGTGTTATTACTACCACCACTGTCAGCTTGAAGGCCAGACAACCCCCTATTCTGCAATTGGTCCTTTTACAAAGAGCGTTGAGGCAGAATACTCGCATACAATTTCCGTCTTAAATAGGTAATGTAATAGGGGCTAAAAAATCCTAAAAAGTGTAGGAACATCACTTGAAGTTCCTTTCAGAAGCTTCAAACTAATAATGTATTTTCACTCGCTATTTTTCATCTTTCTGTCTTTGAATCTATGTCAATAATACAATCTGTATAAGCTTATCAATTCCTAAACCCCCTTCTCTTCTTTATTTACTCATGTTTCCTTTCCAGCTTTTCTAAATATAAAGCTTCCTGCATAACTCCAGGGACTAAGCACCCTTTCGAATCCTACTTATTGATGGTGCTTATTGGGGTGATGGATGATTGAGCCAAGAATGAATTTTGTGTTCCTATACTATGGATGTGTTATGCTGAACTGGCATATTTGCTGTGGACTTAACAATTTTCATGAACATGAATTTGTTTTAAAAAATGCTCTTGAGAAAAAACATAGATTACAAATAACTTTAAAATATGTGGTCTGTTGAGTATTATACTTTAAAAGCGGGCTGATCTAGTGAATAGGGAGTCCATTCTTAAACTGCCAGGATTGGGCCAGTTAAAACAGTCAGAATAGAAAGCAAGCATCTAAATCCCTTCCAGCTCTCGGGGAGCTCAGGATAGTGGCTCACCTTGTGCTTATCCCTTTCCTCTTTCCTTTGGAGGAATTGCCTGTTGGGACTACCAAATCTTCAGACGGTGTACTACATTCATTTCTCCCAACTTCTGCTCGTGAGTGCATCAAATTGTCACTGAAAGCCTTTTGACTTCACTTTAGTGTGATTTTCACATTTTTACTTCAGGGAAATACATGCTCCTGTATGGGCTGAGAAATCCTACAAAGTCTATCTTTTCAAAACCTATTGGATACACCTCAAATGATGTGAGGGCTAAGCAGATTTCTTAGTTCATGAAAAGTTGATATTTTGGGACACACAAGCAGAAATACCCCAATGCAACATGAAAAGTTTCCAGTCTGTACCTGTGATCTTGTCGCGAACCAGCTTGCAGGACTCAATCTCGCCGATGCTACCGAACAGGCTGCGGAACTCCTCCTGGGTCATGTTCTGGGGCAGGTAGTTGACAATGAGGTTGGTCTTGCTGTCGTCGTTTGTTGGGCCAGTCTGCATGGGTGAGGGGCAGCCGCGGCTGTTGGTGGTCGGACCGTTGGCTGTGGTGCCTCCGCCGCTGGGGCCATTTGTCACTGGAGCCTCCATGTTACTAATGATCTGGAGCAGGGCAGAGAGGAGGAGGAAAGAGGGAGAGGAACCATAGAGCGAAAATGCAGGGAGGAAAAAGGAGAGGGATGGCGTTCATTAACAAAGGCTTCTGTACTGTCTTTAGCTATTTGGAACACTGAATATGTAGCAAGGCATACTTTGAGACACTCTGACAAAGTGGTCATTTTCAAAATTAATTTTTGAAAAAGCATGACTTTTGTTGCATTAAGTCAAATCCGCAGTCTGGGTGAAAAGGGCTTTTAAAGGTGTATTTCAAGACATTTGGAAGGTTTTCAACCAGCTCTGTACCTACAGTATATCACTGTTTTGTAATTGCCATTCTACCTTACAGGGATTTAAATATTATAGCTGCAGAATAAAACATTCACGATGTTTCTTATATTTTGGAAATAATTGCTTAATTTTTACATTGTATGGGAAACATACCAATATATAGTATGGGTAAACAAACACACCGACTTATCTACTGAGCATTGGTATTGGCCAATAACGGCCTTGTTGACTGCCATTGGCCTATTGGCAAAAAAGATAACATTCACCAATGGCACTGGCTAATTTTTATCAGCCGCATCAATTTTGCACAGGGTAAATGTGTCAGTTATTTGCTGTTGGACTCGGACAAGCTACTGGCCAGGCCTGACTATGGCATGACTTAAGAGGGTAGTGGGTGCCATGCACGTGTGTTATTTGTTTTTACATTTGCTTTCAGTGAGCAGCTGTTAAACTCTGCGTCTCATATCTTGGATGAGGAGAGGAATAGACTGAGCTGCAACAAGGCAGAGATGCCGATCTTTGTAAAGAAAAGCATATCTTAGTATGGAGTAATGTAGGAGGATTTATTTTTCTTTTTATCATTAAGGTTAAGAACTAAACAAACAGAAAATCTGTATCAGCACTGGCTATCATCCAAATTGTAAACATCAGTGCAATCCAAGCAAGTGGTGCATCCCTAAACATAAGGTGACAAAAATGTGTCAACCATCAGAGATTCTGCCATATTTGAGTTATTGTGGTCAATGTTGTAAATCAAAAGGCAAGACTGCTTTATTTCATTTATAGGATTTTGCATCTATTTGATGAAGTAACTTGATTTTGTATATCATTAATAACTGTTTTGGTACTGTAAGGAAGAGTAAATATTTATACATCATGCTGAAATGGCTGAAAAGTAGGTTTAGTGACAACAGTGTTAATGCTTGGTGAAAAATAAATCACGTCACGATGCATCTTCAACATTTGTCAAAACACTGCTAAACCTTAATATGGAATCACAAAGTAAACATATAGTGAACGCACTGTACACAGAACATGCCACATCTTTAAACACTGAGAAAAACAACAAACACTAGACACAGAGAGGAAAAACAGCTATATTCATGAAGACAGTAAGAGGCTTCTCTAAATGATTCTCTGATAGCTGCTGAGGTTTGTGGGAGGGGGCAACAACAGGGGCAGCCCTTCAGCAAGCTATTTGACTGCTGATGCTGCTGCTGTGACAGAGGAAAGTTCGCCTTTTTCTTATCTGGTTTTGCAGAGCATCTTAGGATCAAAGTGTTCGAAAAGGAACAGCAAGCTTGGTGTTAAGTGTGAGAAAACAGCAAAAAAAAAAAAAAAAAAAAAAGGTGAGAAGGAGGGAGAGTCAAAAGTCGGAGGAGGGAGGTTGCACTTTGCATTTCCGACAGAGCACTCTGATACATATTTAATAGAAATACTTATTCTGAGTGAACATTACTCTCCAACAAAAGCAATGTGTAAAGAGAAATTATTCATCCATTTGCATAAAAAACATTTGTTTGATCAAATTAATGGCTTTTGTTGCATATATGTGTGAGTATGTGTGTTTGAGGGGAGTGTCAGTGTTTTCACAAATGGAAAGAGTGGAGACGACTGAATCTAATCACTAAATGGTGGGAAGATAAAACAGGAAAAGAAGATGGACACACTGTTCATCATCATTCCGTCTTAAATTTTGCTTGTCCAGAAGCTGACTGTGGACAGAATGTTTCCTAATTGTTTTATTTTTTGAGTGTCCTGCAGTCCCTGTATTATATGTTTGCACATTTGTCGAAAAAGCTTGTCCATTTTAGCACAAACTCACAAGTTCCCATTATACTGCTCCAAAAAGCACTGCGATGACCTAACATGCTGAAACCCAAATCAAGATGCAAATATTCTTTAATCTGATTCAATCAAATTTTTAAAGTCATCACTCAGATCTCTCCCTTTCCCCTGTTCAACCATTCAGCTCTCGGTCTATTTTTAACCATTCCTAAGCACACGCAGACAGGCTGCACTTGGAAGCAGGGCTGGTTTTAGCAGAGGAGAAACGGCACACGAGTCCTATTTCGCTCTATTTCTGGATTATCAAAAGACTGGACCTGTGTTCTAATAATACAGCTCAAAGCCGAATTTAAAAATTTCCCAGTTTGTCCAGAAATAGTTTTCAAAACTGTTTTAGACGTTTACAATGCGTGTGCTTCTCAGCTTTAATCACTTTACTTTTATCTATCTACCTGCGTGTAGTAAGCAGGAATGATGATAAATGAACAGCGGGAAAACAAATTACTCTTTAGTTACCAAAAAATACCACCAATATATTCACACCAACATCAGTATAATATATAGTCAAATAATTATTTCACAGCCATCAGATCACATGACCAAGAGAAGTCAAACTGTGTGCAGTTCATTTTAAAGAGATCAGAAAAGCTAAGAAAGCCATTGGTCTTTATCCAAGCGCAGTTCTTAAAACAGGGACTATCTCTATCTCTAAATACCCATACCAATCTCATGGGATGGCATACGGGGGCTTGAAGCATCCATCGCTTCTCTGGCTTCAGGAAGACCTTTAAAAAAAGGCTGTATTTCCTTATTATCTCGTGCTCTTCTTTTCCTCCATCTAAGTGTTTAGGAGCAGCAGCAACAAAATGTCAGTCTTTAATCTGCTTCCATCCTCTCATTTTAGACACACATACACACGCTCACATGCACGCGCACACTTCCATGCATTCACACACTGTGGCATATGCAGTGAGGGGAAGAGCACATACTCACGCGCACACTTGCATACAGAGAGGGAGAACAATGGCCCAAGCCCACAGCAGAAAACAAACAGACAGGGAGATGTCTAAAAGCTCTCAAGATGAGAGCTGCATGCAAATTGTTCTTTTGACAGTATCCTTTCCTACTCACTCACCACTCTACCACAACAGAGATACAGAGACAGACCGAGGAAGACAGAGGGGGAGAGAGAGAGAGAGAGAGAAAGAGAGCAGAGACGAAGGAGAGAATAGTATCTAGCCATAACAGAGTTGATTGGAGAGGGCCTTATTAAATCTGTTTACATTCCCTGCTGGGCTCCATTCTGTCAGAGAGACTTTCAACTCCATGGGACGTTTTCTGAGGAGTTTTTCCACCAAAATGGCTGCCTCTAATTAACAGGGACCTGCCGAGTCCCAGTGGCCAATTATATTCCTCTCCTTGTCCCTGCCCACCAGCATTTGTGCTGCTCAGCAGTCCACTTCATGTTGGTTGTGAACACTCTGGCTGCCCCTGCTCTCCCACTGAGGAGCCTAGTGCTGCGGACAGAACTCACTGTGCGTCCTGCTGACTTGGTACAACACACAGCCCTCTCAAGATCCCAGCCTCGAGATGCAGCTTCTTATTCTCACATGTTGTAATGCTGGCTATGTAGGACGCAGAGCCAGCACTGGGCTTCTAATAACACATGTAGATGTTTTTTTGGTGGTTGGAAATGTATGATACAAATGTGCAAAGATTTTATTAAATAGAATTTAGAAGAAGCGCTTGCTGAAAGTTGAAAGACACTTGATCGTCATTCTTAAAGCTGGCATCTTAAAGGTCCAGTGTGTAGGATTTAGAGTTTGTAAAGGCAAAAATGGAATATAGGTATGTTTTTGTTTATAATCACCTGAAAATAAGAATTGTTGTTTTCGTTACCTTAGAATGAGCTTTGTTTTTCTACAGTAGCCCGGAACAGACAAACCAAACATTCATGTTTTTTGTCAGCCACTATAGTTGGCCCTCCACAGCAAGAAGTGTCTTAAAAACACAGACTGTTCAACGTGAAACTGCTTTATTCAGTGTTTTTACCGGTTAAAATCACCAGGTCCATTTGTTTTGAAGAGGTAGTGACCTCTGTAAATAATTCAGCTACCGGAAAAAACCTCCTCAAGAATGAACACTGAAGGAAATTTAACCAGGAGAAGTTTCAGCTGGTTAAATCTTCAATACTCACCGCTAGATGCCACTAAATCCACCTAAATCTTACACACTGGACCTTTAAGAATGTTAACTGGTTTGAATCAAACAGTGCTGAAGCTGCAGTTACTTTAAAGCAAAGTGCATGGGAGGGACTGATTAATTTAGGATTTTTGATGAGTGCTAAAGTGCTTAGCACAGTAGAAGGGAGGCCAAAAAGTCTCTAAGTGTCTGCAAGGAAGTGGAGGGCCATTAAAAAAAAAGCCCACAGGTGAAGCTTTGCACGTGTTAATGAAAGCTAAAAAACACATTTAATTTGTAACGGATGTCGTATAAATACTAAAACAAAAATATGTACATATACATTGAAAAATAAATGTGCAACATTATGTATTGGCTTCCTCAAACATATACAATGAGTGAACACGTCAGCAGCTGAATATTGCTTCTTCTCTCATCTCTGCACAACTTCCTCTATCCTCGCAACCCCCCGGTCCTCCCTCCATCAATCTCTGCTCCAACTGTCTCAGTCAGCAGCATCACCAACCAGAGCGTTTTTATGTGAACACAGTACAATATCAGATCATATTACTTCATGGGTGTGTAAAATGGCTGGACCATCCATTTGGCAGCAGTAGTCTCCTTACCATCTTTGGCTGTGTCAGCAATCCCTTCTCTGCCCAGCCCTGGAGCTGTGGGAGCTCTGCCTGACGCCACTGTGTCTCTGTCGACCCCTATGGAGCGGAGCACAGGGAGGGAGGGACGCACAGCCCACCGTCAACATCATACACTCACTTTACAAGGTTAGGGTTGCAGTGGGATTTGGGGAGTGGGGGCGGGAGTTGGGGTGATGGAGAAAATGGTGGCTCACTTTAAAATACAGCGACAACTTTATAGTCCTTCTACCAGTCAAACTAAAACAAAGACGGGTGGCTCAGGATTTTTGTGTTTGGTTGGTATGGACTGATTGGGATGAGTGGTTTGGTTTTGGGGGAAGTATAAATTGGGGTGATGGTTAAGATTTGAAAAACTGTATGATTCAAATTGTTGAAATTTTTTAGAGATGTTCCAATACCGTTTTTCCCTCCTGATGTTGATTCCAATACAGGGATTTGCATGTTGGCATATAGCAAGTACCAATCAGATACCTTGCATAAAAAAGAAAAAAAAAAGAATAGCCGTATACTACTAACCCTGTATAAATGTGAAATTATTGCCATCACTGACTATGTTTACATGCACACTAATTTTCCACTATTATACCAAATTTTACTATATTCTAAGTCATGTCAAAAACACAATAAATAAATAAGGCCCTTTTTAGGATGAAGCATATTCCAAATAAGACATACAGATATGCTGATATTAACTGTGGCACAAGGCCTCTATTTGTTTTAGGTCAGCTCTTAAAATTGTCTTAAAAACTTTGTTCACAAACCAACTAGCCAACAGTTTACAAGGCTGCGATTCTGGTTTGTAGAAGAAACACACCTACATTTAAATGTTTAGACACTACTATGAAAGATGGATATACGCAAAGATCACAGCACCAACCAGGAAGAAAATCCTATTTTGATGCAAAGAAGCAAAATGAAAAGCACCTCCAGCTGTTCCACTTTTCCATATTTTGATATGATAAATGACATGTTAGGTCATGTCAAAAAGAGTATGTAGGGCTGCATATTAACAAGAATATTAGTGGAATATTCAGTTTCATTGGCCATGTAAACAGCTTAGTCGGAATATTGACTTTTTCAGAATAAGGGCAATAACTGGAAAATTTTGTGCATCTTGACGTAGTCAATATTGTATGACATGGCTCAGGTTAAAACCTTTGTGAAACATAAAGAAATATATACAGAGAATTTATGCCATAGAGCTTTATTTTACCCAGTGTAAAATATTGCCAAATTTCTGATATTTTGCTAACAGCTAACATAAGACAGCTCCACTGGAAATTTCTCCTTCACAGCTCTACAACAGCAGTTGCCAGTGCCTGCACAGGGCAATTAGCTGTGTAGGCTATTATTTTAGAGTAGCGAAGAGGAATTGATTTGTGGGAAAACTGCTGTTTCATTGAGGAATGAAGCCACACTAAAGTTTACTAATAAATTGCATGGTATCGGATCAGTGTATAACCAGCATTTTAGGCAGTATGTGAGGTCGTTACGCTACTGGTATTGATATTGGAACAACCTTAAAATATTTCTTAATGCTGAAAATGGAATTACTAAGATAGAAACAGGGATATTGATATTATTTCTTCTGTCTTTACTTTTAATAATTTAACCACCTTCATAATGGTTTGAATAAAATTGCATATGTATGTTGAATCTTGCAGATTGGTATGGTGACTGCAATGACCTTGGCAGAGTTTATAATGAGGGTTTCCCTCTTGCTCTCTGTGGGTAAACAAGCCTGTGGTTGAAGAGACAGAAATGCCACAAATGAGCAGGAAGTCTGTTCACTAGCTCTCCAGAGCAGGGGGCTTAAATGCCTGCAGCTATCTACGGATGCTACAAGCAGCCAATTTAGCAGGAGAGGAGGAGGAGAGGAGGGATGACCTCTGCCTTCATTTACTCCTTCAGAGAGATGAAGAGAGGGAGTGAGGGATCAGATGGGAGTGGGGGGGGGAAGGCAAGGGCTGAGTAATGGGGAAGACACTTCCAATACTTCAAAGAAAGAGAGAGACAGAGGTGGGGGGAGCATAGAGAGAGTCTGTACATGTTCTGTTGTCAATGTGTCTTGTAAACTTGAGCAGGAATGCATAATGGAGGTCTAAATGAGAGTGAACTGTCAGCTTGAAAGGGAAAAAGAAGATACAGAGGGGCAGGGAGGTCAGGGTAGAAAAGAGGACAGGGAATATTATTTTTACTAGCTGACAGGTTATGGTGAATATTGGGATATTTTGGAGATCATATAGAAATAGCAAGCTGAGCCACATTTGTTTTAGTCTGGTGAGGGCCAAAAGTGTTGAATAATGGTTGTGCAAAAATACTAGGACAAATTTGGTTTTAGGTTTAAATTAGGGCTGTCAAACTTTTTTTTTTTTAAATTGTTAATTATTAATCGCAGAATTTCAGTGGTTAATTGCAATTAAACACATTTTTAATAGCTTTTTTACAGTTCCATTATTTTGCATTGCAAAACAGTTATGAAGTCCATATTGACAAGGTGAAACACTTCTTACCAGATAGTCTAGATTAGGAATCAAATGACAGCAAAAGACTGCATGGGACTAGCATAAAGTGAGCATTTCTGTGAAGGGGACACTCATGAGTACATAGACAACCCATTTTTATTCAGATTTCTTGAGGTCAGAGGTTAAGGGCCCGCTGTGAAATGGCCATGCTGTTTCTCCATCCCTATAATTTAGCCTAACTTTGGAGTATTATTTATGCATGATGTGGTTGGTATCGCTGTATATCTTGTGTCTTCTAGTTTCAGATACCAGTATTATCCCTGTAGCTTTAAACTCAGCCTGGTACAGCCTCTTAAAGACCAAAAAAAACCGTGTTACGCTGACAGCCCTAGTTTAAATTCAAATTCTAAAATAAATTAACATTTTCAAGCATTTAGCTGGTCAACCTCATGCAGTTGTGCCAAGGCCTGTGAGTTTTATTCATAACCATTTTCAAAGAGCCAAGAGTGGACAGCACCAGGGGGCAAAGGTACCCACACTAGGTACAGTTTGCAGTCACCACATACAGTATATTAGACAACATACTGTATAGCCTGCTGTTAAATGTAAAGTTGAATAGCTACCCTGAAAAAAGAAAAATGTTAGGCAGAGGTGAAACATCAAGAGCATTTTTTTTCACCCATTCTGCAAAGCCGTCATTTTATGTCGCGGTGGAAGGGAATGACGTGCCGCAGCAAGCAGACAGTGCAGTGTAATCGTAGCATGTACAAATGTAGTGATAAAAATGTAAGAAGCAGCAAGCAGATGTATATGAGTCTCCATTTCAACAGCCAACGTATAGTGCAAGAGAGCATAATGTCGGGGCAAAAGAGAGGAATATTACATTTCTCAGAAGTGCGTTTAAGTCTCTGCAGTTCACTTCTCAATATTCAATGCTCAACCATTCAATAAAACAAACACAGTCTCAGGCGTGACACACACACACACACACACACACACACAATTTCATTTTTCTTCATATTCTCACTGTCCTCGCGTTTATCACATGAACACACACGTGCGTCTCCTGATAAAATCTCAAATAACACTGGAATAAGGGTGAGATGCAATTACATTCACCAACCATTGAGATGAAAAACCGCTCATGGATACATTTTCAATTATTCAGGGAATACATTTCAGTCGGTGCTCAGATGCTGGGAAAACTTATTATATAATCAATACACTCTATAATGCCATTAATATTTGATGCCACAAAAGTGCTTCCTGTCTCCTTGGGCTCCCGGCCAATGGTGTCTGGGTGCTGCAGTCAAATAGGACAAGCCTTACCCGCCTACAGAGAGGAAAGGGGAGTAAACATTTGTTTTCCTCTAACGGTCAAAAAGGCAGCTTTCTTTTAGAGGTCTTTCTTTCGTACTATGCTCAAAGATGATCTCTCCTTATCCACAGTTCTTACAGCGCAAGCTAAAATTTAAACGACCAAGGAGTTTTTCCTCTCCCTGTCCTTTTCACCTTCGTCACTCCTCTGCTGCTTCTACCCCATAAAACCACCACTTTATATTGCTGGCCTGGCGCAAGCTTCCCTCCCCCTTCTCTTACAGAGCTTAGACAATCAATTTACCCTGACTTGGCCAGGATAGATGGAGGCTGTAGAGACTGCGGAGTAGACAGTATGCTGCAGGATCTCTCCACTGATAGACACACTGCCTGGCAGCTACAAAATGGAGCCAGCATGCAACCATCTGACTTGTTAGACTTCGTCTCACCATCTTGCCTCAGATATATTATTAGTGATTTCCTTATGCCTTATGCAACTTAGTTTTATTTTTTTTTACAGTATTTGACTTGTTCAAATGACAGAATGACGGAGAACATCACTTTTTTCTAATTTATTGTAAGAATAATCCCAAATATATTAGCGATTTTTTTTTTTGCTACCGTAAAGCAGCCACATTCGATCCTGCTTAACTCAAACTGAAACTCTCTGTCCCCAAAAGTGATACTGAATCAGAGTTGGCGATACTGAATTGGAGTTCCTATCAAACTGACTGAAACACAAAGAGATTAATACGACTTTACTATCTCAGCTTCTCGGCCAGTCAAGCTCCCTGTAATGCTCTCTGCACTATTGATTTTTATTTTTCTCCTCTCCCTTTCTTCCTAGCCGTCTCTCTCTCTCTCTCTCTCTCTCTCTCTCTCTCTCTCTCTCGCCATCTTTCCACCTCCACCAGCATCTTCCGAGCTCCGAAATGTCCTACAGGTCAGACGGATGCTGGGCCGGATCAATCAGGGAAAAGTAATCTGGGATGCCTGATGCACACAAGCACACACACACACACACACACACACACACACACAGACACATCACAGATACTCAGCGACACACACCCCTCCTCTTTGCACTCTGGCCTGCCTGCCTCCAGTCTTATCGATCTGCATCTACTTTACCAAATGGATTCTTCTCTTTTTCTATTCTCCTCCACCTCTTTTCTCTCTGTGTGACTTGGAATAATAAATGTTTCAGACCGCGCGAGACACCAGCATCCTATTATCTGTGAAATACAGATCTTTAGGTTATTATATAGATCCTGTCTGACCCACCCCTCTACCCCTCTCTTCTTTCTCTTTTGTGATGTTGCAGTCTTTCCTGTGAGATCGATGCAGCTTTCCCACACACTCCCTCACAGCCCCTGGGTAATCGGCACATGTTCGCTTAAGGTCAGAGGTCAGGAGATGACAGGATACGGCCAATTGCTGAGGGGTGTGTCAGACAGGATCTATATAATAACCTAAAGATCTGTATTTCACAGATAATAGGATGCTGGAAAATGTTAAATATCAGGATGTGTTGCTCAGTTTCACTTGTTTCTAAAGGCGAAAGAGTCTGGCACAACAAAGGTGTTCATAACCGAATTGATGTCACCTTTCCTACTCTATTCACATTTACTCAGCTTAATTATCTTTATCGAAAAACTTTTCTGAAAAACAATTTCGTGCTGCATTGTGGGCAGTCAAAAGACAGACTGTACTTCAAGGACAATGAGTGAGGACCTGCAGTGCTTCGTACAGTCACATTCTCGCAGACGAAATACACACACACACACACACACACACACACACACACACACACACACACACACACACAAAACACAGTCTCCTTTGCCCAAACTGTAGGCGGAACTGGAGCCATTTGTCCACTGGCTGAATCCCAACTCTGCACCAACGCATGCAGAAAATTGGTGAGCATCTTGACTCTGGAGATGACACTTCAATTTGTGCAGCTCCAGTGACTGGTGCTCTGCAGTTCCTCCCTTGTGGGGGTGTGAGATCAGCTGGACACCTGCCTAGCTGTTTGGCCGAAGCCTGGAGCACCGGGGACCAGGCCTTGGAATTGACGGCCTGGCCTTGCCTGTCAGCCCAAGTCCCTGTCCCTCAGCCTCAGCCCGAGCCTGGCCTCGCAGGTCCTCATCACAGCTCCCCTAGTTTCACTCCTGTGCCAGGAACAGTCCCTCGCTTGATGCCCCTGACCCCTATTTCTCCATCCAATCCTCAGCTGCAAGTCAACACGGCGCCATCATCCCAACAGCAATCTTCCCTTGAACAGAATCAAATCCCCATCAACAGTGTGCCAGCCTTTGTTCCACTTCTAGCTGCCGCAGCCAGCATCTCTGCTCCCAGCTCCGTCAAATCAGCAAGATGTCTCTGCTGTGCATCGCTGTCTGTCCTGCTGTAATCCCCGGGTGTGACGGATGGGAGTGATCACTGCTGAAGCCCTCAGCTAGGACATTTTGGTGGATTAAAGAGGCTAAATCATTGCTCATCCCCTACACGGGATTCTATCCTTAATTAAATGTCATTAATGTGGTTAAAGGTTTTAGTGGAGATGATATCTATTCAACATGTAGGGCCTATTTGCTAAGTATTAACCTTGTTTCTGTGAATGGTGCACAGAAAAGACACATTGTGAATAAGAGAAAAAGGGCAAAAACAAAGCAGGAGAGAAGAACCCTGCCGGTGGGCCAACATCACATGTCATTTAACATGACATGAAAGAATCGCAATCTGTCCTAACAGGCAGTGGTGGAAGAAGTATTCAGATCCTGTACTTGAGTAAAAGTACAGTGTAGAAATATTTTGCAAAAAAATCTTACTTAAAGGAATACTTTACCAATTTTATTTGTTTAGTTATTAAGTGATTTTACTTTGCCAATTTTCATCCAGGTCTATGTCACCGCATTGTTGGGAATGTGTGCAGATGAACAGTGTAAAGGCTGTGCCACCTTCTCTGGGGCCCACCTGCCTATCTGTGAGCCAAAATCCATCGCATTTTGCAACATCAATAATGCAAAATGACCATTCATCTGCGCAGACCCTAACTGGTGACACATTCCTTAAAGTAAAAGAACAAAACTAATAGCATCAAAATATAGTTAAAATACCAAAAAGTAACAAATACTCATCATGTAGAATGGCCCATTTCAAATCATTTACATTATATTATTGAATTCACTGTTAATAAACTAATTGTTTTAACTCTAAAACATTAGCTTCGGACTGCCTTAAATTTTAAGTTGACTGAATTTTTAGAAGACAAATTGAATCATTACAAAATTACCTCAGTTTGTCTTCTCAAATTAAGTCAACTTCCATTTTTAAAGTAGACCAGAGACTAACTTTTTGGAGTTGAAACAAATCATTTAATTTTAGTGTTATAATTATTAATGCATAAATGTGGTCATGACTTAAAATGTTGCAGCTGGTAAAGGTAGGGCTAATTTCATTTACTCTATATATTGCTGAGTTGCTTAACCTAAAATAGTATTTTATAAATTAGCACATTATTTATACATTGTATCAATAATTTAAATTAGCAAAGCAGCTTAAGATTTATAATGAATGCAGTGAAGTAAAAAGCACTATATTTGCCTCTGAATTGTATTGGAGTAAAATTCGAAAGTTGCATAAAATGGAAATACTCCAGTAAAATTATACTTCAAAATTATACTTAGGTACAACACTTGCTTATTGAGTTATATTCCACCACTGCCAGTAGGGCGTGTCATTTTCCTCTCTCCGCCCTCCTTTCTCATTACACAAAAGTCAAGTTAAGGTTTAACCTTCCTGTGAATATTCTCTGAGTGAATATGAGTGACACTGCAACAGAGTCTACAGTACTGCGAGGACACTCATATGCACTACTCTGGATTGCATTTCAGGGAAATAGCTAGTGTTTCCATGCAGTGCTCGTTTCCGTGCTGAACTGAAGTTCCTTTTAGCTGGGCCGGGACGGAGGATAGAGGACGCAGAAACAGACAGGGAGGCTGGGAGAGCAAGCAGGCTGATCCATCTGAGTCAGCACCATGTGTCATGAGCGAGGACACCACCTCCACAAGTAGCTGGCAGGTGAATGCTGCCACGCACCTGTGCGGGCAACCAGCCATTATAGCGAAGCTGTCTCCTATCTTTAGCCGAATGCACTAAAATACACCACTGCGCACATAAACAAACATAGGCTATACAAACATGCAAACAGATTCAGACTTGACTTCCCGGCTATGCACTGTTACTGTGCCCACCTGCGTGTATCAGGTCAGAAAGAAGCAATTCAGCAGTGTCATGCTATTGCAGCCAACTAGAAAATACATTCCTCGCTTGCTCAAGCCTACAGTCACGCTTGTTGTATGTATTAAAAAAAGGCCTTGGAAAACAAGATAACTGGCTAAAGCAACTTCTTCTAAGAATATTCTCCCTGAGCAACTGAAACTTGTAAACTCCTCTGACTGAACTCAATTTTCTGTATAATTCACAGTAGGAGTTCTAATTAAAACTGGTTTGAGGCTGGAAGTGGTAATATTGGCTTTGTTGAACAGGTATTTAAAAGCTATAAACAGCCTGGAGGTATATGATAAGAACAAAACCTACAGTACAGCACTTACGCCGAGAACAAGGGAGAGAGGAGAACACTGGCCCGGCTGCAAAGCACAGGCAGAGCTCTTCCTAATCTAATCACTGTTTCCCCCATCAGCTGCATCTCAGACACAGCCTGCTAGTGTGTGTTCGTGTGTGTGTGTGTGTGTGTCTGCCTTGCAGCAAAGGCATAGAGCTAAATCACACAGACACAAACCGACCGTTGTACTCGAGAATTCATTCCACAGCCTTGGGTAGTGTGCGAGGGTGTGGCTGAGTGTATGTCAGCGCATGTGTGTGTGTGTGTGTGTGTATACGCGTGTGCCTCGCTAATCTGGTTATTGATTCAGAGCCGAACCGGAGCTCATATAATCAAATAGCTGCGAGGGGAAAGGACAGCCGTCCGTCATCTGTCTTAATGAGTAAACAGTTTGATGGAGGCAATGAATAACTCGAAACTACATGTAGATGTAGAGAGGAGGTTACCACATCGCTGATAGACAGAAAAGCTAAAATGGGTGTATCTATCATCTGGCAACCTTCTTTCTCTTGCTGAGTGACATGATGACATATCAAATTATTTCATTCCTACTTTCGCTTTTAGTACTTGGTATGAGCCTGGTTGTCATTTGAATATTCAGCTACATTAATCACCCTGTAACACAGATTTCTTTGTGCTCTTGAGTATGCTGTTACTGCAGATGCTTAAGTATTTCAGTCACTTCCCAAATGCTATAAAGTTGCTTTGTACTAGTCATTACACAATCAATTTGGAGTTTGACTTGAGAATTTATAGCAAGCCCATCTTCTGTGAAAATCTAATCTCGGTGTAACTTGATGTGAGAGTGGTGCAATTTAGAGATGGCTTCCACTGCAGCAGGAAGGGAGGAGAGTGAGACACAAAAGCCTAAATGTATATGGGCGCAGCTAACAGACGAGGCCCGCCGGCACACCAGCTACACCATTAAGTGCGCTGTGCATTCAAACGAGCAGATTAATCCCCCCTACTGCCGTACAGTGCGGAGTAATTGAAAATGCCCACAGGAGACTATCTCCGCACATATAGTGTAGCATGTGCCAGGGAGGCAACATATAGAAGGCGGTGGCTGATTGCCATAGAAAATTCTGCAACGCCGTTTTAGTCTGACAGCATGTGCCAGAGAGCCGTGCAGCTGAGAGACAGCACACATCCATCTCTCATTTTCTCTCTCTCCGTCTTTCTTTTCCGACTTTTTCTCTCTCTACCTCCTAATATCAGCTTGACAGGTGCTGCTCGTGCCTGCTGCTGATGTTTATCAGTCTTGATAAACATCGTATATAACATTCCCCCCGCTTCCTTCAGTGTGCAGGAAGCGCGGCATTCCTGTCAATTGGAAGGGAATATGCATTGACTGTGAGAATCCATATTCCTGTTGGGACACACAACTCCCATTATCAGAATTACTATCTCAAACTGGGGCCTGATAACTGCCAGTGGGTGTAGCTGGTTGGCTATCTTTGTTCTCTTGTGTGCTATGTTAAAAAGGCAAACCAAACCTCTGACTGACAAAAGAAAATGGTCAAGTTTTATCTATCCTCTTGCCTGTATTTTCTCAATAATTCAGGAGGAGATAGCTTTTCCTTTTCATAGAAGTCTTTCAGCTCCAGCATTATGATCTTTATTTACAGTGGGCCTGATCTTTGCAGATGGACCTCCTCCATCCTCTGGCTGTGAGATTTTCCATTTTCTTGGTGTACCGCAAAGAGCACAATCAGGACTTTTTTTTTGTCCCCGTGTTAGTGTTGCTATCGATGAGATAAGGCAGGCTTGAGCTGTCATGTGGGATGCTGTGTTTGTAGGCCCTAATGTGTCTATTACCAACCACAATGGTGCCATTTTGTAGCATGTTCAGTTGCATGTTCAATCTATAATTCATCTGGCTACAGAAATACATAAATGTTTAATATGTCAGAGGCGGCAAGGACTGTCGAAAGCGTGACCTTGAAACGTCCTTTAAACATCACACGGCAACAGCACTGGGGCCAGTTAAGCTGCCAAAGCCAAACAACAGGCAACATCGTGCGCGCACACACACACACACACACACAGAGTCTCTCTCACACACACAGCCGGTCTGCCTGCTGATGCTTTCCGCTGCTTTCTGTTCTCTTTTTTCCTGGGATGCAAAATGCAGATGAGACGAGTCAGCCGCTTGTGCACAGTCTCAGGAGAAACTGCCACTCAAATCCAAACATCTGTATGAATACCAAAACACACACGGTACAGTGGAGGATGAGAGGAAGGAAAGGAGAGAGAGAAGACGAGGGAGAGAGGGGATCGAGAAAGAATGAGCAGTAAAGTAGCTAAGAAAGCCAGTGTTCCTCTCTCCTTCTGTATCTTTGACTGAACAAAGAGCTATATACACATGAATACCTCTTTCCTCCCACTGTATTTTCCATCGGGATATTTATTCTGAAAAGCAGCGATGCACAACAAGGGCTCGGTCCTGTGTTTGCTAGTGGGCTGAGGCGCTAACACTCCCCAGCTGATTATGTGTCTGTCTGTAGCAGTTTGAGCTGCTGCCAAAGGAATTAGGTCTAGTATTTGTGAATGCTGCTCCCCTCACAGCAGAATGCCTTGCCATGCCTCTCAGATTTCTAGCGTTTTTTTTTTAAAAGGAGACGGAAAAAAAAACATTTTAAATAAATGAAGGAAATCACTGTGGAAGCCTATTAAATTTTCAACGTGACCGTTTTGTGAGTCTTCATGTGTGTTTAGGCTTCACACAAAAGGAATATTTAAAAACCAAAGCGTGCTAATTGGGACAGAGATTGTTACAGCAGCTTCTTATTCAAACAGGCTTTTGGCTCATTAACTGCTTCCATCCAGCTTTTGTTTAAAGGAAAGTGGAAAAGACATTTAAAGACAATAAAATATTTTTACGATATTTATACAGACACTGTACCACCAAAATTCTGATAAGACTGCATAATGCACCCGCACAGAATATGCCAAAGCACTGGCAAAACCTCTTAGTCAAGTGTAAGGGCAAAAATATGTGCAGTATCTTAGTAGTGTCATGTCACATACAAATCAAATCTTAACTTAGTAATTGCAGCTTTATTTTTAACCACCAGTCAACCACATATCTTTAATTATAAATTGAGTTTGTCATACTAGTGTCATACAGTATATTTTTCTGAACAGGAATAATTAAATCATTTTTCTTAAAGTTGAGTTTTACTCACTTACTTTTGAAGGTGTTTTATTATAGCATAAATTTACAAACTAGTTAAAATACTGTATTATTGTGTACATAACTGCATGTCAACGGAGGACCTGGCAACGCAAGGGAAATTTTAATTCTTGTGGATATGTGGACAAGTTGAGTATCACACTGTTGTGAGTTTCCACTTAAACAAGAAAAAATAAAGATAAAAAGGCTTCTACAGTCTTGCAGGTGTTTCTTAGATGTCCCTGCCAAACAAATTTTATCCAACTATATGTCTTCAACTTATATTTCTGACCAACATCACTATAACCTCTGTCTACAATGCCCCACCCATTACTAAGTGGGGTCAAAGTTAATGCATGAAACATGAAATTATGGCTGACTGATGGGTTTCTGTTATTCTCAGCTGCAAGTGATCCTTTTGTATGCCCCTGACTCAGGCTCGCCATTAACCTAAAGCTAGAAAGGGGACATGTATAGTATGATACACATCAGACACACACACACACACACACACACTAAAAATTTACTGTATGTGTACTGATATATATTATTTTAAAACTAAATACATGAACTATAGTATGAAGACAAACAAATGGTGACTAGATTTAAATGCACACAAATATTCCCTTATTATTCCAAATATTACAATATTCTGAATATGAAACGGGTCATGTAAACAGCATATTGAGATGGATATTCCCATTTAGGCCTTATTCCGAATGTAGCTGTTTCTGGCATATGCCAGTATTATTCAGGTTTTAATTGCATTTTTTGGACATATATACAGCACATTTAGAATATGCATCTAAATTTGGGTTTTTTACCAGAGATTGCAACACACTGCCTCTTGCCTGTTTACAATCAGCTATGTGCATGTCATGGATACATATTGAGGTGCATGCCCAAAAGAAAATCTCACATTTCTGGGTGGTAGAAAAAAACCACACATATTTTTAAATATTTTGAAAGAGCTGGATATCAGCAGGTTTCTGGATATGGCTAAATACTGCAAGGCTGACCTTTTCAATTAGGTGAAGCCATGACGAGGGGAGGCTGGGTTCACACGGTCGCACAAGTCTGCCACTGATTTAAAATATTTAAAAATCCTTTTTTGATGCAAAGAAGCAAAATGGTACAAGCAGTTCCAGCTCTTCCACTTTTTCCATATTTTGATATGATTAAAAATGTTTGGGCATGTTAGTAATAGTATGAACCATGACATGTAAACTGGAATATTAGTGGAATATTCATTTTTATTAACCATGTAAATAGTTTTGTGAGAACTAAGTGTCAGCGGTATTTAAGTATTACAGTTTAGGGAGTTTAGAAATCCAAAAATAATGATTTTCAATATTGTCAAAAATAGAGATGTGACTCTTTCTATAAACTGATATGGAGATGCTGTATTGAGGTGATGTAGTGCACTGCACACACCACCAGAGGTCAGTCTTTACTCGTGGAAAAGGCAGCTGAGCTAATAAACATGGCAACTGCAAGTGGTGGGGATAACATTACAGGACTAGTAAAAAGTCGGCTAACAACAACAGAGAAAGACAACGGGGAGTTGGAATGTAGAGCTAACATATTTTCACATCAACACAAACCTGCGTTTTAGTTTTAACCTAACGCTTAACTTGACATTGCAGGCAAGAAAATGTAATACATGCTAAAATGACTTTTATCAAGAGCAGCTCAGCTTTTAGTCGTATTTTTGTTTGTTCATTGTTGTTAATACTACTACTACTACTTCTAATAATAATAATAATAATAATAATATAATAATAATAATAATAATAATAATAATAATAATAATATTATCTATAGAGTGCCTTTCAAGAAACTGAAAGACACTTTGTTGTTTTTTTACACAAATACTGTCAGATTGTAAACCCAGGTGAAATGTCATGAAGATACGAAAAAATAGATACCTCCCAAGCCTAAAAGAAATTTTGTCTTTTTCTGAATGAGAGCAAAAAATATATTATTTTGTGCTTGTAAACATAGCTTATGTGACCATTTGACATCTCAGCATTCTGCAGTTAATTACTGTGGGTGTGATAAACTGCAGTTCAACATCTGAGTGTGAAAAACTGATCAAACAACATTAACAGCAGCACAACATGACTATACTCACATTAAACGTACCATAGGAACGCTAAAGGCTGTCTACTTTGCTGTTGTTTACCTCTTGTCCTTCTACAAAGTCAATTTTATGAAAGTCAACTTGAGACATTCTTACACTCCATGCAGACCAACGATGCATCACCAGCCACAAACAGCAAGTCAAACCCACAACATGCATTATTCACCTCAACCCAAATGGATGTTTTTCTGCTGCTCAGTAAACCTATCACAAACTATCAAATTACCCATGCACCATTTTAAAACTATTGCTACAAGTAAATAAGCACACTGGGCCCAGGAGAACAGCTTAAAGGAGGTAAAACCAGGATGCTCAGATTGTGTTATTCTGCGATGAAGATCTCAGCAGAGCATTGGTCTGGGTGGTCTGCCTCAGATTGTTAGCTCTTAGTTTATCACAAGAGGAGTCAAATGGTCAAGGGATGATATAAAGAATTTATTTCACAGCAGATAAATGTTTTAAGATGAAAGTAAACAAGAGGAAAAGAGGATAGAAACAAATATTTGTCCAATTACTTCTAGTTCAGTTTAAATTCATATTTCATACTAACACTAATAATTTATATTTCTACTAGCACTATGCAAAACAGTTAAAGGTCTGTTTGTCTACATAAATGATGACACACCCACCTACAGTAAATCCTAGAGAGCTGATGTTTGAGCATAGGACCACAGGAGAGCAGATTAAGAGACAATTGTTCCTATGTTTGAACCACTTCTCCTCTTCCCTCTTTCACTCTATCTGTTTGCTTGGTATTTAATCAGGCTCTAGTTAAAACGTCACTCGGAATCTGGACACGTCAGTCGCCACTCTGACGTGCACACACACACAAGCACACAAAACCAATTACACAGACATACAAAACACATCACAAGCTATCGCATAATTTGATTTACAAAGTCTGATTTTTCTTACGTTCTTTTTTTCACTCCATTAATTTTTACTTGATGTCTGTGGATCATTTTGATTGGACTACATATCCGAGCACCTATCCTTATCTTACGTTTCTCTGATCTTCAGTTATATTTTAAATCACTGAGCACACACTCGGTCCGTGCACTGTAGCTAATAAATTCCGCACACACCCCACCCTATTAGCATTGATGTGTAACCTTGGAGCTCATGGTGTTCTGCCTGAGGGTGATACAGCCATTGTATGTTTGTGTGTGTGTGTGTGTGTGTGTGTGTGTGTGTGTGTGTGTGTGTGTGTGTGTGTGTGTGTGCGTGCGTGCGTGCATGTGTGCGTGTCCATGTGCATGTGTGCGCAATGGCCTGTCTCTAGCCCAGGTCCCCCACTGGTTCCCATCAGGAGGTATCATGGTGCAATCTCATATCTAATGCCTCCAATACTGATGAACATTCGACTTTTTCAATCCCTTTATCACTGCTCCTTTTCTTTCTCCTTTCCTCCGCCCTCCGGACATGAAAATACGAGACCAATCTGTGTACACAGTTTAAACAATATACACTATATCTCTGCGTTCACACCCATCTTCTCACATTGTCCGTCATGTGCTCCTGCTAGGCCCCTCAATCCATGCACGTACACTACGCTGCTAGCCTTGAGTGTCCGGGGAGACGGCATGCCAGCTAGCGTCTCTAGCCTAGTCACCAAACAGGGGACTTGTCTTCAATTAGCATTTTGATTGCATCCGATGGAAAGAAGCCAGCAAGCAAACACTCAAACATTTACTGCCAACAAATGAATAATGTCCACTGTTCTTCGTGCAAATACAAAAGTGAGCAGTCCACTTTGTGGCTGGTAAGGTTTTGAAAACAGATGGATGCAGCGAGAATGCTCAATAATGGTATTTACTTTTACGGTGGTGACGCAGTATCGGCAGCGGAATAAAACTGTCACATATGACAGGTAAAAACGACAGAAGGAAAAAATATGGCGGCTAGTTTTGTTTGTCAACCTCTCAGTCTGTCGCTTGCACGTGATGGATGAATGCATAAATGGATGCAAAGTTAAAGTGTGTCTCAGGGAAGCTGAGCAAAGCAGATTACTTATAGGTTATTATGATTGGTCTCATGTCGACACCCACTCACACAGCCAAACACATAATTGAGAATACACAGTCATGTTCACACACACTCGTGAGCAATGGGTTAGAGCATGCACAGCATTACAATCTATTGTAATTCAGGCGTGCATGCAACTCCAACACACCTACTCTGCCTTTCTCCAGCTCTGGCACAACTTATGGACAACACAAACTCGTGCTGTGTACACGAGCAGCATGACGGATAACACGTCTACTCGTATAATTAACAAAGACTACTTTGCATACATGAATATAAAATCCCCCACAAGTCCACTTTTCTACTATCATAGTACATTCAGCATCAACAACGTGCATTCCAGCTCTGCTGCAGCACTATACGCAGGTAAATATTTCAGAGTGGTGCAAAGGCAGGAAAAGGGGGGGACACCTACAGCCCTGGCTTCAACATAAAATGGGTGCTGTTCCCCAATTTAACCCTTCCCTCCCTCCATTCCTCTCCCCATCCTTCCTTACCTCTACTCCTGCCTCCACACCTCACTGATTACCATGATATCTGGCTCCGTCTCTCCATCTGTCTCCCTCCGTTTCTCATCCTGCCCACCCCCTGCTGTATCCCCTGTATGTAGGAACTTAACATTCAGCACAACAAATAGTTTAATAGTCACTGCATTGCCTCTGCTGAAAGACTGTGGGTGATCTACAACCTGCTCTAGCCACTGTAGGCTGCCCGAAATGAAACGATGGTTAACAATGCACAGTGGAGTATAGTGGCAGGCTTCTTCCTTACCATCTTAAACCCATTCCACTCCATTTGGGAGACGCCGGCCGTTGTCTCACGCTCTCTCTCTCCTCACACAACAGCTACAGCAACGCCTCAGCCAAGAAAATCCCCTACTTCTCTGACACTGTCTCCTGATTTCTCTCACTATGCCTCTGTTGCTGATTCTGAGTCTTAGCGGCGAGCAGGGAGCAGCATACTAGAGGCGTACGGAGAGAGCATCCCTTCTTCCACTGATGCTGAGAGGAGAATGGTGAGGCTGGATGAGAGTGCTGGGCTGCAGCAAGCCCTCCCTCCCTCCTCCCTCCCTCCCACAGCCACCCGCCCAGTCGCCTGCTCAGCTGGAAGGTCAGAGCCCGCCCACTCTCCCCCTCCCCACCTCTCCTCCACAGCCTGTGATTGGCTTCTTGGCTTGCCCGTCAGCCCTCGGCTTCACCTCCCCCTCCCTCGGTGTTAACACCTTCGCTCTCTGGCTGGCTCGGAGCCCTCGTCGGCACACGCCAGCCTCAGCCTGGTTTGGCAGAGAAAAGGCTTTCTGAATCCCAGCAAAGCAATCAATCGCTGCTGAGGTCTGTGCTTGAGTGAGCCGGGCAGAGCAGCGCGGAGCAGAGCTCTGGGAGAGTGATTGCAGCCTCAGGCACTATGGTAATAGGATGCCTGCGCAGCACTGTGTATATAAATTAGCTATTACTGGGTGCATGTTAAAATCCCCTGTACATTTACATGACTGTGTATCTCATTCTCACTTGCTCCCTGTCGCTTCCACTTACACACACAAACACGATTTTTAGACATACACACAGGACTTAGAGCTTTTATCTTACAAAATAATAACTGTGGTCTTTTGGGAATCTATTTTTTTCTAATTTTCTCTCTAAATTAAAAAAAAAAATCTACAAAATTAAAAACAGTCTTCTATGACTCATAATTTGTATTGGGGGTTAAATGTGGTGTGACGCAAACGCTTGCAGTCAGCACACACCTGCCCATACAGGTGTAGCCTACAAATGTGATTTAGTGAACTCTTTTTAAATTATGTATTTGTAGTAAATCAATATGTATGCTAGAGGCAAAACAAATCAGTACGGTGCCACTTGCCTGTCTGCTGCGGTACGCAATATGTGTACATAAAAGCCAGAATGGGTGCAGAATATAGACAATGCAACAAACAGGTCCTGTATAAAATTTGTGTCCTACGATATGTACTCACCATGACCATTCTTGTGTGAGTGCTGTCGGTGTTAAAGTAACGGCACTCTCGGAGAGCAAATCTGTAAACGCCGGGGAAGTCAGCGAGGAGAATCGGATGGAGTAGCGGCAGCGTGCCGGAGAGGATGAATGAACCGACGTAGTGAGTCTAGCGGAGCCAAAAACTAAACAGCGCGAGCCCGTGGGTGTGGAAGAGCCTCAGCCCTGTCCCGTGTAAGAAGAAAAACAACAACACTGTCACTCAGTTAAAAAAAACTAAGATAAAACAAAGCGGCGAGAGAAGAGAGTCCACTCAAAAGACGAGATTCACAGAAAACACCCCTCTACCTTTACCCCCCCCTCAAAAGCCATTTGTGGAATGTCCAGTCACCTCGCGCGCGGTCTCCCATTGGCTGGGGAGGTGCCGACGGGGCGGTGCGCTGCGCTCGTGGATGCTACTGAAAGAGGCAAGCTCGTGTGGTCCTCGATGTGGGGTGTATGCGGAGAGGTAGAAAGCAGCTAAGGTGACTCTATGTTCGTGACTGCACATAATTATCCCTCACCGGACCGGTGATAATTATTCATACAGTCAGTGTACGCTTTAACTCGCGCACGTGCGCTTGTAGTTTGTAACCGCCTTCATTTACGTCCCTTCTTTTGTCACTAAGCTCGTATAGAGAACAGGTTATCTGCATTGTTGCTGCAGTGTTTGCTCTCCCTGTGTAGCAAAACAGGAGCAGCAGTTCTACTCTTTTCTTTTCCTTAACCCTTTGAAACCTGAGCAACCTGCTTGAGTTCTTTAAAAAAAATATATATTGGAAGAAGGCAATGAGCAAGAAAAGAGGAAATGACCCAAACATTTGCAGAATGAAGGGAAAAGTGTAAGAAAATTAGCCTACTTGAAAATAAGTTTTAAAAACAGGAACATCAAAAGTAAAAAAAAAAAAAAAAAAAAAAACACACAAAAAAACAACCAACAACAAGACAATGACCTTGTAATAATTTTGTAACCTAATTTAAAATATGTATTTAATGTTAAGATCATTATAAATATACCCTTTGCCTCACTTTTTTCTTTCTTCCTCTGCATTTTTTCCTTACCTTTATTTTTTTTTAATCTACTAATGTCTTGCAAATTTGTGGAACATTTCTTGCCATGTTGCTCATAGTCTTTCCCCATGCTTTTTAGAGAAACTGCACCAATTTGCTTAGGTTTCAAGGGTTTAAATACTTTTGAAAGGAGACTGAAAGCAGCACCAGAAAAGGGATGTCGATCCAGGTTTCAAAGGGACAGTGCTTCTCTGGGTTACACAATCCAAAAATGCTCTTTTTAAAGCAGTTGCCTTTTGTAGAATTTTAACTGTGGTATGCACCATCTGTAGCATGGTGCACAACATTATGTCTATTGTTCTTTTATTCATATGCTAATGTAAAATTAGGGCATGTTCTATATTACTCCCAATTACACTGACTTTTATAGGCTAGATAATATATATATTTAGTTCTATGAAAAGCAAATTCTCTATGCCCTGCGGCAAACCTCCACAGGTTGATTTTGTCCCGCTGGCCTCTATCTCAGGCAGACAAGAAGAGGGAGCTCTTGCTTCCTTTAACACAGTTACCTGGCAGGCTGAAGCACTTGGCTGTACCTTCACACCTACATACATTTACCCACACACATGCATATGCTCAGAATGCACATACCAAAACATATGTTGGCCCACACCATCCTCGATAAGCTCACACAAGCCTATTCATGTGCAAAATATATACACTGTTTCACAAATGCTCCAACATATCCAAGCACCTTATGCTATAGAAATAAACATGTAGCCTCATGTAACTGACTTTGTAACCAATGGCTCCTACACTGGCAATTTCTTCACGTTGCCAGAGAAGAGATCAAAACATCATACCATCATATTATCATACTGTTCTTTTTGTGTTCAACACGGCAACAAGAGGCAGTCAGCAGGTCAACTCATATTCACATAGTGGTTTGTTTCAATTAGCATTCATCTGTGTGAGGCCTGACAGGAGCTAATGGGCGTCCATTATGCTGAAAGAGATTTCTCTGCCACAACCACCTCAAGAGCTGTCTCGGATCACACTTTATTTAGTTTTTCCATTGGCAAGAAGTGTAGTCACGATACTGTAAGTTCTGTCGACATTCAATACTATTATTCAGTACCATACTATACTGTCCTGTACTGTACCTTACTGTACTATACTATACTATACTATACTATACTATGAGGGCATAAAATTATTATTATTCTTATTAAAAGGCAAATATAACAAAGCTATTACATGACAAAAATTAGTTTTATTTTCTTGCAGAAGAAGAATAAGACAGAGCCAGAAAGATACACATCAATTAATTTATATTTTTTTGATATTTTTGTCACTGATGCTGCGTTCACATGGAATCATGCAGACGATAGACGACACCCTATGAATATCACAGGAAAAACAACGGTCTGGTGGAATGACAGGACGGTAAAACGAAACACACATTATGAAAAGTGGGTGCAGTGCAAAATACGGTATATCTATTACATACAGTGTTTGACTCGGGTATGAGGCAACTTAGAAGCCATACTCTGATTTCTGTTCAGTCTTTAGAGGCTGTGGGACTCTAAATCTCCTGTGTGATGGCAAAAGCTCATATTCATCAAAAAACGTGGATCTGACGTAATATTAGCAGCCAGAGACAACATTCTTTATGTATTTAAGTAATGTCCAGTAATTATCCAGATCACTTGTATTTTTGTGAGCTGCGTAACATCTGGTTGTAAATTGACAGGATGACCGAAAGTTAAGCTATTTAAACTTTGAATGGCAATCTACCATTACTGTTGCTGGTATTATCTGCCGCCCTCACCTAATTTTACTGTCCTGCTCTCGTCCACTAAAATGATGTCTGCTGTGCTGTCCGCCATCCATGTAAATGCATCATAAGAGGTTTTACACAGTATTTATAAATGTGTGAAAGCCAGTAGATTTGTTTGAGATATTTATCTTTTCAGTTCTTCACACGCCAGGATTTGCTCTCTTGTCTTGAATTGTTGGTCAGACAAAAACAGTTTGAAGATGGGGAATTGTGTTTAGCAGTTTTCACTTTTTAAAGACAATTATAGATGGAATCATTCATCAAATAATGATATAAAAAACAGATTAATCGATAATGAAAATAATCATTAGCTATCACCCTACTGGCAAGTTGCACTTTGTAAAACAGTTATGGTGCTTTTTGTCCCATTGTTGTAGCAAACTAATATTCAGGTCTCTAACAAACCATGTATTGCAAAACAGGTCCAGTATGAATTGACTTGGTCTAAATACTGAAACTTAATGATGTTCTGTTGTGCGCACATAATCCTATGTAAACCAACAGCTTGAACAGTGTATGATATACAGCAGTGGTTCCAAACTGGTGGAGCGCAGTCCAAAAGTGGGTCGCAGGTTCATTCTGAGTGGACCGCAAGTGACTTGCAAACATGTTAAGTTTGTAAAATAACATACTCTGAAGCAGAGTGGATTTCTGTCACAGAGTTTTTATTTTGAAGTGCCGTTTCCTGCTGTAGAGTGAGAAAGTTTTTTTTTTTTAGTACAACTCTTTTGTTGTTCTGTTCTTGGTATTATTTGGACTAACATGTTCAGCCTTTTTGTCACTGGTCTTGAAGCAATAATATGCACATTTTTGGTTGCAGTACCCTAACCCTTTATTTACTAAGTTTTAAGTAGTTGCACTTTTATACTTGCAATACGTTAATTTGTCATTGTGTTCTAAGCCCAAGTGTTTACTGTTTTTTAAAAATAAAATTGAATATGTGGCAATTTAATGTGTCGACCTCGAACTAATGACTAAGAAGAAATTTGGACCCCGTGGCTTGACCAGTTGGGAACCGCTGATATAAAGCATGTTCCACACGTGCACTCTATACTTACATTTACAGTATGTGTATTGATACAAATATGAATTGTGAATGTTAACCACACACTCGAACATTGTAGCTACACAAATTAACTCCCAAATGAGCACTCTGGAAGAATAACATTAGGAAAGAGAGGGGAAACCAGGAAGAAGTGTTAGGAATGATAAGGCCGGTACTGGCAGAAAAAAAAGGAGCAGTGAACTAAAGCTCCCCAGTCTCTCCACTTCACCCCTGACCTCTCCACCTGTCTGGTTAGCTACAGTGAGTTAGCTAGCCTAGCAGAACCATGTGCCTGACATACTAATGAGAATCCTCACTACGCCTTCAATTAAGCCTGAGCTGTACTGAGGTACACACACACGCACACACACACACACGCATACACACACACACACACACACACACACACACACACACACACACACACACACACACAGGGGAAGATGGGCTGAACAAGCTCGCTATTGTTTCATACAGAATAGAATATGCTGGCACTCGCAGTCTGGAGATTTGTACCGACCATACTGTATATGACACAACAGAGGAAGAGTAATGTTGAATGAAATACAAAGAAAATAGATCAAAATAGAAGTGCATCTTTGTCTATATTCCTTTGTTAACGTGCCTCTGTATCTTCTCTGCCAAAGAGCAGAAAGGAGCGAAATTTGCAGCTGAATAGTACAGACAACAAACCCACAGTTTCCTGTCCGTCTTTTATCCTCCTGCTCTGACCTTTTGAATTTAATAAAGGCTTTGGGTTGGACCCGGAAAAAAGCTTCCTCCACCTCGCTGCCTCTAATATTCTCCTCCCAACCATGTTTTTTTTTTATTGTTGCTTTCTTAATTCCCTTCTGTAAAGAATGGGAAGTCAGATCCACGACAATGACTGCATCACAAATCACATCGCTGTCTTTGTATGCACTCAACTTTTAACTGCTGATGTTTAGAGGCGGTAAAATGTGTGGGGAAAATAGAGGGTGATCATTTCCCTATTTCATAAAGGACAGCGTTTTGAGGTTGTTTTCTCCCTCTGTAATATGATCCAAATAACCTTTTCTCTAAATGAGAATGCGATTTGAAAGTGAAAATAGTCTCTCACAGTTGACTTGCTCGGCTTGTCGTTTCACTAAATTGCTCTACAGGACCATGATTTTATAAAGCAATGAAAGTGACTGCCCCTACTCAGTAAATTAGCTATAAACACAATCTGCTCTTTGGAGTGTTTTGTTTTGCGGAGTGTGTGTGTGTAGTTATGATATACAAACTCATACCAAAGATTGAACTGTGTTGCTGCCATGTCCTAGTTAAGAGTACACACTGTGCATTATAATAATGTGTATGGACAGATGGAGGGAGTGGTTGAGATAGTCTATCAAGGGCATCCATGCTGAGATGCTTTACAGTCTGGATGTTAGAGATACTGCAGCATCGCTTATTATCTTTCCGTACTTAGAGTTTATGTCTGACCGTGAATAAAATGCGATACAGTAAATGTAAAAATGTCAAAGAAGTAATTAAGGGTAATGACTTAAAAAAAGTCTACTTTCTTAATGATGTTTTTTTTGTCAGACTTTGCACAAAAAAAGTGCACAGTGTTGATTGGATGCATTATTTGGCCTTTAAGATGATGACTGATGCTAAATAGTTTTTGAGGAGGCAAATTATATTTCTTTCCTCTTGTAAAGTTTTGAAAGTTAAAAAGCTTTTGTGGCTGTAACCCAGGAGAGGAGGGCCAGCCGTACTTGTCAGCAATGAGAAACCCCATCTTACTGATTGGCTCTGGCTTGCATCCATAAACACACACACACACACACACACTCATGCGCAACTGTATCCAGGCTTACAAGCATACATACCCACCACTGCACAGAGAAAAACGCACATTTCGGTTTATGCGTCACAGTCTGACAGCGTGACTGCTGTAGAAGCGGAGCTTTAAGGGCTGGACTGAAGTAGTGCGCTTCCAGCCTGCTAATTCGGAAAGCAGAGAGCTGACTAATTGTCGTGAACTCCTCCTGCCCTCCATTCTCCACCCTAAACCCCCCCTAGTCACGGACCTTAATGGATTAATGCAGATTGGTGTTACTCTTCCTTACTCATTCTGATCCTCTTGCACAAATTTGTGATGCGATATTGCTGCCACGCCCTGAAAAATGTTTGTTTTTGTTGACTCTCCAGGATCAAATGTGGCACAATACTGTACACACACACACACACACACACACACACACACAGAGTATACTCTGCTAGCAGCCGACATGTATTATTCTGATAACAAGTGTGAAAGAGCAGGCAAAGAATACACAGTATAGCAGGTTTGAATATGCAGCGTGCAGACGGTGATAATTGTGGGTACTCTTGCTTTGAGTCTTGTTAACTGTCAGACGTAGTGTTTCAACACCTGTCTTATGTTTCACTCTGCATAATAAGACTTCTATTTAAAGGAGGAGAAGTGAAGATGCCAGCAGAGGTGTTACCTCAAAGTGCTGGAAGAAAATACCTTGATTATTAACAAGAGAAGGAAAAACTTGTGTTTTGCAGCAAACCTGATCTTCGAAATTGCGAATAAGGTTCAGAAGAAATTAATGCAGCCAAGGACGCGAGACAGAAAACAAAATCTGAAACTGAATTATCCCTGAGACACTGCACGACAACAACGCTATAATTGATGAAAACAGTGTTTCAACAGAGCTTTGGAAAACAATTCTTAACAGGCCTGGTTGATTTTAATTCAAAATATCACAGCAGTGTGTGCAGTAAAACAGTCTAATACATTTAATAGCCCAGAACACACTCCTCAGTATGCTGCAGCTTACTTAGGCTCTTTTTGATTTGCCCTTGAAGGATAGATTTAGTTGCTGTATTGAAGTTCTGGCAGTAGTAGCATCTTGCTGTGCTACTCAGACTGATGATCGCCTCTTTCCTGGCAGGTGTCCACCCTCTGCCGGTAACAATCAACAAATGAGAATCCCAGCCTTCAACTTGCCCATCTCCCTGCCCGGCGACAAACTCAGCATCACCGAATCCCAGACACTAGACAGCTATTAACACGATCCGGCTGCATCCGCACAACAATGGGTGGTTCGGATTCAGTTGACTTTTATTGTTTGCTTTCAGTGTTAAAACCAGGGGCTTCATTTTCATGAATCAATGGCACACACAGTGTGGATACTGATTTTTTGGTAATTTCATGGTCAGAGGCGCACAGCACACCTGCATTGCTGTTGTACGTTCAATCAAATCATCTCTTTCAAAAGCAGGGCGCTCTGTGCTGTGGTGCTCTGACAATTTAGCAAAAGAGGAGGGCAGCTCGGAGTAGCTCTGCGTCAAAAGATCCTCCAAAGAGGAGACTGATGTCTTTAAGCAGGAGGAGCAGAATCACCACAATGCCACCTTATTTAAACCACAGAGAGCAAATGACGCTAAATTATCTTGGGAGGACGGTCAAGTTCACAGCCAGTCAGTGAAATGCTAAATGGGTGCAGATGAGAATAACAGTCTGTGTGCACTGTAAGAAAATCCCAATTCACCAAGGCAAATACTTGCCAACATAGAGACCTTGAAGGCATTTAGAGAGCGCAAACCATCGCCTACAATGATAAAATGATCCAGCTGGCTGTTACAAACAGAGACATCAAGCATCTCGCTCACATTTTCTGTTCAAATCATATCATGACCCTGAAAATAAGTTTTTGGATTTGTAGTAAAATCTCTGTCTGTATGTTTTTGTAGTTGAGGTTAAAATGTTAAGTATTTGAAGCCCCAAATCCTAAATTTAGATAATTTACTCATTATTTTAAAGCCCTGGATATCAATTCATACATCTTGAGACATCCTTTCAACAAACTAAAAGGGAATGAAAACCAAATGAAAGCTTCCGAGGCAAAAAAAATGAAGCTAATGGAGAAGTACCAAAAACTGCAGTTCCTGGGATGGCCACACGAGGCAGGCTCCAAAACAGAGTAAATCTCCATGACACCCGTGTTAATATGCCCAATTTTACAGCAGAAATAAACACGTTTAGAGCCTGGTACAAAAAAATGGTTTTGGTCTCTACAGCTACTTTTAACATTCATGAAAACTGCAGAGAGAGAGAATTTTCTTGGAACTCACCCGTTAACATTTTATCAAGACTTAAAGTTACGCATATTAAAGGGAAGGGTGCTTGAGTGATGGGCTATCTGCGAGGCATTGATACAGTCTGTGCGTCAGTCTACGTTGAAATGTGTTGAAATCAGTACTGTTTGGAGTTGAGATGTTGATTGAACAGGAAGTTGACATTTTGCAGTTAAAAACTAACAACTAAATCCAACTTGGCCCTGGCAGCTAAGAATGTGCGAATCCATAAAGGCACTTGAGAGGGAAAGTAGATCCTCTAAATGACGCATGTAACTTAAATACACTGTACATTAAGTACAAGTATTTTGGTAAAATTAAACTAATCTAGTTGAAGCTTTCCTCCTCCATCCTCTTCCCGCCGTGTCAGTGGGCATGATACATAGTCAGCTTAACCCCTGCCTGTGTCTCTCTCCCTGGTAGAAACTCCTCAGATCAGAAATGAATTCTTCATGCTGATCCCGGAACAAGGCTGTGCTGCATTTGTCACAGCCACTTTCTTCCACTTTAACTCAAAGCTGTTTGGTATGGCTGGAGCTTTGCAGACTGCAGAGATGTGACAGGGGGCTGTTTGAAAGCTCAGGCTGAATGCTCTGTCTCTATCTGTGGAATAGGGAGTGAACGCTTGTTCAGTCGCTATGTAAAGTCTGCAGGAACACGCTAGTCTTTTGTAGCTTTAATTCAAAATAACGCTTCGACAACTCCCTAAGTTCACACATTAAAATAAAGATTTTTTTTTCATTCTTTATGGAAGGGATCATGGTGGGTCTTTGAGGCTGTAGCCCAACACAAATGAGCGTAGGTTTGTGGAGGTGCCCAGAGAGGCTTAGCTATGCATTGGCTGTTGAATCTGGCATGTGTTCTGGCACTTAGTGTGTATTCTCAACAGGACTCTGGTGGATTAGTGTCCATTTGGACAACAGAGTGGTCCGCAGCTTGGGGTGACATTCAACTTCAGCAGGCCAGCAGCTCACACAGTGATCATGAAGTTTAGTCTTGCTGTTTATTGTCATTGATGTGGAGCAAATGTAATGCCATCTAATTGTTATATTTGGGGTTTCTTGAGTCTAAATGATGGGTATGATGATTGAGATAGTTTTGTTTTCGGTTGGTCTTCCAGTTTAAACCGGATAACTCTGTATGTTTGAAATGAAGCTGTGTTGCTGTGTGTTGGGTCAGTGGATCACGGGGTATAGTGGTGGGCTTTGGGGCTGTGGGGACGGCAGCCCGTTTTGCGTTTGATCCCGGTCGGGGTACATCCATGCTCACAGGGCGACTGCTGTGGTCCATCTGGTGGAGGCTTTAATCACAACCCCCCCACTTATACACACAGACACACACACACACACACACACACACACACACGCTCTACAGTGACACTAACACAAAGCACGCAGCCCTTCCCATTTGAGATTCTTTAGACTGCTGCACACTTTCAGACCTTTTTATCTCCATTATTTATTTTCTGCAGTCATGTATCTCCCGGCAGAAATGACTCCTTTTACAGAATCCTCTGCTCAGACCTCAGGTGGAAAAATGAGAATCATAGGAACACCACCTGCCATCTGCAATGACGTTTAAAACCTCATCAAAAACCCTGCACGATCAGATTTCTATAAACGGCCGCTCTATGGCTTCTGATAAGGAATAACCTTTCGGAAAACGTATCCGGAGTCCTTCACAGGGATGGCCTACGGGACTGTGGACCAAAAACATGCCCATGCTGCACAAATCCAGCTTTCTAAATGTCACTTTATGCTTAACTGCCCTTTGTCATGCTTGAAGAAAAGCAAGTGGGCAACGTACAACAAGAAAACCTCCACCGGGCTTCATTTTAAATGCCTACATGCTTAGAGACATGTTTCAATTATGATGTGTTGTTGAAACAGTTAGCCGATTGCAGAGAAAGAAATTAATTAAATATAGAAATGATTTTCTAAAATAAACAACACATTTGCACAGATGGTATAAATATTTTTTCTGAGTAAATGCACTATTTTTAACTTTAAATTAAATTAAGCCAAGCCGGAGCAATGTAATAATACAAACCGAGGTAAAGAAAATATTACTCTTAATGCTCCTTTCCAGGATCATACTTCTACTGTGGGTTTCTATGAGAATTTTACATGTTTTAATGTGCAAAAAAGACATTATTTTTCTCATACTGTCTGCCTTAGCATATCTGTAGTCACCTTCCGTCTGAAACGCCCTGTTTTAGCACCTGACTCTTTAAGCCTCCCTCCTAACCTAAAAAGCCCACTCTACCCTGATTGGTCAGTGTTTCCGGATCTTCCATATCTTCGCTTTTGGTGTCTATGCACCATCATTGCAGCCAGGGAATGACTGTAACAGCACTGAAGCAGTTTCTACCTGTATATAATGTATTTGTGACATCACAACTCCACAGAAGTCTATGCGGCTCATTTAAAGACACAGTTACTGATTAGGGACTGTGCATTTCTCTGTAGAATGAGCATTTTGATACTTTCACAGTATTTATTTAGCACCTAGTATACCTGCTTTATAAGAAAAAAAGACATGAGATCTGACATAACAATATAGGACCTTTAAGTGTTAGAAATATGTATGTATTTCTGATGATGAGCTCACTTTACAGTCATGATTGTATACGGCTCATGGCAGACTCCATGGTGAACTGTTTAAACCTGACTGCTGCTGTCAGAATGCATTTATTATTAAAGGGAGTAAAGGGTCAGCAGATAATGATGATGCTGTTGTTGCATCTCTCTGGGTCGTGTAGAGGGACCACTTATTGTTAGCCTCCCCGTGGACAGAAATAATTGTAGTATTTTCATGAATTCCCAGTATCTTGATTTAGCTTGCCCTTCGTGAGCAGCTAATCACTTGAAAATCCCTTTTTTAAAATGACTTTATTTCCTGCAGAGTACGCACAGGCCTCCACTATCCCAGTGGAGCCAATGGTTAACTACCGCAACTGGAATGGTCACTTTTCCTCGACACTAATGCACAAGTAAGCCATACATCATTTATTCATGGTGACAGCAGATACTTTGCCTCATCCCCGGCAATTAGCGAATCAATAAAAACGCATCGGCTTTGAAACTATCAATTCTGAGAGGACAAAAAAATTGCGTCGTTCATCAACATGCCAGGATCCCAGACGCGGACAATCACTCAAGTATTGGCAGCATTTGTCAGCTCAGCATCAACAGGCGCTGAGCTGTCAACAATAAGGCACATTTCCTCACGTTGCTGCTCTTAAAATGAGTCCCCACCTACAAAATGGGGATCTGTTCCATATAATATCTCAAATTTGGGTCTGTAGAGGGAATAATCTATTGATATCATATGAAAATAGGCGATTTTACATCGTTTTTGTCTGGAGATTCATTGGCTATATGAATATGTGTCCCTTGTGAAGGACATGAGTGAACTGCAGCCATCTGAGTGAGATTATCGCAGATGCGGACAGGTCAGCAAAGGGCTCGCACCAGCTAATACCTCTTTTGTCAAAGTTTATAAGGCTGACATGTCTTCAGTACATTTTGATATCACAGTCTGTCTTATAATTAATTCAGTAAATCCGAACGATCCAATACAAACCTCTGGCTGCGTCATGTCGACATAAATTGACATTAGATTTAGCTGAAGACCTCCAAATTTGACTTCACTGTCAAACAGCAGCTGAGGCATTTTTCCCCCCATTTTTGCACAATAATTGGTAATATTTGTTGGCAAATAACAAAATGGAAAGAGCGCACCAAATTTGAAAAACACAATACTGCTTTCTCTCCAGCCTCGTCTGTTTCATTATTCTCTCTCCCTCTCTTTCTCTCTCTATTTATCCTTTTAAGCCGAATAAAATAACTGCAACTGGATGTGAAAACATTGTCCACGAGAGGCAACAAATTTGTCTCTGAAATTAAATGCTTTATCCCTCTACCAAGCAAAAGAGCAGCTCTGGGATTTTTTGGAATTGAAGACGAAAAATGAGTAACAGGAAGTGATATTATTTTGTTTATTTAACCTATTGAACTGTACAATTGTAGATTTGAGGTAAATCCCCAGTAGATTTCAGGCCCACTATGGATATACATATACTCCACTATTATATAAACTGTGATATGATAATTATGTGTGCCTTCAAGCTTTTGCATTATGGCTGTGGATTGAATTTGTTTCCTGTTTTTCCATTCTTTTATTACCTCAAGGCCCCATAAATATTATTATGATTTATTTCATTTATCAGTGGAGAATGCGACTTAAAAGAAATCTAAATTTTGTTTATTGCTTAACAGATTATTATTTAAAACATCTATCATCTATCCTATTTTTTTGCTGTATTTAAAGCGATCACAAAACTTGAATAGCTTAGATGAAATTATGCTAATCCATGTATTTAAACACCTGTCAATCACTGTGGAAATAACATGTTAAAATCTTCCGCTTTGATTTTTTTTGTGGCAGCGACCCCTTTTGTTTACTTTTGCATCACGGGTTGTGCTCTTTACCCACCTCATAAAAATCACTCAGCTTCTGTTTGCTGAAGTGACATGATCGGTGTGTTACTGCTGTTTTGTCATGAATGTCAAGACACTACTCAGAAGCACTGGGCCCTGCCACTGCCATTATGTCAGTGAAATTACAGGTTATTACTTCCAGGTCAAAGTACCTGAACACAGAAAGGTGACCTTTGGTTGGGCGTGGGCACTCGTGTTTGCTGCAGCACACTATTTGTTGTTAGACTATTGTTTGTGGATCACAACCGCATCTCCAGCCTTTTAATCATCTTATCTGCAGAGTCGATGGGTATGAAAAATAGGTAATGATGAAAAACATGGTTATAAAATACACATTATTAGGCACCCTGCGGACGGGCTAAATTGGGTGGATATATCGGGTAGGGTGTGCACAACATAAAAAAAAACTCATAGGGAGGTACAGACAGTAAGGAGAAAGAGAGCTAGTTTTACAGTGTGTATGCGTGTGTGTGTGTGTGTGTGTGTGTGTGTGTGTGTGTGTGAGTGTGTGTGTGTGTGTGTGTGTCTGTCTGTGCATGAGCCTGCAGACACCTGCTCCATTCTGCAGTGATGGCTCCCAGCGGGACACAGGCTCAGCTGCTGATCTCTAGGCCCTCCCTGCAGTACTGGTGGCCAGCACATGAACACACACACACACACACACACACACACACATTCACAAACCCTAGCAGCTCTTCCAACAAATCGGAACCCTCTTGGCCCCCCCTCGCAGCGTCTCTCAGCCTCTCTGTGTTCCCCGTAACTGACACACCACATGTGCTCATATCAAGTGCAAACATGACATGGTGTACACACACGCACAAAGCTGCGCAGTCTGTGTTCGAATGATGTCGCATGTAAATTCTATGACACGGTGCAGTCACAACCTGCTGTCTGATTTATGCTATAGGGATGATATGGCTGAATAGCATGGCTTTTATTCAACTACCCTATAGCTAAAAAGCTTTACAGAACACTGCAGTACATCAAGCCTTCATATCATGTGCTACTGTGACTGCAGTTGAAGGGGAAAAGATATAAAAGACATAATTTGGCCTTTTCTCTTTTGCACTTTTAAATCCCAAGAGGTTCGTTTTTGGCCAGATACTGATTCATGTTAAAATATAAACACATTTGTTGTTGCCAATCCTGCGCTGATGAACCACCATTGTTCTTGGCACTGTTGTCATTGTCGATGCTGTATTCTTGCACATCTCTCCATCTCTCTGTTTCTCTTTGAGCGTCTTTTTTTCCCTCTGTGGCATCGTTCAGTCTGCTGCACCTGTTTGTGCCTCACTGACGGCGAGGTTGTGGAGCATAAATGAACTAATTTCCTGGATATAGAGAACACAGCAATCAAGGAAAGGGGAAGTGCAGCGAGCGACAGATGGAAGGAGCTAATCATTGTTATGAAATAGAGATGACCTCTAACTATCTCCTGGCTGCTAATATACCGTAGCTGCACACATTTGCCAGCTCCTGTGCCATGCACTCCATCTCATCTCCTTCCTCCCCTTTGCCTGTTTGTTGTTGTGATGATGAAGCTCTTCAAGCAGGTTTGAAATGCAACCTTCCTTTTTTAAAAAAAACTAAATGTTCAAACAGAAAAGATTGGAGTTGTCAAACAAAACCTAGTGTCACATAGAGAACGGCAGCTGCCTGCAGTGGGTAATCAGTGGAGCTTTCTACAAATTAACAGCATTCAGCTCTGAAGCACGGCGCACTGCAGGTATTTAGATGTGGGCTTTTGAAAATTAGATCTCAGTGACTGAAATATGGAATAATTTGCAGTTCAGTTTTTGCTCACATGTTCTTATAGTGCTATCTGCTTTGTGGAGGGTGACGTGGCTGAGGTCATCTGCGTCCTAAAACTGTAAACTGATACTGCGGATTTTGAACAGAAAGATATATAAATTTCATTAATTGCATACCGAATCCCTCCGCCCGTGTGCCTGGGTTCTTTGAATGCTCTTTTAATGCACTGTCCTGCAGCTTGAAAGATGCACGACTGAGAACACGCACACACTAAATGCTCTAAACAACCTAAACACAGTGTGACCAGGGGAAGTAATGGTAAACTTTGCTGCAGGCGTTGTAGTGTGTTGGAGGACGAAACCATTTAGCTATTTATTCATTAATAAAGGCACTCATTTAATGCAGTAGCACATTAAATGGAAATACACTATAGTGCATTAATTTTAATGGTAATATTATAAAACACAATGAAATTATGTTTTTTAAAACAGTATATTTACTCCATTTTGAATAAACAGAGCAATGTTGCGCTGTCGTTATCGAATTGTATTTCCGTTTGGTATCACCGTGGTAAAAAATGCGATGCTGCTTTTGAGGCTTTACACACCAAAGCCACCAGAATCTTCCAGCACATTTATCTAATGTATGCAAATGATCTTGCTGTGCTTAATGAAGGCACCATTAATCACTATAACGATGGTCTTTTTTAACCAGGGTAATCATGCGCGCGCACACATACACACGTTTTGAGACTCATACACAAGCATATGTGCTTACACACACACACCCAGACTCACGCCTACACACTACACACCACACACACACACACAAAACATGCCTCATCACCAGCAACACACTGATGACAAATGCGCAAAATCACAAAATAAACCTTTTTTCCACAAATGTAACTATCACCTCATAGTTCATCATGAATTCATTTTTCCTGTATTGTTTTTTTTTTCTATTTATACTCATTTGTGATAAAATTTTATGTAATTTTCAACGACTCAACTGGTCATTGTGTTTCACCCTGGAATTGCCTTGTTAAGCAATCACCTCAAATTCTGTTATTCCATCTAATACGGTGCTGATAAGATCAAAATATGTTAGCACGTCAATCATATTTATATAATAAATTCAGCTGATTAGTTCCACTGGTTCCAACAAATAATTCATGGTCCAGCAGTTTTATGCAAACAGCAGATTACACTGTTGTGAGTCTGAACGGGCAGTGGAAAACAGTCATTTTGTGTGCCGTATAATGACAACAAAACACTGGACAGACGTCTTTGAACTCGTGTGAGGATTCAAAGCAAAAAAAAACAAAAAACTGAAAAAACATTTTTGAAGCCTAACTCCTCACGGAACGTATTTCACCGCTTATCCTCGCCGTGCATTTGCATACAGTTGACGGAAACCCCTGGGTACAGTCAGCAGCATGACAGTGGGTTATGAAGGCTTCCGGGAGGCTCTGGGGTGTGGATCTGAGCCAGTTTGAAGGGGAGCCGAACCAATGAAGAGCCCACAGCGGATTAGACACCCACAGCTTCATGTCGCTTTAATGCGGCGAGTCAGGGATTTTCTTACAACGCTTTTGCCTAAACGCTCAGGGTTTTCTCATGCCCCTTTTTCTCTCTCATTCCCATCCCCTTGAAGTCATCTTTTCTATGTAAATGGAAGAGTAATGTTGTCTCCAATGCAAAATATCCCATCTATCTACAGCGTGCCTGCTTCCTCTGCTAATGTGACTTGTCAGATGTTTAATTGGAAATGAACTGGACGGATAGTTGTGATCAAATGTCATTTGAAATCTGTCATCTTACGCAACTCTGCATCTTCTAAGGTCATTAAAAAAAAAAACTTTCCTTTTCAAAGACGTTAAAGTTCAAAATGGTAGAATTGTAGGTGTGCTGCTGGAGCCTATTCGTGAATTTACTATGTGAGATAATTCAGCATCAAATGCAAACACTGAATGCAAATACTGCACACGCAAACAGAATTCACAAAATCCAACAAACAAAAAAATATATTAACCACACGCTCACACATGCGTGCATACACACAAACACCTCAAATTCCCTCGATAACAGTCTGACTGGCAGAGGCTAAAGACAGAGTAGGCGTCCGTAATTGAACAAACATAACAATGTAAATATTTACTAATACTATCCATTGGGGATACAGGCAGAATCCCACAATTGATTTGCTCCCTTTCTGCCCTTTTGCTCTTTTCCTCACACACACATACATACACACACACACACACACACACAGAATCACACACACTAACTTCTTTTTTCGCTGTTTCTTTTCCTATTATGCTCGCCTGTGTTCATTAAAGAGATGGAGATATATCGGTCTGTCTATCCTCTTACCAGGGGTGACCTGTAGCCCATCTGGGCTGGCGATGACAGGAGATCCCTGGGAAATAGCGGCGAGTGCGTCTCGGGGACGGAGCCCACGCCACTGGCTGCTAGTCCCGAGAGCTGCCCGTACCTCGCCATCATCTTGAGATGCTGCTCACAGAACACACACACTCATACACAGACACAGGAGGAAAGGGGAGGAGAGAGAGAGAGAGAGGGAAAAAGAGAGAGGGGAAGCGGTGTGAGAGAAGGGAAGGAGAACAGATAACAGCAGGTAGGAAGGACGGTGAGAATGGTAAAGGACAGAAGAGGGAGTGGGGAGGGTGGTGGGGAGGGGGGACATGAAGAAAGAGGAGGTAGAGGGGGATTACAGAACACTTTGCTCTCACACAAATGCATGTGTGAACACACACACGTACAGGCATACACGCTTGTACCTACAGACATACTGTACGTGCACATGAAGGCACAGATACAATTTTAGCCCCAGGTGGGCAATTTCACAAGCAAGCCTATGCTGGATGGGTTTCATAGCTACCTTGGTGTTGTTACAATAGGGGAATATAAAGTCTAAGCACTAGCTCTCCATTTATTATTACAAGCCAGGAAGAGCGTGAGAAGCGTAGCGGTCCCTTTTTCTCCATACCGAGAAAATATAATAAACAGCTGCTGTTATCAATCATCCCCTCTGTTTTATGGCTATGAGCAAACAGAAGTGTACAGACACGCACACGCACGGACATACAATAACACACGTAACAGAATGGTTGGCAGCAGACATACACAGGTGAAGTGTGGAGAAAGAAGCAAATCCAAATACCTCATTGCTCAACAAAGCAGCGTTGAGTGTTCGGCTTATTTCGAACATGTTCGGTGCTTTCTTTTTTTCGTTCAGTCCTTTTTTATTTTCAGATTCTCTTCAGTTCTTTGCTCCGCTGTTTTCTTCTCTACGGCTGGGATTCAGTCCCCGGGAACACAAAAAAAAGGAAAGAAAAAATGAAATCAATTGGAAAAAAAAGAAGGGGGATAAAAAAAAATCCTCTTAAATTTTCAGATTTTGTGATTTTTCAGCGCTCTATCTTTTTCTTTCTCCCCCCTTGTCTGTTGATGCACCTCTGCTGGCTTTGGCTGTAGTGGTGGCGTTTGTGCCCAGGGTCTCCGCACACGTCTAAGGAGTCAATATGCTGCTTCTTTTTCTTTTCTCTTTTTTTTTAAAATCTCCCCAGAGTCAGCACATTAAAACAGGCAGTCAGGCAGTCGGTGGGTCGGTGGGTCGGGCTGGCGGGCTGGCTGGCTCCCTTATCTGTCCCCCGCACACTGGCTCACACAATACGCTCCGATCCTCACACTGCTCGCTAGCAGATTAGCCTGTCCCAAAACATAGCACTTAGTTTAAACTCCCCTCCCTTTTGCTCGCTCTCTCTCTCTCTCTGTATCACTCCCTCTGGCTCGCTCCTTCGCTCTCCCTCCCTCTCTCACTCCATCTCTCTCTGCATCACTCTCTCTCTCTCTCTCTCTCTCTCTCTCCTCCTATTGCTCACGCATTGATGCAGCTACAGTTCGCTGTGCTACCACAAGGTGGGAAGACTGTTCTAGCAACAGCGACACCATCGCCGCCACATCCCTTCCTCTCCGTGCCACTCCTATCTTTGAGATTTTCCTCTCCTCTCCTCCGTCCGTGTGTGCAGGTGTAGATGGTGATTTGCACTTAGAGCAGCTCTCACTCCCTGACCACAGCAAACTTACAGCCAGGGATAAGTGGATTGGTTAGAGGTGTGTGCGGACTAATATTGCTCGGTCCTGTTATCTTATTATGGCTCTTAGAAAAACAGGTTGTGGATTCAAGTGTGGACTATCAAAGACTTTTGGGGTGGAAAAAAATAAGCACGTGTTTTTGTGACAGCTACATGCAAAGTAATGGAATGTAATAAAAACCTGTACACTATCAAGAAAGAGAGTGGAGATGAATGGCACCTCTCGGTAACAGGCAGCGGAGGGGAAAGAGTGAGGGCTGGGCTGATGTGAGCATCAAGGTCAGGTGGTTGTCCTTTTCCTCGGCAGGGTGTGGCACAGAGATGACGAAGCATCTAGTCACAGGCATGGCAGGAGATCCCAACTACAGAACAAGTAAACAAGGCACAGAAAAAAAAGATTAGGGAGACTTGTGCCAAGGATATGATTCACTGCATTTGTGGTTTCAGTCGATAACACCTGGGAGATTTCAGATTATGACTCACCGTGTTCTGTATCTGGATATAGTGTGTGTAAGTGGAAATGTTTTAGGAGAAAATAACAAAATATTTTAAGAAAATGATGCCGACAGAGTGATTGGGATCGCCATCATCTTCAATAATCTTAGTGGTGTCTTACTCGTGGCTGCATCAGCGTAGCAAAGGATTTATTCCCAGTGCTTTGAATGTGCTTTTTTGCCGTCTTGGATCAGAGCGGGGAGAGCGGCCAGTTAATAGCAGCCTATTGACACTGAACCATCTGTTTAGGTGGACACTGTCCAGCATAGCAGGGAGGGAGGGAGGAAGGGATGGAGGAAGTGACGGATAAAGAGAGAAGAGAGGGTGACGATTAATGGCTGGCTGAGAGAGAGAGGGGGTAACGGCGCGGTACAAAGCAGAGGAAGTGTTAGCAAAGTGTTAGTTTGAACGGGTGTTTATATAAAACAGGAAGAGAGAAAATATGGAGAGAGACTCGCACTTATCGAGGATGTGGCATATAATACTGTTTACGTGTTTTAAATTAGCACTTTTTTTTTCTTTTTACATCAGGAGCATGATATGTGAAAGTATCATCAGCGACATCACTGGCACTGTTTTGCTGTCTTGGCTCCCATTCCAGTTTTTCCTTTCCCTCAGAAAAAGGGCTGCTAGCCACATCCCTGTTCTGTAAAGCCCGCGGTCTCTGGGGACGGCTGGTCCGGCAGAGCCCTGGGGGGGGAGCTGTCAGTTGAATCATCCAGAGTGAGGGCTGATTCCTCAGTCAGCTGCCTCTCAAGCTTTCCTCTCTGACCAAGCCGCACTCCCCTGAGCCCCCTGATTGCTGTCACCATAGTGATTCTCTGTGTACTGCCGGCTGGTCTCTTCACCCCCCTCCTTAAACGCCCCCACCCTGCCTCTCACAACAGCCCGTCTCTGACTCTCTGCCACTTGTGCCCTGTGTTTTGATTTTTGCATGACTTCCTCCTTCATTGATGATGGACTTTATGTGTGGAAGTCCTTAGCTGGCCAAGGCAAAAAGGGTTTCCCTGTACTTGCTGGAATACAAATACAAAAACATAGATTTGCTCCCCATAGATTTGCACACGCAGGCATGCACACACACATGCGCGCGCGCGCGCACACACACACACACACACACACAACACACAGACACACTCACACTCACAAATCGAGCTTCAGGCTGGAAACATAAACAAGATTTTTTTTTTTTTACTGAGCTACAAGCGCTGACTTATTTGATCATTTCACAGTTTAGAAGAAAAGCTATCTCTCTGAAAGAATGAAAAGCAAGGCTTAAAAATACCTTTGCTGTGCCAAAGCTACTGTTTCCCCAAGGGGTTTCTGACATGTTCTGCACAGGATTGTGACGGTTTGGTGAGTCCTCGCCACCCACGCTTAAAATAGCCACAATTTCTTAATGATACTGTACATTCTGTGTTAAACCATGACAGGGATGTCTACACGTGAAGCACATTCATATGTTCAGAAATCATTCGAGGTCAAAAATGTTTTGATAAGCATGTAAAAATACACTCTCCTGAGAGATAATTAAAAATCGAGAGACCATGATGTGGACTGTACTTCTCTTTTATGTTATCCTGTTTTCTCAGTGATGGATGTGTTCATTAAATCATTGTTGCACTTGTCGACATCATGACAAAAACATACTATATGCATGCAGAGTGTAACTTATGCACAGAGTAGAGGGGTTATTGTTGAAAGTGTTACTATTATTTCTCCTTCTTCAGACATGTTTTAAAGGAGGACACACCAATACAGAACATGGAGCTTTAAAAGAAAAGGAAAGCCATCAAGAAAAAAGACTTTGCAGCTTAATGCACTCCTACACATTCTAACTTAATCAAAGCACCAAATACTCTTGAGTTTTTTTAGAAGTTTAAGTCTGACATTTTGCCCCTAGTTCCTACATGGGACATCATTTAGTGCATTGCAAGGCATGCATTACATTTAATTAATTGTAATGAGTAGATATAAATACATGTTTTTGTTTTGTTTTTTTTGGAAAATGTTACCTTAATTTCGGGGTCCCTTTAATCTCTCTCAACATCTTTCTCTGTATGAATGCAGAATCTGTAGGCAAGAGAATAAGTTTTTGGTTTTGCAGTCTTTTGGTTTCTGTTTGTAATCTGAATCATTTTGACCAGTAGTATTTGAGCAGGATTTGGTGAAATGCAGGTGAACAGACCAATTTGAGAGCAAAATAGGCCCAAAGCACTGGCTGAAACGCAATCTTGGAACCCATCGGCTATTGTGTGATAATGATTTAGCTTTTTATTAGCTACATCATGCAATTTTAGTCGTCGGCTGATTCTCATTTCCAGGGTTGTCAGATGCCACCGTTTTGCGGATACGGTCCTCGACCCAATGGGGTATAGCATGTAATTGGAGCTGCGATGTTGTACGATTACAGCAGATGGCGCTAGAAATAATGAGACGGAGTCCACTCAGCTGCTTTTCGGCTGCACCATTTTTAGCTTCCTTGGTTTCGCTTGTCCTGACAGAACTTGAAGATGATTTGGTTTTTTATTAGATTTTTTAAAGCAACATTTTTTTCAGAGTCTAATTCTCAAGTTGTCAAATACCAACATTTTGGGTTAATGGTGTGTTCCCTATGACCAACCCAAAGCATCTGTATTTGAAGACCTGGAAATACAACTCAACAGTGAAAGAAAATTTGCAAAGTATTGCTTTAAAATTGATCTGCATTCATATGCAGATATCTGTTTATAGAGATTAGTGCGGAGTCAACTTCATTCTAGCATCGCATGTCGCTAACTGGATAGTAAACAATGACCAATGCACAGAATAAGAACATTTTATGAAGGCTGGGACATGGTCTTTGACCCCATGGGAGCTGTGGGATTTGACACATGTGCTGTATAACTGGAGATGCGATGTTGGAGGGTTACAGCAGATAGTGCCAGAAATAAAGGGATGCTGTCTGCTTTGGTGCTATTCAAATAGAGAGCATTTGTTTATGGTCTCTTTTCAAAGATATTTTCAATAGTTGCGGAACTGTAATTCTCACCCATATATTTATTTTCCAACAGAGGCCAATTGCAGACTACTCATTAAAACAAATCAATTGTTCCCATGTTTTATCATGATGTGCGAGCTGAGTTTTTCGGCAAGTGCAGATCAGATTTTACTGCGCATGTATCATACCCCAGTGTTATGATGCAATATGACACCATGTCCCAGCCTATATTTAATAGCATTCGCATGGAAGAGGATATCTTTTAAACCACATATCCACTGGCTACATTGGAACCTCTGGAATATTGGCCCTTGCCACCAGAGGCTAAATCGCTGTCATACCAATAGTCGATGGGCTCGTAGATTGGTGTCCCTTCAATTTGTCCACACAGCTTAGGACAGGAGACATTAAAAATGACCCTATCTGACAGATCTTGTCATGTTGTGTATTTTCCCTTACAAATTAATATTGCATATGATTTTCATACTTAAATTGTTTCTTTCACATGCTAACAACCACATGTGAATTTTGGCTGTAAGATCGTGTACAAACTGTATCTCAAGTGCTCCAACGCTGGCAGAGACAAACCAGGATCTTGCAGTAAATTCAACTACTCCTATGCAGTCTTTCTATTTGATAAGAGCTGAGAAACAAGGGAAACATGTAGCGTATCTAATTCATTCTTCTCATGCTCCATAATTCAATTTCAATCTCCCTCTTGAAAATGAATGATTGTACCACCATAGAGCTCTTTAATTGGCATAGTGTTAAAGGAATGACATAGCATGGAGGACAGCTATTCAATTTTCAATTTTAACGAAATATTACACAGCAGCTCTGTATTCTCTTCCTGTCATCTGAGAAATAATCAGTCCGACCTATCTACTCAGCGGCCTGTTGATGCTTGCCATCAAACACAGATCACACACAGAGAGAAAAATCATTGCCCTCTCCCTGGTCTTATTCATTTGGTCCTGTTACACACAGCTTATAACCTGAAAATTAGCAGCAGCCTGTATGCCTCTTGCTCCAGGAGCTGTGCGACTGCTCATTTGATGTACTTAATCAGGTGCAGCCTTTGTAATGGGAAAGGAATAGGGCCAGGCTTGATTGGCCTTGATGACATCTATGCTCCAATTGTCTAGAAAACCTCCAGCTTTAATCAATCTGCAGGATAATTCAGAATCTCTGGCTGCTGCCTGCAGTGATTGGCTTTCTTCGCTGAAAATACCATTAAAATGCAGGTACGGTTGTAATAAAAGTGAGGTGTGTACAATATACTGATTACAGTGTCGAGGCAATGGAACGGGAGTCTTATAGTTTTGTTTTGCCCGCAGAATGGGAATGTTGAAACCAGGTTGCACAAAGACATATGGAGATTTTCTTTCATCATAACAACAATATTATCATAACTGCTATTTTAGTTATAATAATATGGGAATATTTGTGACACTTAGTTTTCTGACAGACAAAAAATCAGAGATCATCTTGAAGACACAAGTCTTCCTAAACCACACTGACAGCATAAGACTAGGAATAACCAGGGGAGACTGGGAATGGTTACAACAGCTCTTATTCTTCCAATCAGAAACATGCTGGAGACATTCAGACTGCACATGCTCAGTTAAACCCTCTCCTCTGTCAGGAAGAAAGTATTATTTTTTACTAACAGAGGGGTTCCCCACAAACAAAACCATAACTGTTACCTGATAATTAATACCAAAATAATAAATGATACTATAATATTATTGTATGTATGTATAAATAAATAAATAAATAGTGTGGTTAAATTTAATGTTTTTTTTAACATGTTGCAACTGCCCCCAGGGTTGGGGTCAGTGGCATCATTTGACTTCTTTCATTCAAACAAATATTGTGAACAATACATCACATGTAATCACCTTTAAATGCTATGGGTAATTAGCAGAGGGGCATTGCAGTGGAGGGGGAAATTGGGATTGATTACCCAGAACCCCCATGAGAGGGGGGCCCTTGAAAAACCCTGGAATTAAATTTTTGGTTTTATTTGCAATTTCTCTGTTTTGAAGTAATTATTGCTATAACTAATTTTAAATTGGCTCAATTAATCATTTGAAGGTGGAAGCTCCCTGAGGCCCCTTTCATCCCTTAAAGGTGCAAAATGGTTCAGTCCCTTCAGTCCACCCCTGCAAGAAATGCAGCTAGAGCCCAGTAGTGACTGCTTATGGTACAAGAGCACAAATGTCCACATCTTTCTCTAAGAAGGAAAGACAGTAAAATTACTTTTATTTTATTATATTGAGACATGGCTCAAGAGAGGGAGTGTGGGAGGGCCGCTGCGACTGTCTGTGCATTTGGCCTAGAATTTAGTTCTACGCCCCTGATTAGCAGACAGATGTAGCCTAAATTTTAAAAATTTGGTTGGTTTAGACCCTCTGAGTAACTGAGAGAAATGCAAAAGGTGTTGCAACTGTCCCCAGTCTCCCCCAATAAGCATAAGTAAAGAGACTTCGATCAGCATTTCTGAGATGCATGTTTTTGCGAATTTGTTTGCTGTGCTTAGTTCTAAGTACAGAAACCAATAAATCTCAAATCAATATCAGCGTCTGTTAATCTTCTGTTTTCTTACTACATATAATTTCATTTGGCTAAGCTTACCTTTTTGCACTGTCTATCTCGTATTTCTGCAGCGGTGCACAGATGAAAATGACAGCAGCGCCTCTCCCTCTTCCTCCTGCTCCGTTACCGTGGTAACACACATGGAGCGTCGGCTGCTCTGTGTAGCAGAATGGAAAGGAAGATGGAGGAGGGCACTGTTAGAGACGTCGAGACTGGTGTGTAAATACAAGCCTTACCCGGCTTCTTCTTCATTGCTATGCAAGCAGAAGGACGCGAACGAAGCCCAGTTGTCTGACATACATTAACTGCATGTTTCGGGCTCGCTCCGCGTCTTTATGTTGACGCTAACGTGAAGCGTGCTAACCTTTAGCTAGCAGGTACAAGGATGTAAACAAGAGTCATGTCACCAGCTTGTTATGAGCTAACGTTGCTGCTACAGACGTTGGAAAACAATATAACTAACTATGTGCCGGTAATGCACCTCACGAAAATAGTTTAGAAAGCTGCAGGCACGTTAATACTAACCTCCTTACTTCGGCGAGCTCTGTGCAGGTGTATTTGCTATGACTAAATGCTAGCTAGCTATGTTACCTACATTAGTCAGGGATAGCTCCTCCACTGAACTGCTGCTCAGCTAATGAGCTAACTGTCGGTACAACTGGTTCTTGTCCGTTACCCTCCCAAATTAAAGCCATATTTCGTGAAAAAATGCCCACAACTGTTAAGCACCGCTGTAAATAGCTAAATAACACAGATTTGAACCAAAAAATGAATGAATATGTCTATAAATACAAGGACCAACATTGTAGAAAATTATAGTTTGTGATCATGTCTGTTGCTGCAGAAAATGTTTTTAAATCAGTAGCATTAGAGCAAGACATTTTAGGATCACCCAACAATGTTTCCAGTGCTCACTATAATCCAAACTATTGTGTTTTTTTACCTTTATTTTGCAAAAACTTGTCTAGTTTTTGGATTTTAAATGTGTATATTAACAGGAAAGTGTGATTGAGGTGTATGCAGGATACTCTTAGAGTAAAGCATATTGTTTGAGTCATTTTTAATTTTTTTTTTTTTTTTGTTACTGCCACTTTACTGTTTCTACCAGTGTCACAGAATTACATCACAAAGTGACCACATAAGGCAATCTTACAAACTAATTTTGTTTTAAAGTAAATTAGTTGTTTATTTTAATCGAAAATTAACATCAAATTGCACAAATAAGAAATCCCAATGCATAAAGATGGAAACATAATTAGGAATATTAAACCATAACACAGACCTGTCAGAGTGACAGTATGATCATTTTCACGTTGCCAAATCAAGATAAGTCACAATGCATTAGAAAAAAGAGAGGTAATTTTCAACCGTGCTAAAATATATTGCCCTGTTTTCCAAAATGCAGTACAGCACTGTAACAAAATATAAAAGTATGCCTGTCATTATTTTGATAATAAGATAACAGCAAACAGCCACACATTTAAGCAGTATTGTTTACCTTGTCATTTTGTGCTGCACAAAAATAAAGATAACTTTAAAAATTCATATTTTTTTGTATTTCATAATTTTGCACTGGAGATTAACTGTTTTATTTACAGTTTAAAAGTCAACATAAAACACAATTATAAAGATTTCACACATACATCACAACTACTCAGGAGCAACATTTAGCTTTAAAACAATTTGTATCTTTTTTATCTTGTTGTTTTTACCAATAATTTGGCTTAAGTGTGTATGGCATCGTATGGAGTATCTTTTTACTTTAATATCAACAATCTAGGAGTGTTATTCTGTATTTGAAACTCATTTATTTGTCTACAAGTGAAGGGATTACATCCCTTAAATTTTAAGTTAAAAAGCACATTTTACACAAGAGTCTGTATAAAATTAGACTGATCTTAATTCTGCAAAATGCACTTGTATTTCAGGCAGTGAGGCTGGAGGAGAGGATGCCTTGGTGGGGAATGTGAACAAACTGACAGTGAGCCCACCAGGTTACACAGGATCTCCACGGAAAGGACATCTGGTTTTTGATGCTTGCTTTGAGAGTGGTGAGTGAACTTGAAAAACAGCATGTCAGGGAAATGAGTTGAAAGTTAAAGTGTTAATTCACTAAATGTTTGTGTTCTAACTAAATGTTCTTCTTTTCATGTTAGTGACATCCTAATTTGGTATTGAGTCACAGCTATGGTCAGTGGTGGCTGCAAATAATTACAGTACTTTACTCCAGTACAAAATTTTGTATGGGCCAGATTGTCAATCACCAAAAAAAATCAACATATTAACAAATCCATTAGCTTATCATTAAACATTCTTATGTCTGTTTAAGGAAACCATGGAAAATGACAATATTAGCCAACATGTTCTGGAAAGCACTGAGCTATTGTAGGAAATCTTTTGATGTCCAGCAACATTGTAATCAGTTTGTAATGTATAGCATTTATTGTGACATACATGACATGTAATGCATTTGACGTAACTGCAAATTAATAAAAAAGATGTTCCTTCCAAGGCAAAAAAGGCAGATAAAAGGGTAGACACATACTTATTTTCACTCATTATCCTTAATGTAATTTTTTTCAGCATCTGTTTTATGTGTTTTGCATTTCATATTTCAAAAACTGCACTCACAATCCATCCCATCTTATCAGTAGCTGATACAGAAATTACTTTATTTCATCAAATCTGGATATTTTTATGCCACCTACTCCTAAAGTTTCCACCCAACACCTCCAGCTTGTTCAACATATTGCAGCTAGAACTCTTATTACATGTAGCTCAAATAAATTTGATCGCAGTATACAAGTTCTAACCTTTGCAATGCATTGGCTGCCCATTTAAACTAGAGCTGACTTTAGGGTTCTTCTTTGAATTTTAGATATTTGTGTGGATTAGCACCATCTTTTTTATCTAACTTTATCAGGCTGTATGTTCCAAATCCCCAGTCTAGTAGCATATTTAATTTGTATGGGAATAAACAAGGAATCAGTTGAAGTAGAGCTTTCTCATACTAGTCTTCACATCTTTGACATGCTTTCAGACTTCAACAGCCATCTCCATTTACATTTTTGAATCAAGATACAAGCCCTGACTAATACAACTACCATGACTAGTACCACTACTATTACTGCTACTAATAATAGCTTTATTTGCAGTCTGTTTTACCTTCAGTACAAGAAATTAAAAGTGCTTTATGTTTAAAGAAAACAACAATTTCAGGTTGAAACAGGTTTATGAGTCTGTGTATCTGTGAGCTCTGTCAAGGCTGAAGCATATCTTGGCAACAGTATAATCAGGGACAAGTTCCTATAACGATTTATAGAGAAGTGCTACGCTCTTAAAATCTTTATTATGAATTACTAGAAGACTGTGCAGGGACCTGAGAGCAGGTGTTTAATCTATTTTCTTATAGGAGCTCTCTACATTTGTTCTAATTGCACTATGGCTGTACACTTGAAAGGAAGGGTTACCTTGTCCACCTCTTTTGTTGTAGCCATACTGTAGGATAAAGTTAATATGCTCCAGTGTCCTACTTTTATGGCCTTTGTTTGCCACTTTTGGCACTACAATGAAAAGAAAGTGCTTTCTCACCACTGACAAAGGTCAGTTGGTGAGACCCACGCACAGGCACACACACACATGCACGCAGTAGGCGGAGTAAATCAGTGAATCTGTCGGTCTCTCTGGGACAGAATCTCTGTGTGGAGATTAGGTTCAGATGGCACTCAGATTTCATATTTCCTCAGACAAGCCCATTTTGGTTTCTGCAGACTGAGATGAGCTTTAACTTCACCCTGTTTACTTTCTGATATCTGGCCTTGGTGTCACTGTCAAAAGTTGTTCTCCAAAGTTGATTTGATACACTTGATTTTCAAAGAGCTGGAGAATATGAATACATTTTCTTAATTTTTTTTGTCACATCCTAGGCCAGCTAATAACTAATTCACAAGAGGAAAACAAATGTTGTTTGGGCGTGTAGATAAATAAGGAAGGCGTTGTTTCTACCATAGACAAAAGGCAACTGAAGGTGACTGCATGTATAGTACCACAGCGTAAAGATCTTAATATGTTACATTAGGAGGGTTGTGGTGAGATATCAGTGTGATGATTGCCCTTTTTATAAATTTGCCATTTTTCCCAGATGACATGGCCAGAGGAGCTCAGACATTGATTAATGGGCGCTTAGCTCCCACACTGAGATCAGCTAACATACCAGTGTCTCTGGCTCCGGATGTATCTCCTGAATGATTTATGGAATTGATATTAATCTCTTTGCACTAAATGCATTACTAAAGTTAGAATGGGGGATGAATTGATGTTTGCCAGCTAATGTCAAATTCATGCCATGGTGCTATTTCATTTAAGCATTTCTGATTTTGTCCACCTTCCTTTAAAGTGAGTCAGTTTGTGGTAGTCCTTTCACAATATACTCTATGAGTATGCCTAGATAGCTTATACTGAGCAGTTATCATCATCTGATTTCTAATTATTGCAAACCTGCTCATTGAAGTTAAGTTACTTAAAGTGATGCTGTTGCCATGTGTTTTTATTATAGTATGATACAAAATGAGTTTTATCCTCAAAGAAAAATGTAAAATAGTTTGTTCAGGGTATGCAATATGTTTAACTATTTATGAAATAAAAAGCTGAAATTCTTACTAGAAAATGCGTGTGAATCTTAACAACCCCACTTGCTTTATGGGTGTTGGGCAAAACATATTTTTATGTGATTTATGAGAATGTTTTGAAACCACTGCTAAAATAAAAAAAACAAAAACAAACACCCCACTAATTTATTGATAGAATATGTAATCATATAAACAGGAAGTTGAATTTGAGTCCTTTTGTTATGTCGTATAACTGAAACAAACTTGACTTGGTTTGACATTGGTGAAACTGTGGAAATATTGCCATCGTACCTGCTCTTTGTTGTTGCAATAAACATTTTCTGTTGCATTTTAATTATCTTTTTAATGAGGTGAAACTTTAAATGAGCTCTTTGCCACATTCAGAACATTAATATAACAACAAGCCACTATTTTCTATGTAAAGATATAGTGGAGTAACTGCATCCTGAATGAAGTCATGCTTCCTTCCTGAGTGTATGTTGTAATCCGAGCTTCTCTGTTTCTTGTTGTGGTAGCTGTGCGGCTTTGTTTGCCTGTCAGTGCACGAGTCCCACTGACTATGTCCAACTGGCTCGCTCATTGCTGCCACTCTGCACTGTGCTAATACAGTACAGTAGTTATCATTAATAATGGGACTGAGTTGTCGCAGAGCTGTAGTGCCCACCCTCCAGTTCATCCTCAGGTTAACACCATTAGTTTTGTCAGCACTGTTGCTTATGTTAGCACTGTTCTCTGTTCTCAGGCTCTGAAATATGCCCTGAATGTTACCTACAGCTCTTTGTTATATACAGTAATGGTCCAATGTTGGTAGAATGAATGTGTTTTTAGTCAGTGGAGGTGTTTGTATTAGGTGATCTACATATTTATATAATTTCTGAACATTGATTTGAATTTTAAACAGCTTGAGATTTCTAGGTTCACCTAACCAGGAGTACTTCATGTTGTTATTATAGTAGATTTAATACCCATATTCACATTTGATAAGAGTGTATGCATACCTGAAGTGTCTTTAAGGCTTATAAAATGTGCTGCTGTTTTTCATACATTCAGTCTGGTATCTGTGGTTGCAATGACAGGAAGGAAATTGGAAACTAGTGTGTAAGCTCCTGCCTCTTGTATTGCATGTTGGGCAGGCATGTATATTTCTCAAAGCTATTGAAATGCTCTTTCATGACAGTCTATGTCTATTTTACTCCTCTCAGACCAGATTGAATGGCCAAAACACGATATCTCAAGCAGACATTTTGATTTGAAATCTATGCAGACCCATAACTCAGTGAGGTTTTGTGCCTGCTTTTTTCCGTCCCTTGCTATCTCCGTGTCATGTACATTTCCATGAAACACAGGTTTTATTTTGTTGCATTAGTATAGCCCAGAATAAAATCTAATTGGTTTATTAAAATAGACACTGGTTATGTAAGCTGTTTGCCAAAGGTATAAAACCTCATTTACATTTAGATGAGGCTTAATTCACTTTGTTGTCAGCCCTATGCTGATCAAGTCAGTGATGGCCCACAGATTTACATACAGTAGGTGTCTCAGCCAACAGGTCCTCTGACATAGAGTTATTCCAAACCATTAAAAGCTTTTTCCTGGTTCTGCTTAAAGATAACATATAGTGTGATGATGACCCCATCTAGGTAGTGTTTGGTACAGCAGAACTTCAACATTATGACTATATTCTTAAGTCAATGCCAACCTTACTTACTGCTTTAGTTCACTGTGTAAAGAGCAATATGCAAATTTTCATTAAACCCCATATGCAAATAGAGTTTTACTTGTTAAGATCATCTTTTTATGCTACTTAGGACAATGCAAAATCATGGTAGAGAATAGAAGATTTTGTTAATCTGTAAACATTAAGTCTTGGCCCATTGTTGTGTATTGTGTCAAGAGGCAGAGATTTCTGAAAGTGATAAGAGAAGCCTAATTGTTTTTTAGAGTGAAATCCAAATGACATTCTTATCTTGTCTTGTCACATTTGTTTCGTCACACACTCCAACTGTTGACATTTTTCAGCTAAGTCCCAAATTCTTTTGTGGGTGCATCCTCGCAATGTCGCTGACTAAAGTACCATCTGTCTCTACAAAAGATGACACTGGCAGTGCAGGCATATTGTTTTACTGCACCTCTGGACCCTGCACCAGATGTAATTAAGCACTCATTGATTAGACAGTCCTGCTGTCTGCTGACAATGACTTGCATGGTCAAGGAAATTCCCTAAGGGTGACAAGTGTTTAATGGGATCCATTGATAAGCACAACTCATAGACTCATCTGGGTTTACAATCAATTTAGTCAATGCAATCCAAGCTATGGCAGACTGGAGAACAGAAATGCACACACTGATATTATTATCATAGAGTACCAGTGTTGGGAAGGTTACTTTTGTAATGTAACATAGGTTATATATTACTAGTTGTTATCCTCTTAAAAATGTAATAAGAAATTAAACTATTTTAATTAATTTATCAAAGTAATGTAACTTTTTACAGTTGCTTACTTTTGATTACTTATATAACAAATGTTTTAAACTGGGCAATAATGCTGAAAAGTCCTAAAAACATAAATCTGAAACAGATTTAAACTTCACAATAGTATGCAATACTATAGAGTAGTGTTAGAACCCTTTTCTGATTTTAGAAGGAAAACTTTGTTGAATTACCAGCACTGAAAGGAGTTTTTGTTCGATGACATATCCGCCCACCTTGGCATTGTTGACTGGTCACAGGCATGGCAGACTCAGGTTGCTGAGAGCAATGCACATTCATTTTGATTGGCAGATGAAAGGCAGTGCAAATTCAAACAAACAAACTAATCAAAAACAAGGCTCAGAATTTGGCAAATAAATGTTGCCTGTTTGGACGGAGAGACAGCTTCTTGCAATGATTTGATGGTATTGCACTCAAATTAGTCCCAATGGTTTTTTTGACCTCCATTGTGTGGAAATATGCTAAAAGAAGGCATTTCTGTGTGATGAAAAGACAAAAAGCTACAGAATGATTTTTATTGCGTACACATCCGTTTTTTACAGAAATTAATATATTTGGAGGTAACCCCTTTGTGATCAGCAACACTTTTATCAGTAACTGTAAATTGACTACTTATTGTTTTGTCATTAACTGTTACTGATTATAATTACATTTATTTTGCTACTTAATTATGTAACGTCATAAAATGTAACTCGTTGCTCCAAAATACCGGGTAGGCCTTTCAAGACTTATGTATTTTTGTTGTCTGAATTGCCTACCTGACTTGTGTATCTTGTGACAGCTTTTTAAAATTGGGAAAATCAGGAATTAAAAGAAAACTTCACTCCTCAATGATCACAACGATGACTTTCCCAGTTTTACCTTGAATTCTTGAAGAAAACATTTATTATTTTTTATTCCGCATGCTGCCACATTGAACAAAGAATCCAAAAACTTGGAAAACTCTTGATGAACTGAAGTCATAGGGGACATCATTTAACAAAAGCAAAACTATATCAAAACATCTACTTTAAAGCTCTCACACAACTCAAGCAATATAATCAAATCTCATTCATCCGGTTGTATGGTCAGTACTTATTTAGGGGTTTGGTTGCTTTTGGCTTCAATTTCTCCAGAATTTTCTCAGTTTTTGGATTCTTTGTTCACCACCACCACCACCAGAGGTATGCAAGAATTAAATATAACACAGGGCAAGTAACTGATAAATTAACTGTCATGTGGAGGGTAAAATCGTCCTTTAAATAAGCTTAGAAAAACTGTGACTTTAGAGCTGGGGTGGGGAACCTCCCGGCCCCCAGCCCACGAGACCATTTGAGCCGTCCTGCCACGCATTGTAAAAACAAATATAAACTCTGGGGAAAAAATTGTCGACAGCAATTTCTTTTCTGAGATAACGCTGATGGCTATGCATGTCCGAGTCAGGTTCAGGGTCAGTGAACACAACACGTGAGGTTACGTTATATCGCGCGTCATGTGATTTGCGTCATGGCGAATGTCTAGAAAATGAATGTGGAGGAAGAATGCCGCGTTTTTCGGGATTCGGTTATTTCTTTGTCGAAGTAAAATGCAAGCCACTTTGCTTAGTTTGTGGCGTGGGGCTGGCAGTGACGAAAAAGTCCCATCTTGCGCGTCATTGCAGCTCGAAACATGCTAAACCGGCGGAGTTGGAAGGACGTGCGTTTTGATAAAGTGAACGCTCTGCATCGGAGTTGGGGTGTCCAACAAACATCGTTCACAAGACCGCAGACTGACAGAGACAGTGTTGGGAGGTCAAGTTTTTTGGTGAGTGAATTAATAGCTGAGAAGCTGAAACCTCATGCAGAAGGAGTTTGTGAAGGAGTGAAGCCTAATTTATTTATGTTTTATATTTACTTGTAATAATCGTGACACCGCGATAACTGGTTTTTCATACGATCAAAATCTATAACCGTTGCATCGTACGTAGCTGCTGCTGAAGGCGATCTTCTATCACACTTGATTAAATGTCTCCATCAGTTGAAATAATGTATGGTGTACAGCATTTGTCTACCTATTTCAGTGTTTTCAGTAATAATTTATTCACACAATATTAAATTCAGTGTATTTAGATTAATAAGAGGTGATATTTCACAACTTTACTGTATTGTCAGTGTCACCATTTTTAATCATGCAGTACAATATTATGACAAAATATGAACTACTGAGTTTGAGAGGCGAATGCTCACCACTGGCCTGATGATCATCAGAGAGAAGTCTAAACTAGGGCGATGCCTGTGTAAGTGCTTTTTTACACCTCCTTCTCTAAATTAAGGTCTCCACCTCTGACATTACAGGCCTTACAGAATTGCGCACGCACTTCATGGATTTGCTGTGCAGATTTTAAATCACCCCTCAGTAACGATAATTGATGAAGAAATATTTTCTCTATCGTTGAGATAAAGAAAAAATGTGAGAAAGAAAAGGCTGCCAGGAGATAAGTAATGAGGATAAATGTTGAAGAAAATATTTCCACTGTTCACTGATGATGAAGGTTTTGTTGTTTTTCCCTTCTTGTCCCCCCCCTTTTAATTTTCTCCTTTTTTCTTACAACAATGAAACAGTGTATTTAATCTGTCTGGCCTTATCTTCTCCCAGAAATGGTCATGTTGCAGTTGCACAGTCCCTCTAAAGAATGACTGATTAGAGTCTTAGCTAAAGCAACATTTACAGAGCGAGGACAGAGAGATAGAAACACAGAAGAAGCGGGAGATGGTTGGGAAGGGGAAAAGAAAAAAGGAAGTATAGAGGAAAAGAATAATATGAACGCTGGGGCATGGGGGTTGGGGGGCGGTCTGTAGCTGGTCGGGGGAGAACGCAGTCAAGCTTGTCAGAAGATATTTATATACTCCAGAGTGCCCCATGAATCAGGATAGTTGAGTTTCCATTGATTAAAGAAGAGGAAAACGTTTTTACAATCAAGCTAGATGCTCAGAACGAGTGGCTTTGGAGAGGCCTGCGCTTGCCGCAGTGTACAGCTCTCTGCCTCGCCTCAGTCTCTCATGAAACAACCCACAAAGAAAGGCTGGCAAGAGAGGGAAATGCATATTTTTTAATTAATGTAATTTTTGCTTGTCTTCAACCTGACCATCATTTAGAAATTTTGTGCCGCTCGTTTCTCCACATGTGAAGATATTATCCACTATTGTGCATTGTGCAGTCATGTGGCCTTTTAGATAGTTCTCTTTTTTTGCTTTAACTGTATTTTTTTTTGTATAGCTCACCACCCTAGATTGCTGTAACTCTTATGGGCTTTCCAAAACAAGATCCATTCGTCTGAGTGGGAGGGAGCACTCCTGACATCTGATGTATTGAGAGGCACTCCCAGTCTCTCTGTCTCTCTTACATGTCCTTGGCAGCGGAGAAGCTTCACTGCTCAAATCACTAAATGGCCTCTCCAGTTTCCCTTTTAGCAGTTTTCTCTCCTCTCTCTTTCTTATAAGTCAGGAGTGTAGTATGGAGATAAATTTGAGTTGTCTAGGGACTGTTGGCAAGACCATTGCTTTTGATTTATGCTATTTATTGGCCATTTGTATCCATAAGAGATTACTCTTTATTATTGTGTTTTTTTATTATCGTCATGTCCTATCTGTGGCTTTCTTCAGGCACATTTTTTCAGTTTTATGTGTTTTTGTTGTGCCATATGATGCCATGTCAGTTGGGTTGTGTTGTATTGGTTTGACCCTGAGGGAAGCTTCCCAATAGGGGCAATGCTAAGTGCAAAACCTTGCATGTGGTATTTTTAAAGTGACTATTTTTTTTTATATCAGCAACGGATCACATGACTACTTGTATGTGAAAGGGAATGTTTGTAGTCATAAATCTATATAGAATAATCCCTTGGCTCTGTAGTGCCCCTCATTGTTTTGATTTTCCAACCCTGAAACCTTACTGTTTTGTTTCACTCACATCACTCTAGTCCAGAACCTCCCCCTATGCTACCTGCTTATCATAAAACAACAGAGAAAATAAGTTTAGTGACTAGATGAGGGAAATATTTGGCTCTTTAACCAAATACCGAGTTGTGTAAAGCAGTTGGTGGAGAGCAAAACAGAGCTAGAAGAAAATGAATATTGGACCTACCATCGAGCTAGACTCTGTAGATGCTGTGTTACACCTTATCTGTTGAATGTCTAAAAAAGCAAATACTTGTAAACAAGTTTGCATATTAACTCAATAGATTGTGTCAATGTTGTGTTCACAGTTTATTTTTGCTGCATCCCTAGGGGGCAAAATGTTAGTTATTGCAGGTATATTAATTTAAGGTTTTTCTCAGTTGCTTTGATCCTTTTTGTCAGATCAGAACTTAAATTCTTTCCAACTTAGTCACCAGGCAAAATGTTCATGTAGTTTGTTTTTGGCACAAAAATCACTTGGTCATTGTTCAGAAAAAAATCACTTTTTGGCTTGAAACATCCACGTTTGGTGGCACAAAAATAGCTGGGGAAGCAGGGATGGGTTTTTGAAAAACGCAGATTTGATGCCACAAACATCAGTGGAAACACAAGGTCAACGAAAACAGTGATGTTGTTTTCAAACAGTGGTCTGCAGCTTGGCAGGCATCTCGCCGGGTGACGCGCCATCCACTAGCACTTCCACCTTCCCATGACAAAACTCAGCCTATATATTAAGTAAGGCTGCCCAGTGAAAGCTGGAGATTCAAATCATCAGTGGAAGACCACTCAGTCGACTAAGATTTCTTTAAGTCGAGCAGTTTTTTTTGCTGTGCAGTGTGCTTCTAGGGACGTGTTGGTCCCCAGATTTTTGCTGCGGAGTGAATGCTCTTGACTATCATGCCACTCTTTGTGAAAAGCCGCTGTGTGCATGATGCAGCAGCACAGAGGAGGAAGAAACTCTGCACCTTGGGCTCTGAGATAACGTTGTCTTCTTTCTTCTGCTTGGAAGTGATAAATTTAAAGCTCACAGCAACTTAGTGCGACACACTCTCTGGCTTTTGTTTAATATCTAGTGTCGGCAAAACATGTTGTGCATATCCGATCTGCTGTTAGCGTCGTTACCCTGTTTACATGAATGCCGCTGTCACACTGAACATCCCAGTGGACCCGTTCGGTTTTTAAAACTTTATATGGAATAGAAATGAATCGTCTAATTCGTATCAAACGGCCAAATCTGATTTAACTAACATAATTCTGAGTCTGGTACAGCCTTAATATTAAGTCACTTTAGAAACATTGATATGTTTCACATGAAATGTGGAAAATATGCCAACATTTTCTTTTGAAGACAGCACTTCTTTCTCAACAGCTTGTTTATTTCTTCTCTATCTTAATTTGCATGTCTGAGCAGAGCAAACACTCCAAAGGTGGTCCATCCGAGAATCACAATAACTACACACAACAGATATCTGCCTTCATCACTTAGCTTCATTGGGGCTTGACTGAGTGTTTTGCCATGGGAGGTGAGAAGCGATATCAGTGGGACTGCATGAAATGCAGAGCAAATGAAACAGCGATAATCCCGTCTGACACTCGGGCGTGTTGCATATGGTCACGTCTAATCACTGAGTGAACACATTGGCTCAGTTGCGGTGGTCGGAGATACCTCCTCTGCCAGGAAGTAGGACAAACAACCTCGGTGTTTTGTAAGTTAATTGTTGATGGTTCTGATACGAGCTATACATGGGAGACCCTGCCAGCACCTCATCTTCTCAAAATGTCACCAAATGCTAGCAGCAGCAAGCTGTTTGGGAAATTTTGAGTAATGAAAGGATTTGATTATCAACTGTATACACGGTGTGGCTGTGAGATTTGGAAAGGTTGAGGGGAGGAATATTCAGACGCTGGATATTATAAGAAATAGCCAATTTGTAACATAAAAATTGGCATTGTTGTTACTTCATCATCTGTACTGAAGGATGTGGTGTGACACAAACAGGTTCAACTTTGTTGTTGTTTTTAAATTCTAGCTTTGGGCTATTTTGTGTTCTAAATGTACCTTGGAACATCACCATTCTTTGGCTCAGGGCCTGCCTCTAGCGTCGTGATACAAGTGTGTCGTAAGTGAAAATTACTGCAACCGCACTTCTGCATTGCACAAGTGGTGCTCGCACACAAGGCTCCAGTGATTCATCCAGTAATTCATTTCCAAGCCATTCCTGACGCCATAAACACAGTTTCAGAGCAGACGTCTCATTTTTCATCCCAGTCAAGACGGTGCGGTTTGGAAAAATGGCGAGGATTTGTAATGCTTTACCAGTTCATGTTTTTCAAGATGCCTGTGTTTATTCTGCTGATTTATTTAGAAAACCTCTCAGTGAGATGAGCTTCATTGATGTGCCAGGGTTTGTTTGATAACACAAATTCATGTACAGAATATGCTTATACAGTGAAGGGTGAAATACTGATAGGAGCAGAATTTTGATAGAATACATTTTGGTCTGAATCCAGGCAGCTATCTTGTAGGTCTACTGCTCAAAGTAAACAGTATTGAAATTCATTCCTCAGGGGCAAATGCTGTTATCAGTTGTTTTTTTTCTCCCGTGGACATTTCAAACAGCTCTTAATAGTGAACATCTTGAAATGTGCTCTAGTTTTTAGACAGACTAAAATAGTATCTATTCTAGTTTTGAGAGGTTTACAGACATTTAGCCTTATTTTTCAAAGCCACTGTTTACTATATTTTTATGTTAAAGGCTGTGTCATTCACTTGTAATGGCTTTGAATAAAAAATAAATGAAAGAGGTTTAATTGGCACACATTTGTAATTGACTTGATGCATATATCAAAAGGAGAATGTACTGGACTTATCAGACTTTGAACAACATTATATTACAGTGAAGATGAACTCACAGAGGCAATAAATTCTACTTGACGTACTAATGACTGCATTTAAAAATGTTTCCTGAAAAATAGTTTGAGATACAAGGTCCTAAATTAACTACAATTCCCACAGAGCATCAAGATGAGAAAAAAGATAGGATAAAACGTTATATTTTCCCAGGGAAAATGCTAATTTAAAATTCTACCATGACAATAACAATGATGCTCAAATACATACTACGTTGCCAATAATAAAAAACACATTCATAAACCTGTATTCATAGATTTTTTTTGGCCACTTGCAATAACCTGTTAAAGCACAATATTGACATATTATAAGCCTCCAAAGTTGTAATGGGAATTTTTTTTGCAAGCAGCTACTTATTTACACATCCTGCAGACACGCATTAGCATTAACTTGTGGTTTTGGTCACCTGATGAATCTGAGTTCAGTATTCATTCTCTTTTAGCTCTGTTTGGGTCTTCACCAAGTCCGCTGGAAAATATCGGTTCTTAGGAAGCTCAATGCTGTTACGTTTTCACCAGCTAGCCGCTTACTTTGTCTGTTTGTTGTGTGATGCTGAGCCGATAGCACAATGTATTTATTAGTGCTTGTTTAATTTGATTGCCTTTGTGTCTGAAAACAATGCTGACCAGAGCTGTGAGAGTAAATCAAAGTAGTGAAGTTGCACCCCAGAAAAAAAAAACAATGAGTTGTAAAGATGCTTAAATATTCGAGCTGAGGGTCTGTTAGCATCCCCATTCACGTTGCAGTAAATCTATCCATTGTTCAGGTAAAAATATTGATTAGTGCACCTTGAAGAAACTTTAAATAACTGAGCCTTAAGTTCTGTTGTCCAATTGTCGTGTGTGTGTGTTTGTAGTTGTATTGTTGGATGCAATTAGTGATATGAACTAACGTTGAGGTGTTGATTAAGTTTGGATTTGTTAAGCAGCCTTTGTACAGTGCAGTGAAGCATTATAAAAGAAGGACATGCTGTCTGAATGTAAGTAGCACAGAAGACAAAGTGGGACATACTATTGTAACAGACAACATTTATATCCACAAAGTCAAATGCATCTTTCAGAGAAAAAAATTAGAGAATCACTAAAATGTCAAAATGAACATTTGCTTAATAGTCATTTCTGTGATCCAGCATAGCATTTATAACAATTAATAACTTTATTCAACTAGTTTGACTGAGATTGTCTCCCAGTGCTTCACTTCTTCAGTCCTTTTCCTATTCTGACTTTATCCACAACGTAATGCAGAGATGTTAAGATACAAAGATGTTTGCAGTCCTTTCTTTCTAAATTAAGTCATCCCAGTTATCAACTCTGCTTCATGAATCTGGCATCATCTGGAATCTCCTGCTGTGATGGAGAAACTTCATCCCAAAAATCTCCCTGCGCTCTTCTTCTCTGATGAATTATGTCTAAATTGAATTACCAAATTATGTCTCTTAATCTCCCATATCCGATGGTATGAAAAGGGATTAGCTTGTCATAGGATGGATTTACTTTTATGGTATATTCCAGAAAAATGTTCCATTTGTACTTTGTGACTTTGTCGTATATATATTTATTGCTCAGTATCTTAATTTCTCTTAATTGCACGATGGTTGGGTGCAGCGCCTGGAAAAAATGGCTGCTGAAAAACTCCTTGATCTTCTGCCAAGGCTTTTGAATGGCATTCAGTACAGCCTTTTCCTGCCTTTTCATTTTTTCTTTCTTTTTGAAAAGCTGGCATTGCATTGACAGTAGCAGCACTTAGTGTAATTCCCCAGATTGAAAAGCTGTTCCACAATGAGAGATTTCCTCTGCGTTGCTCCTAACTGTTGAAAAACCCACCCTGGGATTTACAGACACCCTCTCTCCTGATTCACACAACTCCTGAATCCACTCTTGCCACTTCACCTTTCAGCCTGTTAAATATGGGCCAATCTGGTTAATGTACACAACACTACACTGGTCGAGCAAATAAGTAAAGAAAAGGCACCGCTGGTTAAATAAATTACAAGAGGGATCCTGGACATTAGAGATGAAGATCAATTGTTTTAAGTCCGGGCAGTGGCCCTTCTTTAGAACAAATACAGCCGACTCCAGGTCAAGAGCCATTTACTGCTGTTCTGGATTAACTGGGCTGTACCTCATTTGAGAAACTGCTGTCCACTTTGGGGTGATTTGTTTGCTCTTGAGTGGCAGGATATAGATGCTGTGAAGAGGACTAGACTTGCTTTTTGTCTGGTTCTCCTGCATTTTCGATGACCGGAGTTTTATGTTCTTCCTTAATTTTTTTTTCCCGCTGACCTATTGGTTATTGGCCAGTGATTTCTTGCCTCCCTTGTTTCTCTTCTTTTCTTGCATCGGCTCCCTGTGTTCCCGAACTCATTACAGAGCAATCAGCCCCAGGCGTTGAAGTGTGCACCCAGAGGGAGCAATAACTGTAAATAAACACTACTGCAGGCTCTCCGATAACATGTTACCAAGATGATAACAGCCCTTCTTAGCAGGCCTGTTGACCTTCTCCTTGCCTTAGGCTTGCCAAGGACTCCTCAGCTCCCTACGCTTTTATCTCCTAACTCTCCTCCACCACTGGAGCCGCTGGAAAGATTACTACTGAGGGAAGAGAGGAAAAGGAAGGAGGGAGTTACACCAAGAGAATATAGAGAAGAGGAGAAGAGAAAAGCGATGAGTGCTGGGAGCTGAAGACACAAAACAAGATAGAACAACAAAGAGACGACCTGGGCAGTTGTCCCTCTGCCAGTGCCGCCACCTCCTCTGTCTGTCCTCAGTCTTTGTAGGGCTCAACATAATTAACTTGTTAAGAGATAGCATGAAATTGGAACAGACTTGTGGCCACCAACACGCACGACACACCAAAAGCGAAAGATAAAGAGAGAGAGTGACGGACAGATGTGTAGTCAGAAAGAAAGTGATGGAGGGAGGATGAAAACTGAGGGATGACGCTTCCCAAATTCTGATTAAAAACATCCAACCAGCGCCGTTTTAGGCTTAAGAAACAGATGAAAGTGAAGATTGCAATTCCTCATGGTTGACTCCTCAATACTAATGCAGAGTGTCTGACAGTAGCATGTCCAGAGCTGTGGGGCTAAAGCACTGTCTGGATGAGATTGATAATACAATTAAGCCAGTCCCAGTATGAATGCATCACTATGACCCATTACTACACCAACCGCTTCAGATGGAGCATACCAGTCTAGCTCTAGGGCCTTTTGGACGGAAAAAAATACAATTATAAAAGGCTAGCTCGAAAATGTGTTCTCTTTAGAATGTGCAGGCAGGCCTGTACATCATCAGATATGTGTGGGCTGCCTGCATATCTCACTGCTGTCCCCGGGCCCAGCTTTCTTCATCTATATTGAAAGGAGGAGCTCACTGGAGCATAGATGGACTCATAACAATATGTTTTTCCCCTCTTATTGTCCCCTCTTATTGTTTGCTCTTATCCTGGTTTTGTTGTATATTAAGATTATTTTCACAACAATTTTCACATAATGTTTACTAATACACAATCACTTATTGTGTGCATATGTGTGTGTGTGTGGCAATATAACACACCAGACAAGATTGTTTTAGATATTAAATTTAAATGGAAATGCGTCTTTATATTCAGACAATGTTGCGGACAGCAGAATATTCCAGTCAGGGCACATAGTTTTAAACAGAAATGTTCTTGGTAAAGTGAGAGGCAAACATTTAAATGATTAAAAAAATCAGTAAGACAGCACTGATATGGTTTATGGCTGGTTATATGAAATAATATGACATAGGTGTGGATGTTTCCAGTAACCTTTTTTTGTTAACTTTGTGCTAAAATTCTGCACATTTTATGCTCTTATGTTTATTTTGTAAGTCTTGAGGGATTTGCTTTTGGTTGTTTTTTGGTGATGTGTGGCTGCAAGTCACTCATCAAGTGAGGAAACCAACTCACTAGTCTGTAAACTCTCCATTTGTTGACTTCTGCCAGCTAGCCAGGTGAAGTTTTTAGATGTAAACATCAGTAAACATCGAGGAAAGATGGAGAAGATAGGCAACAGCTGAACTAGCATTCTACTTGTCCATTGTGCAGGTTTTGGAAAATAAACTGGATGACCTCTGTGCTGCATCATTTTCCAAGGGATATCGGGAACTGTAATATTCTGTGACTCGCAGACAAACTGTCTGAATCCTGGACAGCACAATTTGGCTGTTTTCTGTATGCCATTCTGACAAAGCAGAGGACTCTGGTGAGAGAAGGAGAGGAGGTGTGTGTTTTACGGTGAATAAGGTGTGTTGGTGGGAATGTGAGGTGCTGTCCCACTCCTGCTTTGGATCACTGCCACACGCTGTTGAGAGGCGGCAGTAGTGTGGCGCTGCCAGTATTCAGAAGGAGCCGTCTTGCTGAGGTCGGGATGCGTGGACAGTTGAATCGTCACTCAATCATTCACTTACAAAAATTTGCAAATATCTTCTCTCATCCATCGATTTGGATATTCGAGTGAGACCACATAATGCCAACCCCAAGTCAAATGAAGTTTTGATAAAAATACAGATGCAATCGTGCAGCCAGAGCACACAACATTTTTGGGCAACTGAGGATAGCACATTCAGCTTTAGGAATAATTTTGCAGTTGTAATTCTGCAATGTTAAACAAAACAACTCCCATGACCTACAGCTATACGACTGTACTGTACATCTAAACCCTTGTGTTGTCACATGTCTAATACTAAAATAAGAAAAATAAAGGTTAGGACCTCGACAGTTATGTCAGCGTAACAGACCCTGCCTGTGTCATCTGTTGTGACATGACTACTGGCAGCTCCTGGTCTTAAAACTTAACTTGTAACATAAGAGTATTGAGTTAGCATTAGCTGTGCTTTATGTGACTTTAACCCACCTGGAAGACAAAAATATAAGATGAAATGGCTAAACGCCCCATGGCTTTATTGCCAACCAACTGTTGCATTGGCCTTCTGCCTTATGTGCTACTCAAAAAGAAATGTTTAGAAAATGAATGCTGCTGGTTCTTTGATGTTGTAATTTTAAGTCTTATGTGGTGCGCCATAAGAGCATCAATGGACACGTGGCAAATGAGGCACGTAAATTATTGCTTTCAGTGCGTTTTGGCCTTGAGAGCCTCACTGCTTGTTCCAGGGGATAGGTCTAATTGCTGGTGGGGATAAATGTTTGTACTAAGCATACTTAATTAAATTAGGATACTTTGGGTGATAATCTTAGTTTATTCCTTGTCTTTGTTGGCTCTGATTTTCCAAAAATCAGTCACCGAACAGCATCCATCCCCCGTCTGTTTCATATTGACCTTAAATTAACATTAGCTCAGCCTCGTTTGGGATCATGTCATTCACTTAAGGCATAACTGAGCTTGTAGCTTTGCCAAAGTATCTCCTCACTCCGACGTCTGACCTACTCATTTTGGCTCAAGACTCATATTAACTTCAGCTGAACTTTTCAATGTCCCCCATTTTTGCAATGTAATTGCACCATGGAGGTTTCTTTTGTATTGGACGGGAGAAATAACTACAACAACCCATAGCTCTTTCAAGTTGCATATGTGAGTATTGTATTAAAGGTCCTGTTGAGTTTGCCAGGCAACAAGTGGAGACTCCATCAAGAAACTGCCAAGAAATAGCCTGGCACGTAAGTCCCCAGAAAACTACAACTTGTCATTTTTACACTTAAAAGAAATGAGAAAGAAATTGTTAACTCGTGAGCGTATTTAAGCGGATTGAGTTAATTTTGATGGAGCCAGGCTAGCTGTTTCCCATTGTTTAATCTTTATGCCATGTAAAGCTATCCAGGGTGCCGGCTGTAGCTTTATATACCAAATAGACATGAGAATGGTATAAAATCTTCTCATCTAACTCTCTGCAATAAGCATATTTTCAAAAAGTCTAACTATTCCTTTAAGATTGTCTAAAAAAAAAAAAAAACCCAACCCTGAACCCACCTTTTAAACTGTTTAAAAGATAGACTGCAGTTTAGTATACCTGTTAGGTAGTTAGATTGTGGAAACTTGGAGGTGACCTCTTTAATCTTGCCTGCAGATGAAGTGATAAGGCATCAGGGGAGAAGGCAAGGCTTTAAGAAGTCATGAGGCAGGAGATTGATGTTGCCTCTGTGACAACTTGCCTTTAGATGAGGGGAGAGAGAGAGGGAGACGGCGAGAGAGAGGCAGAGAAAAACCAGACGTTTAGCTGCAGGTCTAAACTGAGACCCCTTCACTATGGCTGCGGCGGCTGCTGGCTGGAATCAATTCTATCTTTATCAGTCCCCCTCTTCTGTGTCCAGGAATCCTCCTCACACCGCAGAGCAGCCGGGGGGAAAACTGATGTGTTTTCCAATAATGAAATGGAACACAGCAAAAAATAAGTTTAAAAAGGTGCCTGGCTGCTCTCCCTCAGCAGTACAGCACTCTTTTAATCTCTTTTCTGGTGTTTAAACACAGTTGTTGCCATGCCTATGCCAGTCAAAAGAAATTGAATGTATTATCTAGCCTGTGTGTGTGTACTTGTGGATTGTGCATCAACAATAAGGTTGTTAATTTTGCTGAAAGAAAATGGATTCTCATACCAAGTATGTATTTTTCCGAGTTATGCAGTGCAAAATCTGACAATTCATCTTAATCAGAATAATCTTGGAAACTGATTGCCTTGAAAAGGGAAGTAAATCTAAATTTGAATTTCAATTTATGTTTATTTTATATCTAATTGTTAAGTTTACTTAAAATTTAGCTGTACTTACGTTTTTTTTTCTTTTTTTAGTAAACCAGTTAGTCTGACTTAACTTGATCATCACAGAGAGGATTTTGCCAATAATGACATTTGGAGAAAATACAAATATGATTGAGTAGTTTGCAACCAGCAGAATACAGAATATTGCACAGTAAACTTATTTACTGAAGTTGCTAAAACTCAAAAGGATTCATTTAATTAAACTTGTCATTTTTAAGTTGCAATAACTTCACACAATTGAGAAAACACAACAAAATTTTCAGTAAACTTTACCATTAGATATAAAGTAAACACAATTTCTGACTAATAAACATATTTACTTACATTTTTAAAGGCAATCAGTAACCGAGATTTTTAAAAGTAACACCATCAACGTACAACACATGGAGAATTTATGAGATCAAATATAATAGTTAAGATTTAGGATATGACAGCTGGCACGTCTGCTAAGTAGGCAGCGCTATAACCACACAGTCTATTTCATTTTGAAACAACTGCCTATTACCATTCTAATGGCTGGTTGTGTGAGTGAGTTCCACCTCAGGCCCGAGGCAGGCAGGCCTGCTGCTGCTGCTGCTGCTGCTGTACGATGATCCATCTGCATGGCAGAAACCATCCATCCAGCGCATAGCTACAGGCTGCAGGCCGGCCCATTGTGTGGGCTGAGCACTGTGACTGCTCCCTCTTGTACCTCCATAATGGGATTACATTAGCCAGGTTCTTCTGCTCCCTCTCCAGCTCTCTCTTTCTCTCTCATACACACACACACACACACACACACATACAAACACACACACAGAGTCTGTGAGCCCATGTGTGAATGACTGACTGTCCACTTGGCCACCTCGTGTTTGCACCCTGTTTACTTGCCTATGGCCCTGTGTAATGATGCAGGTTTCATGCCCGTTTTACAGACACTTTTGTTTTCAGCACAAACATATAATGTTATAGTGATTCCCACTTTTCTTGAGAAATGCGCCGCCCATTGCTATTTTTTCTCATTTGTTTTCATGTGTGTGAGAGAGAAAATGAGACAGAAGGAGAGGAAGAAATCCGAGACAGACAGACAAAGATAGAGAGAGACACAGAGGGTTTTGTTCAGGGTTTTCCTCAAGGAGAGGCTGTCATGTGTAAAATCTTGTTCAGAACCAGCAATTGTGTTTTGTTGGGCTGCACCAGCAGGGCTAAGCTGTTCGTTGAAAACCAATTTGTTAATGTCTAAACGCTGCACTAGTTTTCCCTCAAGGACAAAGATTGATATTCAACATAACCTGCCAAGACACCACTGAAGAAGAATATGGAGAGCGATGATACTCAAGAGGAATTATGCAAGAGATCTCAAGGACTAGAAATTGTGTCTTTTTTCGTCTTGCTCATCTTCAGTCTTCAGTCTGTAGTTCATTAGCTTCTCTTCCACTAATACAGTCTGTCTGGTCTATGAAGAACTGAGAATAACTCTTGACAAATCTGGTGTGCTGTGCATCGCTTTTCAACATCATACAGACTCAACACAACTTATCTCTGCTTTATCTAGTTTATCTTTAATGCTTTCAGAAGGCTTTTCAGAAAAATCAGCAGGCCGTTTATGTTAGTTAAATACTAAATGATATGGGATTGATTAAAAGGGTCAGGCTCCCAGCCTACCAAAGCGTTTGAATCGGGAGGTAGCCACCATAAAATTAAAACGGGGATCAATGGCGTGTCATATCCCCGCTGCTCCGCGGGCTGAACATGCAATTCTAACGTTGAGGCTGTAGCCATCTCTCACGTCAGGCCTTCCAGCATCAGGCTCAATAACCCAGCCGCCCATGGCTGCTGTCTATTGCTACCCGTTCTACTGTATTCATGAACAGGAGCACACTGATATGAGTTTAGTCTCTAACTTTTGGCTTCTCTGCAGGTGTTTGACCAGTATTAGTGGTACCATTGCTGTATGCAGTAGTTTATTTTAGGTTTTCATCAGTTCCAAGTGCATAGGCTGTTGTATTGGAACTCAGACTACTATTTTTTAATAATTTACAGACTTTACAGGGAGAGGTTTGTGTACCATCAGAGGCTTGCTTTAAATCCTGTCCTTTCCATGCATGGGCGGATTATGAGACATTGGGTCCCTGGGCACAGACATGCAAAAGGCCCGCCCACCCCTATTACATCAGAGCAAGACATTCAGACTTTGTTCTGGTTTTGCCTCTTTTTGTTGTTTTGCATCTCTGTCAGCATCTTTTTTGTGGTTTTGTTCCTCTGTCTGTGGTAATTTAGTGTATCCTTGTGGTTGTTTTGGTGTTTCTTTGCATTTGTTTTGTGTCTGTTTGATGGTGCCCTGTGTCTCTTTAAGGTAATTTTGTCTTTTTTGGTTGTTTTGTTTGTCTTTTTAGTTGTTTTTTGTGTCTTTGGAGTCTTGTTGAGGTATATTTGTGTCTTTTATGGTTGTTTTCATCATAGTCCTCTGTGTCTTTGGTGTTTGTGTGCACCTCTTTGTGGTTGTTTTGTCCTGCTTTGTGGTCATCCTGTATCTCTTTATAGTTCCTTTGCATTTCTTTGTTGTCTTTATGTGTCTTATAATGGTTAATTTGTGTGTCTTTGAGATATATTTTTGTCTTTTTAGGCCATTTTGTGTCTCTTGGTAATTCCTTTGCGTCTTTTTTAGGTCATTTTAAGTTTCTTTGTAGTCATTTGGTGCCTCTTTGTAGTTTGTAGTTTTGCGTGCGTTGTCATTTCGTGTCTCTTCTAAGGTCAAGTTGTTGTTTCTCTTTTAAGTCATTTCACGTGTCTTGCATTTATATATTTTTTTTTATTATTTGGTCATGTAGTTTCTAGTCATAGGTGTTCTCTTGTGTCTCTTTTTGTTCTGTTGCATCTCTTTGTGGTCATTATGACTCTCTTCCTTGTCAATATGTGTTAAATTAACTGTTTTTATTGTTTCCCCAAGTTTGAGATCAATCACCAAAGAAACTCATATCAAAATGAAATCAAAACGTATTTTTTTTGTCCATCTTTAAAGAAATTGTAGGAGCATTTTATTTGCTGATGGTTGTATACATTAGTACTGAATACTGGTGTGAGTGAGTGCAACCACAGGCAGCCAGAGGGCCTCATGAGGAGCCTGTAGTTCTCTTTTGTTACACTTTCCTCAAAGACTTCTGTTGTGGATAAATTCCCATGAGGTGACAAAGACAAACACGGTATATTGGCCTCATTTACACCCAATTCGTTCTTAATTATATGAATAGTACTTGATTGTGCTGTGCACCCAGCTAGCAGCATATTTGTCTCCGCTTTCCTTCGGTAATTACTGTGATGTTTTGTGAAATCTTTCCATCATAAGTAATGATGGCGAAACCGCTGATTTGTGAAAACGCATTGAAAACAAACTAAATTATCATCACAGTTTTTGTCTCTGTATCGTCTCTGACAACGTTTGCAACAACCTGTCAAACCTTCTTCTGTCTTAACGACATACAGCAGTTTCACTCATAGTGTGACTGCAGTGCAGCCATACCAATCAGAGAGAAAAATTGATTAGCATCATTTTCAGTTTATTTACAGTTGACTGAGTGGTGAAGTTCTATAATGATGTGAGGATGATTTTCACAGCCTAGATTCACAAGTCAGCGTGTTGATTTCTGATAATGGTTTCAATGCATCAACCCACTTTAAAGGTGAAAATAAAAACAAAAAGCAAGACTCCTATATATATATATTTATTTTTATTTCTATCTTTTTTATTCATATTCCTATTGCTATTTTTCTACCTATTTCGTACTTAATTCTGTAAAAAGCTTTTGTACTTTGCACTGAAGGAATGGAGAAGCTCTCCAATCTCGTTACACACTGTATAATGACAATAAAGAGCATTCTGATTCTGATTCTGATTCTGATATATATATAATGAAAGTGCCCTCAGAGAGTGGTTGTGTTTCATCATTGAATAGTGTTTTTAAGACTCTGATAGGAGGCGTGACCTTTGGAGGCCATTATCAACATGGTCTAATAGGCAGTATTTGGCAGTGTCAGCTCTGTGAATAGCTGTGATGTTGGTATGAGAGATGATCGATTTGATGACACATCTGTGTGGAACAGGTGCTGCTCTGCTTTCCATCTCCTCTCTTTGTCTGTGCTTGCTAGCTGCAGCTGGGTCTGGTTCAACCCTCCGCCTGCTCTTGGCTTTATGTGCTTTCAATGGCTTGAGATTGCATTGCCAACCAGCCAAAATGCTAGTCCCTGCCTGCCTGCCACTTTTTAGCTAGCCAGCCACCGTGCAAGACAAACTAGAGTTGGACAGTGACTCAGTCATGGAATCAGTCGTCTTTCTCATTGAAATTATATCATCATGATGAGTTAAAGGAACAATTCACCCCCAAATCAAAAAATACATATTTTTCCTCTTACCTGTAGTGCTGTTTATCAAGAGAGATTGGTTTGGTGTGAGTTGCCGAGTGTTGGAGATATCAGCTGTAGATATGTCTGCCACCTCTTCAGTAAAATAGAACTAGATGGCACTCAACTTGAGGTGCTCAGTGCACCAAAAAAAAAAAACAACAAAAAAGTTTTGAAAAACTTAGCAGCGCTGTCTGTTTTCAGAAATCATGACCCAAGATAATCGGTACACCTTGTTGTAAGCAGACCGAAGCGTGCATCCACTGCTAGCTCACCTAGAGTTGCTGAGCTATGTAATGTTACAGCTCAGCAGAGGAGAACCACATTAATGTTTACATCTTGTGCAGTCATGAGAATGAGCATCTTGTCCTTAACTAGACGCGTGCTTCTGTCTGCAGTCGTAGTTCGATAGAAAGAAAATAGTTCCTACACAAAACTGCTCACAACATGGTGTGTGGATTATTTTAAGTAACCCGGTAATGATTTTTTGAAAGAGACATGGTTCTTGAGTTTTTCAAGTTGACATTTTGGAGCTTTGAGCACTGCGAGCCAAGTACCAACTACTTCCATTATATTCGAGAGAAGGCAGACATCTCTATGACTGATATCTCCAACACTCTGCAACTCACACAAAAACAATCCAGACTGATAAAGGTGAACTGTCCCTTTAAAATCCATCAAAATCTTACATAAATCAGATCGTAAATACATAAGAACATGTATTTTTTGGAAGTCATACTTTTTCTTTAAACACTAAATAATGGAGCTTAATATACTTTAATTTTATCTTGTGAATGTGAATTCTCTGGTAAGGTAAAAATGATATGAAAAGAGTTTAGAGTTATCACATATACTAAATTTGCATATGTTTTCCATGCTTAAATACTGTATGTGCTAATTGACAAAGTACACGTTTTTTCACATGTATATTTTGCTACATCGTGAGGTGCTCGCTGAAATGACCATGTAGACACATAAGAGATGGCTGACTGAACAGGTAGATCTTGCATTTGATTTTACACTTTTAATGTCAAATTATATTCATAATGTCATGTTCAAAATTAACAAGAGAGCTTATTCTCACCTGTATTTTCTGACACAAAAGAGCATAATACAGACAGGAAGGCAGACATGCTTAAGTATTCCTCAGCACACGTAATTTCTGTACGATAAAGGTCACTCATAAACATAAAGACTTCTTGTCTCCCTTCTTTGCCCCTTTTAGTGTCTGCATAGCTTGACTTTCCAATACTGTACGCGTCTTGAATGTGGAATTAGCAAAGCGCATGAAAAAGAAGATGAAGAATAATAGTTACTTACTTCAGCATAGCTCAGCCACTCCCTTAATAGTTAGAGGAGCTGTCTGCAAAAAGAGATTTTTTTTTTCCTAGGCACCAGTGTGCTGGAATGAGACGCCACTCAACATTAGTGGTAGCTGCGGAAGCTGTGGGTAGATGGGCTTCAAATGTAAATATGGATCAGTCAGCAGCTCATTGTTACACGATAACCTCATGCAATATCTTTCTCACTGATTGTGCATTACTGTTGCGTGCTGTGTTGTCAAAGTTGAAAATACCACTTTAAATATAAAGTTTTAAACTAAAGTATTGTGCTTGTATATATTTCAGAGCGCCTTGTACTTTTCTGCAGCCCTATATGAACGAATGATGGGTAGCTTCAGTGGAGCAGAGCAAAGTATGTGTGTGTGTGTCGCAAGCTGACTAGTGGATTAACTCTGTCCGATGGCAGAAGGAGAGGGATCTACTTTGACAGTGTGGTAGTTAGCCCATCTGTCTATAATCAGCTGCGTCTGTGTGTGCGTGCTGCTGCTATGGTTCTACTTGCCACCAGGTGGTCAACAGTACCCTGATGTAGAGTTGTGTGGGACGTTGAGCCTTGCAGTTTGCCCAGCTTGCCAGAGAACTTAACTCTTGAACAGCTGCTTGGAGTTGACAGGTCTCATGTATTGGGTTAAGCGTGGCATTCAGTGAAAATAAGCTGTCAATTTGTCATTTTTCAGTGCAGCTCCAACAAGACAGCTAACACGCTCTCCTCTCACTTTTCCCCCTTTTTTTTTTTGCTTTCAATCATTAATTTGTGCATGCGCCACAAGAGTCTCCACTACATACGTGTCCACATATGAATCAGAAGAAACAGACAAGGCCTATATTTAGAATGCTTGTCATGTAATCATCTACTGCCCCGTCATCTTATAGACAGCTATGAGAATTGGAAGCGGGGAAATAGTTCCCATCGGATTAATTATACTTTCACTGATCATCTGGATCTTTTTGCTGTGGATAGTATATTGTGTGTCAGATATGGATGACTGGAACAACCTTGTCTGTTGGTCTTTCTGCTCCTCATACTTTTTGCTCTCTGTGGGCATTGGCTTGCTTTAAAAGGCTTACCAGTGCATTAAAATGTACAGATACTGTACATACAGTTATAAACCAGGCAGGAGACCACAGTGACAGTGAAGCCCTATTAGTAGACCTTCGTCATCTGTGACTTATTGATTTAACACATTTGTCTTTGAAAGCAGATCCACAATTTGAAATGAAGGCGTGTCGTGTTTTCCTGTGATTGCGTGGCTGTCTGTTGAAATGTTTTGTGTCCATTGATTGTGAACTTTGTTTCTGTCTTGTGGACTGCTCTGCTCTACTTAATGCTAATGTAAGCTGTTTCACTGTCTCTGCAGGGAACCTTGGCCGTGTTGACTACATCAGTGAGTTTGAGTTTGACCTCTTCATCCGGCCTGACACCTGCAACCCCCGCTTCAGAGTCTGGTTCAACTTCACAGTGGAGAACGTCCGTGAGACACAGGTCAGTGCTGTGGTCTTGTGTACTGTTACCAACATTAATCAGAAATAAGAGCTTCTCTCCCAGTTTTATCTTCCATAACACACACAGACTTCCATTTTTAAGGGTTCTAAATTGGTGCAATCAAACGATAACTACCAAGTGCAAAGATTGACTGAGATGTATGGTGTTAAAGGTATAACTAGGCCTGTCAGGATAAGTAATTTTGTTAGATGATATATTGTCCCAGAAACAACTGTGATAAATGATAATAATGTCACTTTGAGTCCATTTAATATCACTGATACAATCAAACTATAATAACATAATTATGAAAGTAGAACCTTTAAAGAGTGCCTTTATTAGAGTCGTCCAAATTTAATCTGGCTATTAAAAACAAAACCAAGTGATGCCTCTTTACTAATAGACAAACTTAAAAATTCCGACCAGTGTGCCGCAGTCGGCTCCCGGGGATGGACGGCCTGACAGCCAGATGGTTTGCTGGTGGATTTACTGAGTGGAGGATGAAGTTGTTGGAGGGTAGAACTACAAATGAAGGACTTTTTGGCTTGTTGCCAGGGTTTAGCAAGCTAACAATTGTTAGGAATTTGTCTCTGTAACTCCAAAAGTGCCGCTACAGGCTACCAGTAAGCTACGCTGTGTTTTCTTTGAAGTTACATTTTTCTTCAGACTTGTGCAAGTAGGCAGGGAAAGAAAAACAACGGGAGAATTGTTGTACTGAAGTCTCGTAATGGTTGGGAAAAATTCTGTTGTTTTTTGTATGTTTGCTAAAATGTTGGTGATATTCTCATAGAAAAAAACAAAATTTTGTGGTCAGCAAAATTATCAGGGTTATGTCCATATATAATATAAGTCATTAAAATAAATGTGTGACAGGCTCAAGTGTAACATACTGCATATAAAGACAATATGTAGTCATTTTAAATATAATGACATTATTAGGTACAAGCTCAATATTAACTGATAAAAAGTTACTAAGGGGCTTTAAGCTGCATGATATTAAAGGTGGTCCTTTTGACGCGCCATGACATTATGAATTTAGCTATTTAGAATTAAATTCATGCTTATTTCTTATGTCTTGTGCACAAGATTGATCACCTCAGAAATGAGTAATGGTAATATAGACAATTTAAAAATCCTTGTTTTTAAGATGATACCAGATTGTGTGTTTCCACTGGAGCATTATTGTTCAGGAGCAGTGTGCGTTTGGTTTTTGGAGCTACTGGATGTCTAGAATGCTTTGGTGAGCAGATAATATGAAGAAATGTTCGTTTTTGGTATGATACAGTTCATGATGTCAGTGGTCTAGAGTCATGTACGTACAAACTGTCATGATGCCTCCCAGAATGTCCCCTAACGCATCTCAGCACATAAGACATTTGTATCCATAACACCAACAAAGTTGTTTCTCTTCAGAATTGAGGCAGTCATCTATTTCCTGCCTCGCTTCTTGTCACAGCCTTCGAGCTTGATTCTGCCACTAGCAATCTCTGAGCTGCGTGATTGGCTGACAGAGGTGGTCACATGCCACAGAGATACACTGTATGTGAGGACAGTGAGTGTGGCTGCAGTGGGATGGAGGCTCGTTCTTTGAATGTAACTTTGCAGGATAAGAAGAAGGTAAAACTTACAATATTGGCATTTAGGTTTGACTGCTGCTGTGTAATTTGTGCGGATACACGCTTGTCAGGCTTAGATGTCAAGCAAACAAAAAAAAAAAAGATAAAGTTTAGACAGAGACAGTGAGAAGACAGCTTAACATAAAGACAGAGGGAGATAGAAAGAGGGGGAAGGCAAAGATTGACGAAGATGAGAGTGAGAAAAAAGCAAATAGAAAGTGATATAGATAAAAGAAAAAGGCAAGGATGAATCCACAGCATGCTGTTGCTGCTGTCCTCCTGTGGAGTGTCCAACCCAGCCTATCTGAGGCTATCAGGCCTATCAGCCCATCTCCCTGCAGTGCTGTAGTCAGCACTAATCACATTTTATGGCTCTGAGATGAATGGGAGGCCTCGGCTTGGAGCCGGATCGATCCCAGGGCCAGATAGACCAGCACCAGCGGTCTGCAGCCAGGGCCAACAGGATATTTGCTGTTGTGGCAAAATGACAGAGAATGTGTGAGAGGGAGACAGAGAGAAAGCGAGCTGGGAAGGGTAATACGACACAGTAAACGACAAAAGATTGATAAGTATCATGTATATGATCACACTATGTACAGTGGCACATGCAGGAGCCAGCTTACAGGTGAACAAACATTTCCATTGCACACATCCACGCTCTCTCTCTATAGGCCCCCTCACAGACTTCTTTCATAGAAATCTGTTTCTTATCTGTCCAATTTCCTTCTTCAAAGAGGCCTTGTGTGAATTTAATCTACTCCAGTAGAAGGTGTTGTGGTTAAGTGCTGCCTGTGCATTTTGCCAAGGTGTGTGTTTGTGTGTGTTTGTGTGTGTATGTGTGTGTGTGTGTATACAGACGCTGTGATTAGGTTCTGTCTGTGTGCCTAGAATTCACATAAATCTTTGGTTTACATCCTAATAGTTGTAATATTGTCAGGATTTGAAACAAAAATTAAAACAAAAATTAAACACATGAAGATTAATAACATGAGTAAATAAACCAACTAAGTGTAGCTATGTGGGGAGAGGCTGTGCTATAGAGATATCAGTGGGTTCCAGGGGAGAACTGGGCTGTTGGAGTGTTTCATCCAGCTAAGCCTTGCTAACTCTCAGCCTGAGCCAGGGGAATGGGGAACAGTAAAAGCCCGTGATATTGGAAGTGAGATGGCCATTTTGAAGGAATGTAAGCTGGTGAAACAGATTTGGTCTGCCTCAATCAGCTTAGCAGCTTTGTGGAAATTGGCTTCACCGTAGCACCGGTTATGATGGATGGCTGGATGGATGAATGTCTCTTTTTTGTATGTCCTTTCTTTTTTGTGTTTTTCGACCCACTCACTTACTTCAAAAAGCTCAGACCAATTCTGGTGACGTTGGTTGCAATGACCAGGGCCATGATGTGACACTATTTGAGGTTTTGCTTGGTTTGGCATATTTTCTTTGGGAGAATGTCTTGCAAAAAATACTTGTGCAGAGTAATTGCTCTGAGTCTCTACAGGGCCACAGGGAGACAGAGATCTGCTGGCACAGTGCAATTTTGGTCTCTGTTTTGGCATGAAAGTGCACCCATCTACCATATCTGAGCTGTGTATGGTAGGTTTATTAAAGAAAAAAGGTCTGTTTTACAGGGTACAAGGTACAAGGTAGATTTATTATTCATTTTTAAAACATAGTTTAAAAAATGAAGTTAAAATTTGTCCTTGATCCTAACTTAGTTTAACTGATGATATATATATATATATTTTATACGCAACTTACTCAGGCTGCCCCCTTAAAGTCTGACACTCAAATCATCAGTTGGAGACTCTCAGCCGACTGAGATTGTTTCAAGTCGAGGGGTCATTTTTTCCCCTGTGCAGTGTACTTCTGGGGACGTTCTGGTCCCCAGATTTTGCTGCATAGTTATGAGCTGCTGCTGCATAGTGAGCTGTGCACATGCAGGCAGTGGCACAGAGAGAGAGATTGCTATGTAAGCTGAAGAACTGGTGAATTTACAGCCAACAGTGAGTTGATAGGATAGTCTGACTTTTGTTGACTTACACAATCACACATATATACACTATGGCAATAAAAAGAAGTGAATGAAGAGGAACCTCCATTTGTTTTCTGTAGGTTTTTTAATGTGGATCTTTCAAATCAATTTGAAGTGTGTCTGTGATTTGCATTTTCTAGATTTTATTGTCATGCAGTGTTGAACTCAGACAAATCTTGTCTTGGCTTTGTCTCAACCCCTCAAAATCTTCATCTTTTCTTGGTCTTGGTACATTCTGGCTTTGGTCATGACTTGGTCTTGGATCAGGTGTTCTTCACTACAATACTGACATCAGCCTCAGCTATAGGCAACTTCATGTTTACTTGCAATAAGCAAATGTTGGCCTGCTAACATGCTAAACTAAAATGGTGAACATACTGTAATATACATGTTCGTATGCTGACATTAGCATTTAGCTTAGGGCTGGCCCATTAAAAATGGAAATATTAATCAACTGTGATAGCTTCAAGTTTTTTTTCTTTTTGAACAGCCGGTGTGCTGTGCAGTGTACTTCACAATCTGGTCCACAGATTTTGTTGCGGAGTGAGTGCTATTGACTTTTGCACTACTCTTTGGTACAGGGAGATGCAGACATGCTGGCAGCAGCACGGAGGAGGAGGGAAGGGAGAAAACATTGTCTTCTCACTTGTGTGAAACAGTAGTGAATTCACAGCTCACAGCAACGTAATACAATACAGTCTCTGGCTTTTGTTTGGTATCTTAGGAGAAAAAGTTAACTTGTTTATTATGTTCTGTGAATGACATGTCGAAGGTCCCGCTAAGCCTGTTCAAAAGTTGAAGATTTTATATGGAAAACAAATCGTCGAATAGCCCTAATTTACACCACTGTGCTTAAGTATAGGCTCACAGAGCCACAATCACTGTAAGTCTAGTCTTGTTACTTGTGAAAAAATGACTGCAGTTGTCACAAGGGTCACAACTGTCATTGACTAATTCATTAATGGACAAGTCATTTCAGCACTATCAAACAAATATAGTGTTTTCTGTTGTGTCTTCCAGTTCTATGGCTAATCTATCTAAAGCTTCTTTGGCACGATTGTTTGGATTGGCTGGATTGAATGTATTCAGGCTTATGTCTGAATACATGAAAGGTATCTTTGTTGGCATTGTTGACTTGCTTTTCATCAGTAATTTGCACTTCATTCAGCAGTATAGAAATCTCATGAAGCAGGGTGAAACAGGTAAAGAGGAGGAAGAAACAGAGAGGCGGTATAAAACTGCAGAAATGAAAATGAGTTGTTTGTTTACAGTGGTTGGATATATGGTGTCATATTTAACAATAAGCTTCAATCATATTTGTGGGTTCTTTTTTTCACTCTTGTAGCTGCTTATCTTTCTTTTCGGAAACATAAATATGTCTGCTGTGCCTGTCTTAGTTGATGTAAACAAACCTGCATTGTCCAATCATGTTGAAGTTTAGCCATTGTAGACTTCATTATTCATAACAATGTAATTTGGACTTAGTGGGCCAGAACCCTGAAAATGCTTTTTACTTTGAATAAAATAACAAGTAAAGACACTTAAAAAAGTTTTGTGCCCAGTGTCCAAACTGAGTGGATTTTGACACATAAGTTTCAGCCATTTCATTTTGACTTCTGCCTATGTTATGACCAGAAACCAGTGGATGAGTTGATATGACACCCCATTGGGTAAGTTGATATGCCATTCCATTCTGCTGTAGGGCTGTGCTTGATGTCAGCCTCCGTGAAGGGCACGGCTGTGAGCTATTATCATAGGAGCCTTCAGGGAGCCATTCATAGAAGACAGGCAGTAAAACCTTGCGCCGAACGCCTTCAACTCCTCCAGCTCTTCCAACTGCTGCAGGGGTGATTTGTAAGCCTCACTTGTCCAGGGAAAGCACAGTGCAGGGCGGTTACTCTCCATAATCAGGAAAAAAAGGGACGAACTGAAGCAGAATAGGCCATGTGTTACCTAGAATCCCCAAAGAGCCATCATCACTTTACTCTTTCAGACAATGCTCACCTATTTAAATTCATCATCAGTGATGTTATGCAATTTGTCGGAAGCCGATAAGTTGGATGGCACATAAAGTCAAACATTAAATAGGATGTTAAAATGATCACAGACCCATTAAAGATCACATCTTGGTGACGCTACTCAACCAGTCCTACTTTCATGCAGCCACTGGTTTTCCTGTTGTGTTAATGGGTAGAACCAGTTCTATAAATGACTACAAAATTCTATCTGATATCACGTCATGATGCCTAATTGGGTTTAAAAGGCCTTCAAACATCCTCTACAATGTGTCATTTTCTAAATGTGTAATTTACTTATCAGTTTGAAAGATACATCATTAATATGCTGATGTCTTTTGCTAAAGCAGAGAATCAAGAATAAAGTAAAGGAGAGTGAGTGAGAGACAGAGCGATAGGGAGAGAGCAGTGCAAGAGCAGGGTAATGGATGTGATGCACATTGATTTTTTTTTTCCATACAGAAGAGACAGAAGCAGGAAGAGAGGCTATAGAAGGAGGAGGAGGAGTGGTGTATTTACGAGAAATGACTTGTTCGAGTAAGCAATACATTTCCCTCCCTTCCTAAATAGAGCACGTTGGCCGCACTTCTGGGAAGTCAGCTGCTGGTTATGGTGTGTAACATCAGTGCCAGGCTGCATAATAGAGGTTCTTATCTGAGCTCACTGCTTCATCGGCTCTGGACAATGTTCCAGTGCAGAGGGCCTGTCTCGGCCACGTCTGTGGATCAACACATTGAACTTAACCCCCGCTCCTCCTGGTCCTCTCCGGTTTGCAGAAGTGTGTAGGGACACTCCAGTCCTCTTTGTCTATTCCACCTCTTTCCCATCCCTCCTTTCCTCTGTGCCCCTTCATGTCTGTGCTTTGATGTCCTTCAGCAGTGACAGAGGGAGAGGAGGACAGGCGGGTCTCTTGCGAGCGCCATTGGATGAACGTGGGCTAATCATTGCTGGCGTAGCGTGGCCATGAGCTTGCACTGCAGACAGCTGGTTGGTGGCGGGTTCTTCACATTGAGTCTGCCCATGGGAGGGGTGCTGGATATATAGCTTTAGGATTAGACTAGGAATGGGCGGTATCATGGTATGATGGTATACCAGGGTATTTCGAAATCTTGACAGTGTGATTTAAAATACAAAATAGTCAAATAGTCAAAAATACAGACCCTCAAATATTTAATAACTTCATACCGCACAGGCTGTACTGAATATGTTTTGCATGCATCGGCACCATGCACCCTGGAGGTTACGCCTGGGCCACACTGCATGTGTGAGCAGTGTGTGTTCACATTGCCAGGTTAACAACACAGCCCTGCAAATCTTTCAAAGTAAAATGGCTTGCATCAACAACTGAAGGCAGTTTTCCCACAGAAATGCTGTCAGAGGACTTCTATTTTGAAACAGAAACAGGAAAGGTTGAGTAAAACAGATATATTTGTATTTCCTCATGTTTGTGACAGATAAAGACATTTAAACTGTAGTAAAGGGTGGTATAGACACTATATAATTATCAAAAGACCATTTTCAATGTCTGTTTGTGCTGAAAACCTGAGTGTGTCATTTGGAAAAAAAATGATGAGACTGTGTCTGTAGAAAAAAGAAAAAACAGATTCTGCAATGCACAAGTCTTAGTGTTGGTTAATAAGATAAACATGAATTCAGAAGGTGGATGGTTGTGTTTCTTTGTTTAACGAGGGTAATAATGGTAAAATATGCCTTTTGTTGACATCTTGTAATTACTGAATAGACTAAAAACAACAAGAAAGCCTGCAGGATGTAGCAAACTCACCGGTTGGCAGTGCTGGTGGGTGGAGGGTGTTAGCGCCGCAGAGTGTCATATACCGTATACCGTGGTCAAATTGCAGGAAGGTATGAAGGTATGAAAAAGTTGAAACATCCCAAGCCTAGATTAGACTCCTGCACTTTCATCAGGTCTATACATACTGTCAACAACATACACATGAAAAGAAAAAAAAGTCAAACTCACACACACAAACCCTCTTACATGCTTTTCAACAGGCCATGTCATTTTTTTGTCCTTTGCATAGCTTTTTCTTCCCCTTGTGCCTCTGCAGCATATGGCACAAGGTAGATAGGCATGTATCCTGTGCTTGTGGTCTTCTTCCTCTTTGGAAGTTCATTTTTTAAGCTTCCCCTCTCTACAGTCTCCAAAGGAGAGACATTGGCTTCTGTGTGACTCTGCCAAAGGGATTATTTCACTTCACAAACACACCACACAGACCCAGAAAGTTTAGGATCCTAGTTTCAAACCCGGGAAGGAAGTTGTGGAAAGACTTGTGTGCTTCTGAAAGACATACAAGACATCAGACAGTTGTGTCAGGGAGCGTGGGGTATCGTAAGTGACCTTGTTCTGTTAAGGCGAACTAAGGCATCCTTCCTTATTGTCAAAGCTGATGCTCCCCAGATCACTTCATAATGACATGGACAAAAGGATATGACAACAGCATTGAATGAATTTTCAAATTGTCTCCCTGATAGCAAAATGAGTTTTCCCTGGGTTATCTCTGCTGACGCAAGGTTCCTTATCAAAATTCATTGCCTTATTTTTAGCTTGATTCACTTAAAAAAGAAGGCACAGAGCTTAAGGGCATGTTTTGAAATAAAGCAGACACACTTTTTTATTATGCATTTGGATTTCACTTTATTCAAACAGCAGAGACTCTTATAGTTTCCAGGGACTTGTAGGGTTAAAAATACAATATAAATGGCTATAATACTACTGTTTTCCTCTAAATCTGTCACAATCTCTTACAGTGCTTTTTCTTAAAACAAAATGCAAAAGTAGAGTCAGCATCTGAGAGTTTGGGACCTCTGCTCTTGTAGTTTGTGACACGTTTGGCTGACATAGGAACGTCTGTAGAGAGGTTGATGTGTGTGTGTGTGTGTGTGTGTGTGTGTGTGTGTGTGTGTGTGTGTGTGTGTGTGTGTGTGTGTGTGTGTGTGAGAGAGAGAGAGAGAGTGTGTGTGCCCATCAGGACAGTCATCAGTGGGCCATCCATTCGGAGCCCAACAGTATGGCGGAGTGAGATGCTGCCAAAGGAGACTCTAGCCGCTAATTTCGCGAATCAAGGCGCAGAGTGCAAAGAGCAGTCAAGTGTGTGAGAGAGTGCTGGCGAAGTTTTGGTGTTTTTGTGGCTGCAGGTGCACAACAGACAGGGCAAAACGGGGGGGATTAGAAAAGTGCAAACTAGGGCTGGAGAAAATCAATTATCACAATATCGATATTGGGGTGATATAGTCGGGTTGCCAATTGATGCTTTCACAAAATATTTACACAATGACATTTTTGATAAATAATCAATAATGTGGATAATGACTAAGTGGGTACAAGTGAATAATAGAACAACTCTATTAGACAATAGATACTCTCATATCACAATATCTATATTATATCGATATACGGCCCAGCCCTAGTGCTGAGTAATTCATTCACAGTTAAATGTATGACCAAAATGCTGTTTAAAATGCTGTGTGGCTTTTGATAGTTTTGACTTGGACGCTGGTGGTGGCAGCGGGCCAGCAGGCCTTTGCGGTCCTTCAATAGAGAGAGAGCTGCATTGCAAGTCACAGCATGGAATAAAAAGAAAGGGTTTAGGGCAGTGAATGTGGGCAGAAAAAACGAGGAAAGAGAAAGAAATGAGAGGTGCTGTGAACTGTTCTTTTGAGATGGCTTTTAAAAAGTGGGTTTTGTCAGTAAAAGGATTTTTTTAAAAACATTTATTTTACCTGTAATACTGGTACAGCTAAATGGAATATTCAAAAATGTTCATATTTTTCTCAGTCGTTTTTAATTTGTTCATTTAATATTGCTGATTTATGTTGATTAATGATAATATTAAAAATGCTGTATTTTTTTTTTTTTATTTAAACTTGTTTGAATGTTTTTGTGTCAGTATTCAAGGCTTTCTCACACCTTAATAACAAAATAGGTTGATCTCCAATAACTTCCCAAAATGACTTATATGACCAGCCCTCCCAGAAAAAAATACATTACTGTTCAAATGGTCGCAGTTTCAAGCGTGTCCTTGACGTCATGAAACAATCACAATTTTGCTCCACAGCTACAATGTTAGCTTCAGGAAAAACATGGTTTGGCACTATTGCAGCGGGATGTATGTCATGGGTCATATACAACACATCATATACATCACCAGTATAGCATGCTACAAATACTACAAGACTAAGCTACATTCTTATTAAAACAAGTCACTGTGGACTTTAGGACATGACCACCCAACCCCCACACCCACCGTATACGGGCTTCTTTGATATTTGTAAATTACACAGACTTTGTTGCTTTTTATGCTCCACCACGTCACTTCCTTCTTTGCTCCTGTAATAACTACTATGGCCACTGAAAGCGGGCTGCCAACCAATCTTACATATGCCGCAGCTTTACTCATCAGAGGCCGAAACTTCTTCAAAGAAACAAGGATGAGAGGCTAGCATTGAGGAAAGAGAAAAAGAAACCAGGAAAGATGGAGACATTGGTGAGCAAGGGGAAAAAAGAAGATTTTAGCTGAGGTTTCAGTGGGAGGCTTGGTGTGGCGGCTTGGTAAGGGCCTCATGGAGCTGCTGTGCATCTGCATGAAATGATGAGCCCGGTGTCAGGACATGGATCATCCTTTTACACCGAGTAATGAATACAGATTGCACACCGGATAGAGAGGCTCTGCAATCTGCTGCACCACAAATGAAACAACTGCCGTTCTAATCAAATAGTCTTTTCATGCCAGCGCAGCCCTCAACTTGGGCTAAATTCAATTCCAGATTCACAGAGATTTGTGGGTTGGGGGTTGGAGAGACGCAGGAGGCAAGGGGGAGTTATAAATGTTGTAATTAGAGTATTGTTTAATGTGTATGTGTGTAGACGCGTGTGATGTGTGTGTACGTTGGCGTGGGGGGGGGGGGGGGGGGGGGGGGGGGGGTGGGCCTCCCTGGCATCATGTTGTCGTTAACCACTTGGTTATTTTAGATAGCAGTTGGAGGAATGGGTCCAATCACAGCAAACACACACACAAACACACACTCATGCACAAATGCACACATTTAGCTAATTATGCCAACTAGTGGCTTGGGAGAACACGTTCTCTGTATTCTGTATTTAGGGAACAGCGAGGAGCTTTGAAGGAGAGCCGCAGTGCCTCTTTGATGCTGCTTTTGTTTTTTGTTTGTGTGGTTTAATAATTTAATCAAGCCAAACGTCCTCCTTCTCTCTGTAACTGTCTGTTGGTGGAGGCTAATTACTCTGCAGATTGTTCTCCTGGTGCTAGAGATGAGAGTTTAGATCCAGAGGGGGGGAGGGGGGTGCTGATGGCTGTAATTTAACAGTGTGCTGATGGGCTAAGCTGTCTGTCGACTGCTGTTTTATTGTTTTGGGAGGCTGCTGACGAGCTACTATTCTAATATGCACCATCTGATGAGAGTGCCTGCAATGTTGTAGTGCATTGTCTTTCTTTTTTCATTCACTATCTATCTGTCTATCTTTAATACAATATTATACATTTGCTAAAGTTCAGTATTTTTACCACACAACATCATTTTCAGAAGTCTGTGTGATTGCTGAGAGCAATAACTTACTGCTTGCTAAGTTGCAAAGTAGAAGCAATGTTTAAAGAGGAGTGTCAAAGTTTACAATGAGAAAACAAATATAGAGTGAGATTAGATAAGAGGAGTGGTAGCGAATATTATTATTGTACTAATACACCATAGCACTGAGAACAAAACAGCCATTAAACGAGTGAAATTCTGATTTATTGCTATTGATAAATGGCTAACTTTGCTTCGAAGTCATCACAGTGTGTTTTATGAGCTATCTTTGACATAGCACGTGATTGATACACTTCTTTAATAAACAGAAAACACTATCTACCCTTCCCATTAGCTGGAAAGCTGGCAGCATTTTTCTGAATCAGAGTTCTTACCATTTAGGCTGTAAGATCCACTCCAACATACTATATGGTGACTGAGACACATCAATGAAAAGATCAGAGCTTCAGCTTTCATTTTGTCCTCACACTGCTCTGCTAACATTTCTTTCTGTTGCTGATACAATTTTAATAAGACCTGATATACTCTAGGGATGTTAGCTGGAGTTGAACTCAAAAACAGCGTTTGACTACGCTTCTATCTTGGCCTTTTTCTACACCTCACAACATGACTCTTTCAGATGCCCCGTTGCTGTCTTTAGTCAGCAGTAACAGCAACTGACCGCTACGGAAACCACGTTTAACTTCATCTAAAAGCTTATATCTGAGCTTCTGTCTTTACCTCACAACACGGCTCCTTCAAATATTCCTGTCTTTAGTCAGCAATAACAACAACTGACCGCTCTGCCATCCTCTTGAAGTAATTCATTCCCCATCTAGAGCTTGGCCAAACCGTGTAACTGATTAGATTTCAATGCTGCTGGCTCTAATTAGTGTTCATGTAATCAAATCAACAGACAGACTAGATTAGTATGTACAACTATACTGTATAATGTTATACACTACTGGGGATGAATACATCCTTGTCAGAAATGAATTGTGCTTGTGTTTCAAAGTCATAATGGAGAGGTATGAGCAGGGGTTATCCAAGTACACTATTGGGGCTAGATGTAACCCTAGTTATGTGAGCACGGGCTGGAACTGCTTGACAGGCTTAACAGAAGCTGCAGAGCAGCATGCAGAAATGTGCATATATTGGGTAATTAAGACAGAACTAGAGGCCCCTGCTCCATCTTACACCTCAGAGTCAAAAACCCACCTCCAGGCTGATGTTGTCAGATGGTAGCAGAAGAGCAGGATTGGTGGAGCCAAAGCAGAAGCAGAAATCTAGCTCCATCCTGAGTTAATAATGTACGTGTCTGAACCTGCCGCCACCTGGAGATAGCTCCAGGAGGGTTAGTGTTGCATCATAGAGGGCCATTTGTGAGCTCAGGAACTATGATAAGATATATTGAGTTGCTCTTTTAGTTGCTGGAATAACATATCTGCTGAGTTAATTAGATTTTTGTTGTAGTAATTTCTTTGTTCAGTACTAGACACATGCAGTGAAATTGAACGCTAAAATGCAAAACTAGCTTTAAATCCAGGCAGGCAAAAAATGAAGCTCTACGGTTAAATAATATATAGTGGGTTCTTTCTTAAAGCTACAGGTGAAAGCTTTTATTAAAATATAATTTTGTTCTATTTGCTGAAACTGTCTCTATATTCTGAAAGAGGTACAGGAAACAGATTTAAAAAAAAAAATTATCACTCCTTCTCATCATACTGCTTGTATTGGCATTTGCTAGAATCTACTATGGGGCACCAAAAACAACCAATCAGAGCCAAGGAGTCTCTCATGCAGCCGTCAGTCATGTCAATCACTCTGTGTACTGTGGTCCAGCGGTCAAACTAGGCAGAGCTGATCAAATATGAATCAAGATTCTGTTACTGCATTGCCTATTTTGTAACCTCAAATTTTAGTGTACTGTTTAGCTGTAGCTGCGGTCATGAACTGAGCACCTCCCAGTAGCTGAACAAACTTTTTAATTTTACAGCTAAACAGTACACCAAAATATGTTAATGAAAACATCTGAGGTGAGAACTAGGCGATGGCAAATAGATGAATCATGATTCATTTTTGATCAGTGCTGCCTAGTTTGACTGCAGTTCACAGAGAGATTTACATGACTGACAGCTCCATAGAAGACTCCTCGGCTATGATTGGTTGTTCTCATTCACATGCTGTAAGGCCATTAGAAGCGCTACAATGGCATAAAGTAGGTTAAGGAATAATACTTTTTTTTTCACAGATGATCCGTCTCATTTAGTGCTGTAGTGACAGTTTCAGCAAGCATGACAAAAAGTTTTTAAAAAAGTAAACAAAAATTATTATATACATTATAAATGTATCATGATAATTGTATAAAATTGTGTTTTTCTCTGGTGATGTTGTTGTGTGTATTGTTTTTGAGTGTGTGAGGCCAGAAGCCAAGAAGCAGGGAGTGGCGAGGTGTTGGCTGATGAGGGTTGTTTCAGTGCTGATTTGATGTTGTGTTTTTTTGGAGGGACACTTTTTCAGACTGGGCTCACACCTCATGTGGTTAGGTCAAGCCAGTTGGGCTAATTTACTCTATGCGCTGTCAGTGACACTGTGTGGGGGGCTAGCTGCTGGTGGCAAGCTGACCCAAAGAGCATGCTGTGAGCTGAGACATTTATAGCTACTGTAGTGGCAAGTGCGTACATGCTCTGTCACTAATACACTCATATAGCATGATATAATGTGCTGGCCTTGGAGCTAGAGTACAGTATGTGTGTGTGAGCCTGTGTGTGTATATATGTGTGATGTGTTGCATCTCACGCAGAGCTCTATCTCATGCAGCACCTGGGGTAGGTGGTGTCAGCACGGTGCACCACCATAAATCAAGACTGTGGTCTCAAATGTGTGTGTGTTCGGTCCGTTTTTGTTGCCTGCGGGTATATATCCAGAAGCTGAATGTCAATAAAACAAAACAGCGATTATTCAGGCTGGTTGGCTCAAGTGTTTGTGTGTGAGCATGTGTGTGTGTTTGTGTCAGTCAGAGCCCCTGGGGGATCTAACTTCCTGTTCTCTGATGCCTTGGTCACATCTGCTATAAATGTTTCATGTCTCAGTGGTGGTAAGCTGCTATGAGTGGCACACACACACACACACACACACACACACACACACACACACACACACACACAGACACACACACACACACACACACACACACACACACACACACACACACACACACACACTAGCATCAATATCCTGCATAGTGAGTGATTTCCACTATTAGAGATGAGTTTAGAATCCCATTTACTTTGACACTGTTTATCCTCAGAATTATTATTTTTGTCAGTACAAATGCATTTTATTTATTCAACTGCAATTAACCAGCAAGGCTTGCTCCAGCATACAATGTGCAGCAGCACATTGCTTCTGCATTTTAAATCACTGTACGAATATGGTAAACCAAAAACTTAGTATGAGCAACAAGATTTAAAAGAGATTTTATCAAATAACAATCAAATTAGCATTGCATTTATGGTATGAGTTAAAGTTTTGATATCCATGTAAATGTGTGTGTAATATTCCAAAGGCAGGAACAAACCAGATGTAATACAACATACAAATACTACGTTACTACCAACGTTAGAGCACATTGCATTAGCGCTGTTTCGTTTGCTGCAAGCGATGAGTTTGCTTCATTCCACAAGCTCTTTTGGCTTTGGCTTTTCAAATAAATATGTTAACAAACATCTCTGTTAAATGACACAATAAAATAAACACAAGCTGAATAGCTGTCACTAATGTACTTTTCGGTCTCTCTGGCTGGATTGGCTACCTGGCCCGCCGGCAGATACTGCTCACTGCTGTGGATGTATGCTGTGTGCTAACGTTGTTAGCGTTGTTAACGTAGTGTGTTCTTTGTTAGTTGCTAACGAGAGCCTGATGCTGCAGAGCGGCATTCGTTGGTTCGGATGGTGTGTATGTTACTGTGCAACTGCATTAGCTGCCAAGGAGTCTGTAGCTGCAGAGTGGCTTGATCTCGGCTCTGGGTGTTCTTAGTATGTTACGGTGCTTCTGGCTTAGCTCTAACAAGTGCCTCACAGTGGAGAATACTGCTAATTTTTTCACTATTTTGAAACCTTATATTACAAACTAGGCTTTTTTTTTTAATTATTCAAACTTGGCTGGTTAAACATTTTTTTAAATCTTTTCTGTGAGTTTTCAGGTTTCCCTTTTTGAATGTTGAACACAGACTGCTGCCGCCTGATGATATGGAGAGTTATTTCCTCTCACGCAGGCACAAAACATGCAGAACATGAGTAGGCCAACAGGTTGTATTCTTTGCAATGTGCTCAAGTGCAGCTGTTTGGCTATGACACAGGCGACATGAGGCAACTCAACAGTTGGCCTTCTTAGACACTAGTGCTTTGATGTTGGTTTGGTGTGTCGTGGCCCTAAGAAAACAAAAAAAAATACCTGTGGCAGCTATAAAACGTGGTCAGAGTAGGCTGGGGATCAGTTATTTTTGACAACAAAACTGAAGTGCCACAGCTGATTTGTTCCTTTCTATAGTGCTCTTTGCACTTTTTAGATAAAGCAATTTCATGGTGGGCCAAAATATTACCAAACAGAAGCAGGTGCAACAAAATCAACCTCTGCCCAGCAAAAGATAAGGTAGGCCCTTTTTGCTCATGGTTGATGTGTACTGGTATGAAACAGGGCTCTTTATGTTAAATTTGATCCTGTAAATGCTTTGCTTGCCTCTACTCTTAGAGAGGACTATCCCTGTCAAAGATGCCCACACAATTTAAGCAAAGTAAACTTTATAGGGATTCTCTCTAAAACACGATTCAGATTGGGGATCACAGTGTGATAGAGACACCTTACTGCTTTGTTCAGCCTGCATGTGTGATATCTCCACCATGGCAGCAGCTCTGCTAGAGAGTTTTTGAGAGTAAACAGATGTTGTTTGTCTTTGTGATGCAGAGATTTAGCATCTCAAGGGATGCAGCGGACCTGTGCTTTCCTGTAAGCTCACAAAGGAATCAGAGATGGAAATAGCTCAAACAGATGAACAGTGTTTCACAACAAAAGTGAGACTAGGGCTTTTTTTTTTTGTTGTTTTTTCTTTACACCGCAGTGCTTGTGGACAATATGGTCTTGTGGTGTATCTCTTGTTGAAATGAAGTACATATGGTTCAAAGGATGGTCTTTCCACTTGTGTGGGACAAAGACATATTTTCACAAACAGTATATGCTCTGTTTACATAGTTTTTCAGATTTTCAAATTATGCTCTTTTTAGCTTTAGCCTTTAATGTTTTCTTACTGACACTTTGTGAGATATACTGCCGTGTAAAGGCAAAAGATCTTCATTCATTAATTTTTGGCTTTAAAAAAAAAAAAGTAGGTTGTCCTTGCCTTAACTAAAATTCTAGGAAAGCCAGTGCAAAATCCTTTAACTTATCAATGTCACTAAGGTTCTCTGGTTTTATTTCTTTACGCTTAGAATGCTTTGTTTATCTGCACATGAATTTAAGCTTAAGTTACAATATTTTTCTTCATTATTCTATGTCTGACACTGAAGCATTCCACGCACAAATGCCATATGTAATGCAGACTGAATAAAGAGAAAACATGTTGTTGTTAGTCTAACCTAGCGAATTATCAGGAACAGAACCTACTTAACCTATGGCATGATTTACCTTTTAGTGGCATTGCAGTCCAAGAATTGTCTTGCAACTTTAATTTCTGGTTAGGGAAATAATAATGCAGAAGGTGAGAGGTAGAAGGTAGATTTATTAGTCATTAGTCATCAACAAAATTACATTTGTCCTTGATCCTGGTACATCTTTGGAGTTGAAGGATCAGTTGATTACAAACAGCAGCTAAGTATGAAGAGTCCAGCCGGTTGCTGTCAGGGGTTAACCATGTCTCTGTGAAGATGTGCGTAGAGCAGTCTCTGATTTCCTGCTGTTGAGTGAGCCTCAATTTCATTCTGTCCACTTCACTGTCCTGCGACCGGACATTAGCCAGAACAAGGCTTGGTCGAGGAACAGCTCTTGGTCTAAAGTCGAGTCAGCCTTGCCCTGATACCGGCTCTCCTCCCTCTCTTTGTCCGGCACTTTTGGTTTTGTTTCTCCCCTCTGATCTGACTGACCGCTCAGTGTATGCCGTTTGTGGTGATCCTCTTGCGGTTTGCTGCATTCAGTCTAAACCCTACACAACTTTCCCTGATGTTGATAAGTGCCTCTTGCAGAAAAGTCGTGCTTCAGCAGAAGGGGCCATGGTGTCGAAAAAATAGCAATGAGCTTATGCGGTCCCGTCTGCTTCTCCAAACTGGGACTGTGACAAATGCCATTTCTGTATTTTAAACACTGACTGTGGATAAGTACCTCATACAGCCCCACTCAAAAAATACAAACTATCCCTTTAATGCCTTTTAACCTGGTATGACCCCTTATTATTTTGGAGGCAATACAAGGGTAAAGTACCTTAACTTCTGAATAAGGGTCAAAAGTCAAGTTTGAGTTTAAGATTATTATGTAAATAAGTAATTTCATTAACAAAAAGCCACATTTGTATTATGCCTACAATTCATTTAGCTGGACTATAAAACAACATTCAAGTCATTTTTCTCAGTTCTACTCTTTGATGAATGAAAGGCTTTTGCCTTTGCAGGACAGCATAGACTGAACATTAAATTGCATAAGCTGCTTAAAAGGCCCCGAAATTAATATAAGATAAACAAAGCATTTATTTAATGTTATAATGTCAGCCATTTCGTCGTTATTGCCTAACTGTCTCAGGCACTAATGGACTACAGTGAATAGCAAACATATTGTCTGAGGGTAAACCCGATGTGTACAGGTAGTTTTATATGATAAATTTGATTATTCTTTGTGATACAACGGGGACGGATGCCTGTATAGATGATAGCAGGAGAGTCCTACATAAATAGCAAGAAACACCGTGTTCCCCTCCACTTCAATTGTCCTATCATCGCTAGCCAACCTAGAACACTGACAGCCTATGTGTGCTGTCAAACCCTGAATCCCCACGGTAAAGCTTGCCTCTGTGGCTACTGGATCTGGCAAGCATACATCAGTACACTCAAATGAAAAGCCTGAAATGTCAAGGACCAAAGGAATGAGGAAAGAAAATGAAATGGGGAAGACACAGATAAAAAAGACAGAGAGGAGTGGAAGTTTTGTGTATAATGAGCAGTTGGAATGTGAGCATTGCTGAATTAATCAGACTGCTAGAGCTCATACAAAGTAGGCAGAATGCTTTTCATGTGACAAATGTGTAATTAAGAATGATTTTATAACCCCCCCCATCACATACACACACACCCCTTGATGGACTAGAGGTGGGTGGGAGGAACAAAGCATTTTTGTGCTTCCCTGCATGTGTGTGTGTGTTTGCGTGTGTGTTTTTTTTGAGGGAGACAGAGTGTGTACAAGTATGAGAGTGAGATGAGATGGAGGCTTTAATTACAGTCCTATTAGAATAACACCAGCCCCCATCGCTCACTGATACTGAGTGATAGGATGGGATGTTTTCATTTTGGCGTCAAGCCTTTTTTTTTTTTGTCTTTTAGATTTGACACCATATTTTTTCAGCCAGAACATGTGGATTTTAAAGATTTTTTTTTTTCCCCCAGCCCACACGCACAAGATATTTATTTTGACTCCTCATTTTTATCAGCAACAGCAGAGATAGTTGATCACTAGCTTTGGAAAGCCTGCCTACAAATTTAGTTTTACTCACTGTTGTCTGGCACTGTTTGTTTGACATTTGTTTGAATTTAAAGACTTGTGAAAGGGTGTGGGCCAAAACAACTTTGTAGGCAACTGGATCACCCTCAAGGCTCACTCTTTTAATGAATTTTTTACCAAATTTTACAGGAGATTTTCACTGGTTTTCACTGATGTTGATCTGGATTATCATATTGGGCACATTTGCTTGTCTACGGCGCAGTCCACGTAGAATTTCACCCGCGTGTGCACATGTCCTTTCCTCCTTTTTTTAAGTATACTTCTATTTAAAACTCCTCTTTCCATTACCTTTAAAGGGTCATTATAACTGATAATAATAATTATAATTGTGTAATACTGTGAGACCTTGAAAGTGATTTTTTTTCTGAGACGTACCATAAAAATATCATAGTGTTGCAACCTTAAACTGGATTTAATGTCACCACACATACAACTTTTAAGTGTTTCCTTCTTCATAAACATAATGATAATTCAGAGTCCTTTTGTGTGAGCTAAGTAATAATAAGTGGTTCAACTACAGTGTTGAGTCAAAAGAAAATCTAATACATTTTCCAGATTCTTTTTTACAATAACCAAACATCATGAGCCCAAATCACCCTTTACTCAGTTAGAGCTGCACAGAAATGCTTCTCAGTTAATTTAAATAACTCCCTCACTGGTCTGGCTTGCGGTTTACTCCCCAAATTAAATCAGGTTTGTTTAGCTGCTGATATCCATAGCAATAGTTCTGTTGCACTATACCTCAGTGTTTCTGTTGGGTTTTGTGCGCTCTGCATTTTTTTGCACTGGCTTGTATTTTCTGTGTGTGTTGGGCTCGTTGGCCTCGATGTAAAATGCTCTGTAAGGAAAATGTGAAATCAGATCTTACAGAAATTGAATTATAGCAGCACTTACACTTCATTTCATCATCCTTTCTTTCAATCTTTTGATATTTGCCCATAACAATGCTAATTTACATTCTCTAGAAACTGTGTTTCTCTGACAAAGCAGGAAGGTCATTGTGCGATTAGAAGTCATTACAACTTCACTTGAAAAATATTGATAGATTGAGTTGTCCAAGTGTAATAAACTTTATGTGGTAGCAAGATAACTTTCCACTTTTGAAATTTTGATAGTTGAAGACTGACAGTTAATTAAGGTCTAATGACCTTGAAATGATACAGTTTTCTAATTTGCTCCCACAAGAAAAAGCATGTTAGAGTGAGACTTAATGTCACAAGGACAATTTCATTTTTAAAAGTGGACACGGGAAAATAACAGTGATCTGTGATCACTGTAATCCACCATGAAGGACAGTTTGTTACCACTGATAAAAGAATAGTATTTTTTGTTTTGTTAGACCTTTGAGCCTGTAGGAACCTGTTTGGTTACATTTTGTCTTTCGTTGTTTTTTTCCATGCAGCTCAGATTTCTGGTCCAAAACACTGGTTTGTCCTCGCCTACTTTGGTTGCAGTTGTTGAATGATCAAGATTAAATATTGACTTTATTTTTATGCCTGTGTGCTGGCGATATCTGTGGCTGGAGGTATCATGTTTTGGGGTTTTTCCATACATACATCTGTCTGTACGTGCGTACATGCATGCATATGTCTGTTCCATTCTCATGAACATGATATAGCTAACACGTTAAAGGACTTTTTTTTTCTCTTTTTAAATTTGGCTCAAAGGTCCACTTGGGTTCACCAATTAACTGATTAGAATTTGGCAGTCAAAGGTCATTATGACCTTGTGTCCATCTCATTATCAGAAGTGCAATATCTTAGGAAGGCCTTAAAGGGAATTTTCTTAAATTTGGCACAAATGTTCACCAGGATTCAAGGATCAACTGATCAGACTTTGGTGTTTGAAGGTTAAGTTTTAGGTCTTAACTCAAGAATTTCTGCCCTAATTGCGACTAAAATTCACACAAATGTCTAATAGAATAAAATGATGACATTTAATAGCCAAAAGGTCAAAGGTCAACGTCACAGTGACATCATAATGTTCTGCAAAAACACTTTTGTGGCCATGATTTAACGTCAGAACTCAGGAAGAGAGTGAGAGACTTCTGGTCGGACTCTGAATTGGTGACACTAATCTTGGAAAAATTGATCTTGAAACTGTGATGATAAAACAGATTTTCTGTGCTGCTGGGTTGGAGATGTGTGCGAGGCATTCAGGTTTTAGAATTTGTTCTTTGCAACAGTGTTCATTTCTGAAGCATTGTCAAGTGTCGTGGCTATATATGAGTTTGGAAAGACATGGATGTAGACTGTAACTTTGACTTGACTGGTTTGTGGAGACATACTGTGCAACAGTGTTGCGGTATTTGTTTTTTGCTTGTTGGAAAGTGTGATTTAGTACACTTTTGCGATGCTTTGCTATTTGTACATAGTTATACGGTCATTAACCACTCAGGGTAACTTCTAACCTGTGCGCTCGCAAATTACATTATTATCTATTTTTAATGATATAGACATGTATGCATTCAAATTAATGTGTGGAAGTCTTATTTTTCCTTATCTGCTGTAGATATATAGTAATACTGTTTGTGTGTGTGTGTGTGTGCGTGCGTGCATGAGTTGCTGTTGCAGTAGAGCCCCGGCTGTCCGTCATCAACCCAACTGCATTAACCTCGGCCTCTGTGCCTTCAGGGCCCACCACTTCCATTTCTCTGCAACAAATACAGGTCCTGGCCCGGGGCACCCTGGCAGCCAGCATAGTTAATGACTTATTTACTGTTTAATGGCTGTATACCGCACCACAACAACAATTAATGAGAAAAAGCCACATTCACAAGCAGTGGGGGAGCCAGGTGGTGGAGGTTATTTTCTCCTTCTAACTTTATCTGAGCTCTGCCTTCTGCTCTACCCTGATAAAGTCCCGCACACCTTACCTGGAGACAGACAGGCTGACAGCTGCGAGGACAGCTACTTTTACAGAGTCTGGGAGAAAAAAAAAATACATACCTTGGATTGACCTTATTTTCAACGAAATCTTTCTATTCTACTCTATTCTATTCAAGCTTGAAATAAATAATCCGGTCACCGTGTGTCCTTGTTCTAATAAAGTTATTGATCTTGCTCACAGTGTATTCCTCCCCGTTGCTTTTCAAACTTGGCCAACTAAAAAACTGTGAAACCGAAAATTTTCACCTGCTTTTGTTTTTGTTTTTTTTTTCTTTCTTTCCCACAATCCTCTGCCTTCTCTGTCGTCCTCTGTTGTTCTCCCCAGCTCTCTTTAGCCTTGTGAATGCCATCGCTCAAGCAGTGAGCTGTTGCAGGCACTTTGTTGCTGACCATGGTGCTGAAAGCCTCCTGCCTTCCAATTGCCAGAGTGTTCATTTCATGGTTCATATACCCTGTTCTCCATTTGTCAGAGTGCCGTTAGCCCCCACGCTTATTTCTTTAACCCCTTCCATAACAAATAATAACAAATCAAATGCACATTTGTTTCACCTCGCAGTCACAGCTCTCCAGCAGCTGTCAGGCTTTAAATTAAGATGGTGGCATGTGTTTTGTGTTGGGTGCAGAACATGTTGCAGTCGAGTTGTTGAGTTTTCAGATTCTTCTGTCACTTTGTGCTGCAGCAGAAGCCTAATTATGTTGCACTTTTAACTTCTTGTTTGTAGTGTGTGTGTGTGTGTATGTGTGTGTGTGTGAGCCATTAAAAAAAAAAGCCAGAGTGATACATTTAAGCTCCCCTTCTTGTGAACACGCCTGTTCAGTCATTTCCTGCACTAAATCACCACAGTCATCACAACATATGTATAAGCTTGTGTGCTGCCTCCATCTGGCCACATTAGGTTTCCAATTTCCATGAGAGTCCCCTTCACATTTATGGTTGTTTTAGAAGAAAAAACAACTCCGGTGTTAAGGAGTCTCGACAATGTGCCATTAAGCACTTGATGTTCCTTAATCATGGTGATGTGCTTTTAAATGTGAGAGAAGCATCAAACTCTTTGGCTTTTGGGAGCAACAAACCCGTAGTTAAACGCATTTCTAAGTGAATTTCATCCTCATGTTCTGTCTGGTTTACATCATAGATTGTAAAAATAATCGATGTAGCTTCCATGATGTCACCCATGGGTTTTGAACTCCCGTTTTGGAGCCTTGAGTTCAGTATTACAGCCATTGCCATCTTTTTTTTTTAATTTTTATTTTGAGCCAGAAGTGACCATATTTTCAGCCTTAATAAAATAAAAGCTGGTAAGTTATATAAAAACTCATCCCCTTCAAAGTTGTCTTGAACAGGGAAATTAGCTAAACTGCAGGCTGTAAACATGTTTATTTCTGCTGTTTCCTCTTACTCTGTTTAGGAGCCAGCCTCGACTGGCTATTTGATAACCTGCAGTTTTTGGCACTTTGGTTATGGCTTCATTTTTCAGCCGTGGGGATAACTACTTGGTTGGCACATATACACTTGATTATATATACTTGATTATTCTATTAATACTATATGGTACTTTACTCCTGAAGTTGCACTTAAGTCTTGCACTGCACTGTTTTGATTTTATTTTTAGCCACAGAGTTTTAATTTTTCTTCTGTGTTGTATTTTTCGTTTTTCTAACATTTTTTCTGTGTTGTTTTTATATTATCTTTTGTGTTGTGTTTTAAATATTTTTCCTGTGCGCGTTGGTTTTGATAAGTGCTATATAAATAAACTTTATTATTATATATTATATTACTTATAGTAGTGTTGGGTCGGTGTAAACTTTGATAATAAGCCAAATACAAGACTGGACAGTTTTAACGAGTAAGAAACTTTCAGCTCCAGCCAACTGTGCACCTTATTCAGGTTTTTGTAGTAAAATAAGAAGGTATTGTGTCGATAATTTGCAGCGCTTTCAAATCAAGCGACAGGAATGAAAGTTCAGCTCGGTTGAACCATGTCGCTTGTGGCCAAGAGCACCTCTTTTATTGGCTTCAAATCCAAAACGTTGCCATATCAGGGCAGTTTAAGCTTTCATGAGTGGCCATGTTTCATCAACCAAAAAAAGAAGAACTTTTCAGAAAACAAACACAACATGCTTTGTCCGTTTCTCTTCCATTTCTGCTGAAATTTCATCTCCTTCATGTTTCTTGACACATATCCTGTCAGACAGCCGTGGCTCCGTTAGTGTCTTTATAAACATATTAACAGAGGATTATGTCATTCACATCGTCATATTGTTTATCACTACTGTAATACAAGTTGAATTTAGCGCTGTGACACCGTCAAAACACAGGTTGCTGATGTAGGGTGCCTCCTTTTAATTTGCCAGCATGTGTCATAATGACAAATGTTGGTTCAGCTGGTTTGCATGAAGTGAAACTGGTTTTAGCTAGCAGACCAGATTGGCAAAACCAGATATCGACCCAACTCCAACTGACAGGTTTTCAGTTTTATATATAAGGTTTAATTTTTTCCACCTTTATATCCTGTTTTATAAATGCAAGGTGGAAAACTCAATCGAGGATTTATTGTAGAGCCTTTGTTTTTATGTACCTAAAGTATTGTTTTTCCAACCATGAAGATGCGAGGCTGCAGAAGCAGGGTGTTGTATTTATTATAAATGTCAAAAAGAAATATTAATATTCTTTTACCTAAACTCTAGTTACACCTCCACAGCCAGTTAATTCTTTTTCATTCTCTATTTTATTCCCTTCAATGTCCTTCATTTAGAGGCCCGCCTGTTTTGGTTCCAAATTGTCCTTCATGCCAAGCTGGATTTGTGAGCGGTGCTATGCCAGACGCTAAGTAAATGTGTTTTTCAATCTATCTGCTCCCCAACCATCCCACTCTCTTCCTTCTCCCCTCTGCCCCTGGACTCCCTCCAGTCCCCTGTGTTTTTAGGACAATCTCTGCGTCGTCTCATCTCTAGTCTGCCTTCCTACCTGGCTGCCCATTGCCCCTGCCATCATTCCCCCCAGGTCTCGATAAATAACCCTGCACCTCTCTGGCCCTCAGCTCTACTGGCTGTTGCTGGAGCACATTTGTTAAAATATCACCTGCTGCAGAGGGGAAATTGATACTGCTGCAATGTGCTCTGGGCAATAGAGTTTTGTGTTGCGTTAAAATGCCACAACACAGACAGTTGTAGGGAAGTTCACAATTTTAACAAAAAGAAGAAAGAAAAACAACACTGTTGTTCTTTCGATCAACCTTTTTTTTTTTTTTTTTTAGAAGAACAGCCGCCGGTACTTTTTTTGTTTCTTTCGTTGAAAAGCTGTAACGAAATGTTGGGTCAGACAGTTAATTACACAACAGACACAAAAACAAACAACAAGATAATATTTGTTAAAAATCCATTAAATAAAATGACACACTTAATCCGCACTGTTTCTCTGCTCACCAACAGGAGCTGTTTTTATATAGAAATAGAGATTAAATGCTGTCTTATTAAACACACACAAAATAGCCCCACGTCACGTCACCAGCGAGCTAGTTGGGCCCTGAAAAAAAGAAACTTCATTAAAATATGAAAAACTGTTTAGTCTCTTTGGTTCTACTCCATTGCTCCAAAAACAGGCCAGTGATCAGATGAGACATCCCCAGATGACCAGGTAAGAGAAAGAAGCAAAAGTTCCTCTCTGAAATCTGCCATTATCCAGATGGCACCATTAGCGATTAAGCCAGAACATTTCTCCCCTCTTATAATTGACTCCATAGGCTATTAGGCAGGTTGGCACTAGGCTAGGTCCACTGGTGCACACTCCAGATGTTCTCTTTGTGTGTGTGTGTGTGTGCGTGTGTGTGTGTGTGTGTGTGTGTGTGTGTGAGAGAGAGAGAGAGAGAGAGGAGGGGAGAGAGAGTTTGGCTGTTGTAGTGGGTGCTTGTGGTGGGTCCAGGGCTGCCTACAGATGGACATAGGGCTGGGTGGGTGCTGAGAATAAGTCACATTCAATTATATCAATGTCTCTATCAGTCTGTCTCTCCCTCCATCTCTCTATCTCCCTGTCTGTCTCTCTTCCCCCCAGCCTTGGGGGAAGAAAGATTAAAGTGTTCTGTTTTCTGTGCAAGATCTTTGTCTCTGCTTTTTGGGTTTATCTGAAGATTAAATTAGCTATCATCCGTTGTCTGTCTTTTAGTGTGTGTAAGCAAAGTGATGTTTGGCAGACGTTATTAAGTGCAGTTGCGATTATTGAACTCCAAATGATGCTGAGAGACTCAATACCAATTTTATTTGTTTGCAAAAACGCTGTGCCCTTTGCTCAGCTGACATCCTGCATATCGTAGTTGTATATTATAATTTTACTAATGTAAAACGTCCTCGGAAAAGGCCAGATTTTAGAGAATGGACTCTCATTTCCATAGTGAGATGAAAGAAAAAATTATAATGAGAAACTTTGTCAGACATAATGAGTTACTATCTGAAAAGAATGAGTTAGTTTCCCAAAATAATGAAAAACTTTTCCAAAATAATGAGACTTTCTCAAAATAATGAGATAGCACCTTTAAACAATGAATTTTTATATAAAAAAGGAGTTTCTTAACTTAATTAAAAACTTTCTCAAATTTAGTTGATTTCCACAAAATAGTGAAAAATCATCTCAAAATAATCAGGACTTTTTTTAAAGTAATGAGTTGGTTTCTCAAAGTAATGAGAAACTTTCTCACAACATGTTAGTTTCTCAAAGTAATGAGAAACCTTCTAACAATATTGACTTTCTCATTATTTTGTGATACTAACTCAGTATTTTGATATACAAAGTCAATATTATAAGATACTAAGTCATCATTTTGCAAAAGTTTCTTATTACTTTGAAATACTAAATAATTGTTTCAGATACTGGTTCATTTAAGGATCTTTTTTCATCTTCCGGGCGGAAATGGGCTTCCATATCAGTGACTTATTTGCCATATTTACAGTTACAGTATATAAACATGCAAATGCCATTAACAGCTTCCTTGCGTACCACCGTATCACAACCACAACGTCAAAGTCTGCACAGCTTTCTACCGGGCCTTAGAGAGGAGAAGAAGAGGATTTCCAGATCTAGCACTCTAGCAGGCATGAAAAGGCTTTTAAAAAGTGTTTGTATTACATTACTGAATAGACTTTCAGTAATCCTTTTATAGCTAAAAAAAAAAAAGAGCTAAAAAGCCATTAATTATTCATCTCCCCATGGCTGGTGGTAAAGAGGAGAGGCACTCTAGGGTTTCCATCAGCTATTAGTAAACAAATCAATGCTGCAGGCTGAGCTCCTTGTCAGTACAGAGCCATCTGCCCTTTACCATGACTTTCAGGTGAAAGCTAGAAATGGACCAACATGACACATGATACTGCCTCCTGAGGATAAAACAAGAAGCATGTAGAAAGGAAAATTAAAGTTTCATTAAGTTATGGAGTCTGGAAAACTTGCGCAGGAGTCTTAATGCAAAAACTGTCCCTCTGCGAGAGCGGCACTTAATTTATTCATGACATCAATCTAATTTGTGAGAACAGTTGTAGTTACATTACTACCCCAGCTGGGATGGTTAGACACATTGTGCCTCTGTGAGCAGACACTCCCGATTTTGTCACGTCCCACCCAACAATAGGTATTTGATGTAATCAAACGGCGCAGTTTGAAGCCCCCTAATCCAATTTCTTTGGCAAGATACATTGTAATTTGGTATCACCATAATTATGAACTGAATTGTGAACTGTCTGTAAGGGAATTGAATTAGCCGGCAGAAGAAGAGTAATATGATTGGGAACTGGGAGAAATCAATACAGCACTGCTTGTCATCTCAACGTTGACCTGAATCCTGCCTGAATGTGGATCTTTGGGGGATTCGGCTTAATTCAATCTGGTGGAGCTAACACGCTCCCTGTCCCCTCCACATGGTTGACAACAGCTCTGTCTTGATTTAGACTAGCGGGCAAGAGCCCTGCTGGGGGAACATAGCTCTGAAGAAAGTCGCTGCAGCTTAGTTTTATCCATCCGATTGCATGAAATACATATAAACCCACATGCCACACCTAAACCTGCACATATATGCTACAGTTACCTGCCACCATTATGAAGACAAAAACAAATATAAGCCTACTCTCTTATAAGGCTGCATGATTATCGAGAAAAAAAAAATCATGAATCTCGATTCACACTTTTATGCGATCGCATTTTAAATTGATGATGATTCGCTTGTTACTTTTGCATTTGTTTTAAGTCCATGGATGTATTAAAGGACCTGGATAATGTTGTGGAGGCGGGGTCACAAAAATGTATCCATTGATTTACCAGCGTCTCTTTCCCAATGTAAGTCTATGGGAAAAAAATCTTTCTGGGCCCCATGGCATCATGTGACGGACCTGGATGGTGTAATTCCACTTTTTGGGTGCTTCACAGTAAAAGCTATGAACTGGAAAAAGAACATGGGACTTTTATTGTGGAGAATGTATAGGAAATGAAATGCCCATTGTTTTAAAGCCACTTTAATCTCCTCTAGCTGCTGGGATAATGTATACAATGTAAAATGCCATTGGCTTGTGCTAATAACATTAGCACGTTGTATTTGATGAGGAAAAGTGTCTTTTTTAAGACATTTAATTTGTCTGTGAACCTTGTGAGTGGTATTTGAGCTGAATTTGTAACGTCACCTTTGTGAGATGCTGTAGTTCCTGGCTACATGAGATTAGAGGACATCGTCGCTAGCCATTAGGCTAAATTAGACAGTGGAAAGTGCCATAGGCTTGTGCTAACAACATTAGCATGTTGATTTTGTGGGGAAGTGTGCCCAGCAAAAGATAAGTGTTTTGTCTTTGAATTTTGTGAGTTATAATGAATATGATTTATGTAGTTCTGTTTGAATCTGTTGCCATCAAGCCATATTTAATATGTGTTTAGGGAATGTTGTGAATCAGTCAAACTTTGTAGAATCACCACAGCAGTGAAGTGTTTTGGAGGTGTAACTGCAGAGCAACACAGACACACCACAAGTCATAACGATGTAGACCACATGCAAAGCCTACCGAGTGCAATAATTTTTTTTTAGCTAGTTAGGATTTTGTGAAAGAATTGTGAACTCAGTTCTTTAGGAGAAAAATTGTGATTCACATTTAGCAAGAATCGTACAGCCCTACTCTCTAATGCAGTTCACCTCCATGTGACAAAGTTTTGAATAATAAAGCGTGCTCAGACAGCTCTCTGATGAGCACTACACACTATATCACTGCATTTGACAAACAGCCCTTCCACACCCTCAGCTGTGCTGACAAATGGTTTCACAGTGGAGTGTATAGAGATTCGCATCCTCATGGGTGCAGCCCATGGGTGATAGCTCCACCCTGATGGAGGTAGTAGCCTGAAGAGAGATGGTTAATGCTGCAACTGCAGCAACCATCGCAGCAGCGGCACGCTCTGATGGATGAGGGCAGAGAAGCTGGAGCTCGGGGTGGAGTTGTGTGTTAAGATGCTGACTGAAAAAGTCATTGTTTAACTGGTTGATAACGCCAAAATCATAAGCCATTTATCTCTGAACTCCCGTACAGGTTTTTTTTTTTTTTTTTGAATCCCTTTTAATCCCTTATTCTTTTTTTTATATTCTTGTATTGTTAATTCTCTGTCCTTCTCTTAGTATTTTTCTTTTTTGAAAGGCTCCATTAGCCGATATTAACCTGTTAGGGATACAGATCTAGTGGGGAAAAAAGCCCACCATTCAGCTGTCTTTGTTTAAGGGAAAATAGCTTGCGTATTGTGTTGTTCTATTGACCGCTTGACATTCCAATACGTTCCGCAGCACTCTCCATGGACCCTGATAAGAACTTGATAGCTAGCTAGAGGTGCTCTCCCATTATAGGAGCAGATGGTTTCTTACCATTATTTTATCTTTACAGATAAGATTAAAAAGCCCAGCTTGCACTGCACATAGGTAATCAGAGCTGAGAGTAAAGAGCACCTCCAATGCCAAGGAGAGCCCAATGTCAAGAAAATCAATACATCTGCCCCCTCCCAAAATCAAAGCTCTTTTTTCCCTCCTCCCTGCGCAGTTCACTCGGATAAAAGCTCAGTGTGTTGTGTTAAATCAAAGCAGGTGTCACACGAGTGCAAAATGTTTCATTATATTGTTTCATTCATGGAATTCATGACACTCTGTTTGCCGCGAACACATCTGGAACATTCTTTCAATAGAGAGTGTCTTTTATTTGAGTGAGTCAGATTTGATTGTGCACATTGTGTTGTCTGTTAGGGAAGCTCATAAAGGTTATACAGCCCTGTGAAAGGCTATCTCATTCACCAGCAACAGGGGGGGGGGAGCATGTCCCTGGAGCCAGGTGTAGAATGGACTCCAGAAACAAATAGCTGTTCCTGTTTTGTTATTGAGGATGCACTGATAAGGTGGGCAGGGGCACGCTGAAGGGTGATTACCAGGGTGTCTTTTAACAGACTTCTTGGAGATGATCAGCCGTTATGCATACTCATTGTGCTGCATTGCCATTGTGACCAGCACCTCACCCTTTAGCTACATCACCTGCTGCACCCTGATCCACTGAGCTATGTCTGTGTTGACACCTACTTAATTCCCACGGGTTATTGCAGATCCCTCTCCACTTAAGTGTGTCCGTCTGTGTGTGTATTTGTGTATGCATGTGTGCGGACGGGGAGCAGAGGGATATCATTGCTAGCCTGGGAGAAGGGGAAAAAGCTATTCAACAGGGGCGCCCACGGTGGCAAAGCCATTTCCAATAATGTCCTCTTTCTGCAACAACAATTGTGTTTAACCCCAATGGCTTCAGCTGCCCACTATTTGTCATCCCACCTCCTCCTCCCTCGCCTCTCTTCATGCCTTCACATACACAGGCTATAGCAAAAAGAGTTTGGGTCATGACTGCATGGTGTATCCATCGTCTGACTCATACTGCTGCTCCTGTTCAGGAAACAACACAGAAATGGTCAAACTGTTTGGTGCAGTAAAGTTCCTGGATCAAGTTTTACAGCATTTATAGTGGGGATGCCAATTTCAGTTCATTTTGCGTTTGATAAGCTGAGATTAACCAGTAATTAACTGGTTCATTTTTAAGAAATAACAGATGTGCAATAAAAACAGCCTTTCATTTTAGTCTGGCGCTCAATTGCCTCAGTGAGCATAGCACTGCATTTGGTGGTGAAACTTTAATATTTTTTGTTGTGAATGTTTTGACTTAAATTGTATTTTCTGTTGGCTTTGCTGACAGAGAGCTGGCCAGCCACATTAACATGTGGAGACATGCTCACTGCCCAGCCTTTGGTCCCCACCATAGACTATAAAAGATGGATGACACATCCCCACTAACCCTAGTTATGCTTTAGTGAAGCCAAGATATTAAGGATACAGCTGCTACCATCTTGCATTGGTGACATCAGTAGCAATTTCCCCGGTGTTAGAGTACCCGCCAAAACTGGGGCGCCTGATGGCTCAGTGGATAGAGTGGACGCCCCATATACAGAGGCTGTGTCCTTGCTGCAGCAACCGCGGGTCGATTCCAGCCTCGGCCCTTTGCTGCATGTCACTTAGCTTACTCACAAGGGTTATATAATGCTGTTGTGTAGGTATTGTGTCATTGGTGGTAATAATCACTGTGCAGCCCTGCTTGTGAGCTAACTTTACCAAGTTGGTTACTGTTGGTTACTACAGAGTACAGTAAACTTAAGAGTCGCAAAATTAACATAGGCTGACGTGTAACCACTCAAAACATTCTCGGTGTTCATCCGATTGATGGGTAACCTTTGACATCCTTAGTTCAAAGGATTTGATTTGACCTCAGTGAGGTTTGGTGAGCAGAGCAAACATTTTTATAGTTTATTTTTGCAAGCTATACTGGCTTTCCTCTTACTGGGGCATGGGTGGAAATGCAAGTTCTTTTATCTGTCTGTCCCTCCATGTTTCTCAGTTTTATTCTTTCTACCACATCTCTCTTTCCCCCTGCACCCCTCTCTAATCTCTCTTCCACCCCCCCTTCCCTGTTTCCCCTGTGCTGGTGAGCTACATGTGGAGGTGATTTATCTGTGGCACTCTCTGAGGTCCCAACAGAGGTGGCACACACACAACAGACACATGCACCAACACGTGCACAGACATATGAAACGCACACACAGACACAGGTAAGGCTGCAGCTGTGATATATTTTAATTACAGTTTAAGTCAAAAGTAATTAAGGTTTTATATCTAGAGGGACAACTCAATACCCATCCCCCAACACACACATGCATATGTGCACACACCTATGCACACACTGACACACATACAGGAAACATGCCTTTTTTTTCTCTTAGATTTTTAGTCTTTTTCTGTTCATTTTTTTCAAGTTTGGTTTTGTTGCAGTGAGAAGAAAGTTCCCAAAAGTTTTGAGTGCACAATGTTTGATCTGCCCATCATCTCATATTAGATTATGACAGAGTACTGAATGTAAATTCATGCTTCAAAAGTGCTTCACAAGGACATTTGAATTTTTTTGGTGCGAAACTTGAGTTTTTGTACAGATCCCAACAAAATATCTTTGATACCTGACTTTGATGAGTATTCACATGTTTTTTTTGCTGTTTTGTATTTTTTGCAGTATCAGATTTAAAAAAAACAACAACAGGTAAACAAAATAAGATTAAGAATGTGAACAAACATTTGTGGCTGATTTACATTATACTGATTATGAACAAAATTTGGTTAGCATAAAGTAAGCATTCAGTACCCCAACATATTTATTATGTTATGAGTTAAAGCCTCTAACTCCAGACAGGACAGGAGTGACAGACCCCTGCTTTTTTTTTTTTTTTTTTTGGCACAACGGGGGTTTTGAATAAGATATGTAGGATTGAAGGAACCATGGTGAGAAGGAGGAGACTGAGCAAAGGATGAGAAGGTGATTTGTGCAGAAACAGATAGGCTTTGCACTGTAAGCTGAGTTGAAGAGCAGATTTGGAGGCTGTAAGACAGTGTTGTGTTGTCGTGGAGTGCTGACAGGGGTGGTGAGCTGGAAGTGCACCCGGAATCGAGGAAAAAGAAACGTGTCGGAGTGTGTGTGTGTATTTAAGTGTGCGTGTAGGGGTTCTGTATGTGTGCTTTTGTGTGCGGATGTGTTTGAGAGTGTGTATGTATGGCACAGATGGAAAGACTTCTCAGGGATTACTGTGTAACTGGAAGAGGAGAGAGGTGGTAATTGCATTTTAATTACAGTGTTGATGGTTTTGTGCTCTGCCAGATGGAAGGTTCTTTACAGATATAAGCACAAAATAAATCAGCCCTCTGGAAAATAAATCAGCCCTTAGGTGACTAGTTACCTGCCGAACTGAGTCCCTAACCTTGTCTCGAGTCACAGGTGATGGTGATTAGTTTAGGCTGGTTGATGTCAAACCTAGACCCCTCACTCAGCACTCTGTGCCCTTCTACACTGATGTAATGATGGATATCCACGGTCATAGTACTTCCTAGCATCGAGCATCTTACTTTGAATACATAGCAGCAGATGTGCCTGCTCATCTATCTGTCTATCTATCTATCTTTATATATACATACATACATATATACACACACACACACATAAATACATATATATAATTTTATCATCATCGTGATGCTTGTGTGATCAACACATGGTGAAAGACTGCAATATTCTTATTTGAAAATAACAATATATTCTAATAAAAGGTATATAATCGCATGATATATTTATAAATGGTTAATGATATATATTATATCATTGCATTCTGTCTGTAGGTGCTATTTTGTCTGAAACGCGGCACACAGGGTCCTAACAATGAGGATTACCTGATGGCCTGGGGCAAGTAAGATGTTACATCAAGCCAATAAATACAATCGGTCCTATTGTGCCAGGGATAGAAAAAGTGAGTGAGTGAGCAACATTACTACTGTTGCTCAGTTCTCTGAGACTTCCCTTTGTCTGTCTGTGTACCTGACTCAGAGCTATGTCAGATGAATCACACTTTGCTGTCTGATAGGAATTTTTGGCGTATGAGTTTGAGAGTTTGAACGCATTGGGCAGGACATCCATCCATGACCAAGTTATGCCTCGGTCTAATGTGTGCTAACTGCACTAACGACGAATCATAAATGTGCGACAATAATATTTGCCAACACTAGATATCAAAAAAAGGCAGAGACTTTATCATGAGCTGTAAATTCACCACGTTCAAGCAGCAGACAGAAGATAACATTATCTTGAAACCTGACTGAGCAAAGCCTCTCTTCCTCCAGGCAGCTGTCTCCGTCAGACTCACCCCACGTCTAGGTTTGCAGCTGCCTGTAATGGAGCTCACTATAAAAATGAGGAGCGCTCACTCTGCAGCTACATCTGGGGACCAAAACCTCTCCAGAAGTACACTGCTCATGGACTGACTCAGAAACCCAAAATAAAACAAACAAACAAACAAAAAAACCCCAGACTGCTTGACTAAATAAACTCAGTTGACTGAGGGTTAACCCGCGGATGATTTTAAATCTTCATCTATCAGGAGGCAGCCTTACCTCATAGATAAAATGACAGTCAATCCTATAACAACATATACATTGAAAGGCAAAAGAACATGCATTGCATCTTGGGGAAAACATATCACTGCATTGAGAATGATGACTTGTCTTATTAGAGAAGTGTAGCTCCTTTGGGGAATAGCTCAGTGTGTACCGAGCGTGTGATCGAGTGAGAATGAGAGTGACGGAGGCTGCGCCCAGAACAGACAGCTGTTGGTGTTCGGAGTTGAGGAAAAAATTAACAGTAAAGTTGTCAAGTTGTACAGTGTAGGTTTCAGCCTGTCCTTGAATAAACACTGCTGCTCTTCAAGACCCATGTAGAGTAAGTATGAAAATATATATCCACAAGAATTGAGTTAACTTAAATATGTTTGTAACATTGTATTTAATGTTATATCATATTGCATATTATCCTCATGTGGTGCAGCTCTACAAGATATCAGATTAACATAAGTGATTTAGAAAAAAACAAAAGAGAACCTGCGTTCCTGTCACGGAGTTGACCATCAGGATTCATATATTTCTGTCTCTGCTGTCAACAGTCGTAGCTTGGTAGTGCTACTTTTCACCTATAAAGACTTGTTTTGCAAGTTTCTTGGGGCTTCATGTTTATACTTAATAACAGTGGCAAGACATTTTGCTTTCACTTGCACTGGATGAGCTCCCACAGCGGCTTTATGAGAGTGACCTTTGGCAATGTTGCTCATTGAGATCAGCGTGCCAGTCCTGAACTCAAGCTCTCACCTTCCCAGCTTAACGAACCAAATATGGCTGCGATATAATAGCTGCAGTCAGCAATTTTAGAAGTCCTTTCTTACTATCAGGGTCATTTGTTTTTTATAATTTTGACTTTTCACCATAAAGTTAGACGGATTATGCATTTCCATTACTGTCTAATAGAGTAACGAGCTTATGGACCCTTCAGTTTAAGATGAACAGTTAAAGATGACGGTCAAAAACCTACAAGAGCAGTAATGTTTTGCCTGAGAGAAGATGCAATGATCACGGGAACTGTAGATGACTTTGAGGCATGTCTGGTGTTATTTTTGTATGAAATCTACGGCTTGATTAGAATAAAAATAATTAAAATACACAAAAAGTAGCCAAAACAAGTAGAGTTTGAGGTCAGGTGAAAGAGATAGCAGGGATTTTAAGTCAACTTTAGTTCTCCTGATCAAGGTGAGTCCCCCAGCTGTGTGCTTGGTGACAAGATGACCCTTGCAGGGCTGTGAATCTGACACAACCAACAGTCCTGTGGCTTTTTGACCTGTGGCTATTCCTCACTCTCTTTTCCCCTCTCTCTGTTTCTCTCTGCCTCTCTCACTCTCTCTCTCTTTTGCTTCTTTGCTCTTTACAAACTGTCTGAGGCAGATAAGGCAGGCCTGATAAGCCGACTTCCGTCAAAACGCTCCCCCATCTGTGCAGACCTGCACCTCAGAGGAGAAGATGTATTTATATATCATATGCTCACATGCCTGCTGCAGGCATGATAGCAGCCTAATGGGTATTTGAAACAGGGGAAGCAAACGCCTGCTGTCTTTACCTTTCAGACTAATATCACGAATCGCAATAAGGGCTTGAAAGTGCGAATGGGGGATTGTTGGATTGGGAGGCAATAAGGTGTTTTCAATAACTTATTCTGAACTGGTAGCTACTTCTTCTAGCCCTAAATTGGCCCCAAAAGGTCATTTCAATCTAAACACCAGAGTTTAGCTGAATTTTTTTTAACCATTACCTTAAATATTAAAAGTCAGATACTTTTAACCTTTTAATTAACATCTTAGAATCACTTCCTCCGGTGGTTGGCTTTTCTGTGGCTACATGTGTACGCACGTAAATTGCAGGTAGCAGTCAGTTAGCACGCTTAATTGTGTTGGCGTGTGGGTCATTTTAATAAATTTAACCAATTACAGCAGCATCCATTTTTTTTACCCAGCCCACAGCCAAAATCATTGCTGTTGTGATATTTTTTTCGAGCACATTACATTTTTGCGCTTCACACAATGAAGAAACCATCAAGGGTAATTTGCTGAGAAATTACCAGTGTTGCTTGTAATATAAGCGAAGCAGCACAATTTAAAAACACAATGACACCTCAGACAAAATGTTCCTAGACTTAAATCCACTGACTGTACGGATTTGCAAGGCTTAGAAAAAGGCAGTAATAAACCAGGCTGGCACAGAATAATGTTCCCTAAATGTGCAGCCATTTATTCTGCACTGTTGTGAATTAGTTAAACCAATGTGATTGTGGTAGAATTATGTTCAGATGCAATACATAAACAGAGGAAGATATAAACCTTTGCTTCCACACACTTTAATTTATGATTGCATAAATGTGAGCAGAAATAAAGACTTTTCTGCACAAGATACATGTTCATCTTATCAATAAGCATGAATAAAATGTATATTTTTTGATTTTTAGCTGAATGTGTTGGCAGTGTGGATTGTAAATCAAAACTTCTTCCTTCATCTTCCTTCTATATTTTTGTCATGTGGCAGGGAGAGTGTGTATTTAGTGGGATTAGAGCTGCCGGTCTATTCGTGTGGTGTCTGCTAACACACGTAGCTCAGTCTAATCTGCTTACTATTGACTAGAAGTCCAATAATCCCTTTATGGTAGAGAGGAAACATTACATGGGATGCTGCTGCAGCATGGGGTGAACTAACCAGTTGCCTCGCTTTCCAGTGGGTGGCAATGCTAGCTGTCTGTGGAAGGAGCTCACATCAAGCTGACTATTAGAAAGGCAGTCAGTGTCTAATAATGAGATTAAGAAAAACAGGAGTAACAACATAAAAAGAAGAAGTATTAGTCACTGCTTACTGACTGATTGGGTGAGCCTGTGCACTTATCATGTGGTAAGCTGATGTACCGAGAACAGTCACTATTAAATGCACTTTTTATTTATACAAAGACAATTTTCTTGTGAAATAAGTGGTAACGCAGGATGAGGTGTCCTGATATAAGAACATAATAGAAGCAGAATCTATAGAGTCCGTTTGTTTTTATGTATCAAGACACTTCAGATAACATCATGACTGTTAACTTACCAAGGAAACAAAAGGCAGGCTGATTTTAATCAGCTCAAGACAAATAAATGAGGCAATCAAAAAGACTGAAGAGTCTGCCTACTCAACATATCTCATATGGTGTACTTCAGAATACTTCAGCCCCCAGATGATCTTCTGTATATCAATATCTCACCCTGTGTTACATAAAGCTTTGTTTTCTTGTAAGTCTCAATAATCACAAAAAATATTCTTGATGAATTGAAGTCAAATGGGGCCATGTTTAACAGCAGCAAAACAATATCAAAACGTCTGTTAACAAACTCTCAAACAAGTGGTGCAGGACAATCCAAGTCACATAAAACAAGCCGCATGCTCAGCATTAAACAGAGAGCCCTTTCTGAGGGGAAACTGAACTGAAAGTGAAGCTAATCTGTGTTCCCCTTTAAGCCAGTCACCAATGATAAAAACACTAATTTTACCTCACTGAACACGTGAGATGCTGGTCGACCACTGCCTCGATCACTTAGTTTGTTTGTGTTAATGTGTGACTTTGGGATTTTAGAGGGTTAGTTCAGATTCACCAACGTTACACAATAACACAAACTACCAGTCGAGGCAGCAGAAGACAAGCATTTTGAAGTGAGCATTGAAAACTTTTACTTTCAGTTCAGTTTCCAATCGGAAAGGGCTATCTATGTAGGAAGTGCTGAGTATACAACTGGATATATAAGACTTGGGTTTCCGTGCTGAGGAGTTTGGTAATGGATGCTTTGATACAGTTTTGCTGTTGTCAAACGCTGGCCCCTATGACTTCAATTCAACAAGAATTTTCTCAGTTTTCAGATTCTTTGTTTGCCACAGAGGCATATGAAAAAAAATGGGTTTTTTTTTGTTTTTTTTTCAAAAATTCAGTGTCACACAGGGTGAATAATTGGTACATAAATGATCACTTGGGGGCTGAAGTTTTCCTTCAAGCAGACAGAAGGTAAAAATCTAAATTGTTTAGTTCTTCAGTCCTGCTGTAGTCAGATGCTCATGTTTCTGGTGTTTCCTCACAAGGAATGGGCCTTTAACTTAAGATTTGGGAGGAAAATGTGATATGAAATATGGTTTACGGCGGGAGAAAAATTATAATTAGGGAAAGATCATTTCTTATGCGGCATGGTAAACATGTTCCCTTTGTATTTATTATATGGTTACAATAAAATTAATAGTCTCTTTATTCAATGGAGTAAACTTGTTGTCATAGTTTCTTTATTGGCCCTTTAAATTTTTAATGTTTCTGTGTCATACACTAAGTGGAGAGGACTATAGTGATTAGGTGTGTTGAAGCTGAATTGTCTATTTATACAACTCTCAGCATTCAGCAGCATATAATGCGTCATTGATGACCGAGTCTTTCCACAGAATGATCCAGTTTGACTTCGAATAACAGTAAACATCGCTACCGTTATGAATAATGCAGTTATTGTATCTTGCACTGGCTTGAGATGTAATTAAGATGGCCTGGTCAGTTTTAATTTGAAAATATGCATATCCCAGAGTTTCATAAAACTTTGATCAGGAGAAGATGATCATTAATGAGATATGTGACCAAAGGGCAAACAATTTAAAAACTTGATTTTATTATGGACTGATGGTTCACCATGAGTTTGATGAGGAGCACATTTTATAACCAGTTTTACAATGCAGTGTGTGTGCTCTGCAGTCATTATTTTGGGTTAAATCAGGAGAGAACATAGCAGTTCTGTGGGCTGGCTACACATGAAGCTATATGCTCTAGTGGGAGCTTTAAGACAGAGCGGCGTTCATTATGAGTAAAATGGCTCCTTGCAGACATATTAGTATTTGAGAATCTACAAAATGATGGCCTCTTGTGTGCACACACTCTTCCTCTCATGCCTTCTTTTTGTCGCTTTCTGTGTAATACACATCAACACACTATACGCACGCTCTTTTGTGTGCATGCACGCACACACACAACACACTTGCATCCCTTGTCTCTGATGTGCCAGCGGTTGTTGATAATGAGATTCCTACAGGATGGGAAACTCCAGGGAGACTGACTGACGGCCCACTTTAAACACGGCAGTCTCCCTCTCCCTTTTCCGTCCCCTGAGACGCAGAGGATGAAAGTAGAATGGAAAGGACAGTAAAAACATACTGTATCGCACACTGGCACATACACTCACACAAAATATAGTGAGAAATATGTTGGGTTTTTTTCGTCTGAAAAACATCAGGGTGAGCAGGTGTTGGGTGTTTCATAAAACACAGATTTGTTACTGTATTGAGAAAATCATTGAAAAAGAAAAGGTTACAATGTTAAGAAATATAGTTTCAACAGTGTAACTGAGTTTCTGAATAGAGCGCCTGTATTGTTAAGAAGACATGAATTTATGCATATTTATTTGGACATTCATATGCAAGCCTCTGTTCACATGTGTATACATCTGTCTGGATGTGTCTGATCTTTTGTGTCTGTGACGGGGCCCTGGTGAGGAAGAGGATAATTACGTGCCTTTTGCTGTCATGTCAGGTTGTCTCCTCATAGTTATGCGCACGCTTCCTGAGGGCTCTGAGGCCCTGTAACATATACAGTATATCTCTCACATACACAGGTTTGATGAAGTACCTAGTGCCACGGAGGACAAACAGAACTAATTTCCTGTCACTGCCTTTGGACCTCGTCTCTATTGTCATTTCCTCCCTTTGCTCAGAATACAATAATGCCACTTTATGGTGCATACAGAGACGCATGTTGTATTTTTGCTCGCAGGTTCTTTTCAGAGAGTGGCGCTCATCCAACCTTCAACAGGGCATAGAAAATGTGACAGCAGAATTTACAGACTGTCACTAAACTCTGCATCTACTGTAAATAGAAGTAGCATGTGCATGCATTGAACAAGGACCAAAATACATGTAAACAGGGAAAATGTATGTGGAGTTGTGGTTTATCTTTAAATAGGCATTTTACTACTCTCAATCCAGCTTTGGGAACAAACAAACAAATATATTAAGGCTTTCTGAATATAAAGATAGCAGATGTTGGACCAAGTCATTGTTTTGCAATGCAACAAGTTATAATGTGCTCTTCAGCAAATGTAATGCCTTTATTCAGTTTACAGAATCCATGAATGCTTTTTAAGATTTGAATTTATTAATTAAGTTCCTTAGCTGTTTAGCTAACTTTAGTTAAGACATAGCCAACTAACAATTTAATATTAGCCTTGACCTACTATTTTTGTGCAACTTGAAATGGCAAACAAAGTGGAAGTTGTTGGGTCTTCATTTGTAATGCCCAACCAGCTTTTTCACTGAAAGACATTTTTTTCTTTGTTGATGACTATGTAGTTTTTATACGTGAGCAAAATTATATTTGGTAACTTTGTTGGTAACTGTTGCTCTGTCATGTAATGTTAGTTTTTCGTGGTTCTCTCCTCCAACTTGAATGACGGCTGTCAGAATGATTCAAACTGAGTGGATATAGAAAACTAAGTGTCAACGTGCTGGGAAATAAGTGCATTAACATTTAGTGAATGAGGAAATGAATGCAAAAGAATTTATTCTTTGAGGGGAAAGTATCAACTATTATAAAGTCAAAAGGCTCCAGTCTAACTGAAGTCATGAGTCTTTAGTGTTGAAGTCCAAGTCAAGTTCCAAGTCTTATTTGAATTTTGTCTAGTTGAGTTTAAAGTCATCAAATTTGTGAAACAACTCTGCCTCGAGTCCAAGTCAAGGGACTTGAGTCAACACATAATGTTATTAATAGCATATATTGTTTGTATTGTTAGTTGAAGGTTTCCAGTGGTCAGAGAAACTTTCAAGACAGTGACAAAAAAGTCAATATAAAAAGTCTTCTTTTCAAATCAGTCTGTTTTTAAAGTCAGTCATTCCTCTGAGATGTCCTTGTCTTTTGAATGAAATTACAATTCACATCTGAGCTCACTACAATCCATGTGCCAAGGTGAATTTGCAAAGCCACTTTTCTTGCTAGCCAGGTCCTCTCCAACAAACACAGTGACATTAGGCAAAGCTGTTTGATGGCCCGCCAAACACTCATACCGCTCAACTCATTGTCTAACTCTCCTGAAATTCAAAGTACAGAGGAGTTGTTTAACTTTTGCATTGTTGGCAGATGCCAAAGCTTTCTGTCAGTTCAGGCCTCATCAGACAGGGGAGTTAGGGTAACATAAGATGATTGGCTGATTGGTGCTTTCCTCAGTTTTAAGTCATATTCCCAATGCGGGGTGTGCAGTCTGAAGTAATAATCCTGTCTAAATGGAAAACATGGCTTGGTCATAATCCAGCTGCCTCTCTGTTCCCTGAGTGTCTTCGTTAAACAATCTACCACGGTAATGAAGTGCTAATCTGCTCAGCTCTTTACACAAAGCATCTGCATGTCTCCTAGAGGCAGAACAGGTACACAGTGGAGTGCTCTTTTTTTTGTTTGCTTGTTGCATTTCTAGAGAAAAGGCACTCAAACGCACAGGGCAGGAACGAAAGCAGCTGTAATCATAAACCAAGGACAACTTTGACGGCCATAGAGTTTGAATTAGAAAGTAACGGCTGTTTGACATTTGTACATGGTGTACGCCCAGTCAAAGAAAGACCTACCTCCTTGCCCATGTCTGGCGTGTAGTCATATTTTAGGCCAATGTCAGCATGTAAACCCTGATAGCATTGCCTACTTTTTAACAGAACATTCTATCTATCAACAGCTTTTCCAATCATGTTCCCGGAGCAACACATACATTTCATATTAGGCTGCTGTGCACTGTAATCTGTGGCATTAGCGGTCTAACTATATTAATCCATTTGCACTTTCCCCTGTTGATTAGAGCGCATGTGAAATGTGACGGTTGTTGGCTGGTATAGGGCAGCAGTTGCCTGAGGTGGCAACAGGAGCGAGAGGTTTCATACCCAGCCACGTCCACATTCAGATAATGATTTATTACCCCTTTACCACACACACTCGCAAACACACTTGTGCACAACCACACCTTTAGCAACAAAGATATTGACACAAGCTAAAACAAACACACACAATGTCTGGCATTTAGGAGAGTGCACAAAAAAACACCAACGGCTGGAGTAGAATATGACACCAATGAGTATGCACTGCATGAATCCATATGCTCAAATGTGAGCTGTCACATTTGGGCATTTGTGTGTGCACTATAATTAATCACAATCTGAATGTGTGTATTCATGTGTGAGTGAACTTCAGTTTATGATTCAAAGTGCGATTTTATTATGTTTTCCTTGCCAAGCAACCCAAACTGCCATATGTGGCTTTGCAGTCTGAGAGCACAGAACAGTATAGTTGTTTCACTTTATGACAGTGGAGCTCTGAAGCAGATTAAAATATTTTTTCTGATGAGGAAAACAAACAGAATTAAAGTAAGGAAGTTGTTAAATTCTGACACACTTCAAAGATGGTTGTCTCATTTTTTACAACTTTGCGTCTGAGGAAAATGTTGATGCGTTAGTCAAGTATGTCTGTTGGCATCAATGTGAGTGTGTGTGTGTGTGTATGTGATTCTGTGTAAGCAGTAAGTGTTCATGAGTGCGCCAGTGTCACTGTGCACACTTTAATATCCCTGCAGAAAAAGCTGATAAGAGAGCAGAGAGAACGGCGGAGAGAGATCAAAAATCCCATACAGTGGAGAGCACTAGTCCATTGCAAGTGTGGCAGAGGTCACAGTCAATTTCAAAAGGAGCAGGTCTTGTATATTAGTGTCTGGAGAGATGGGAGACCCTCCTGCTCTCTATCATAAAGGGCCCGTGCCAGAGCAGGGCCAGATGTGATCAACATGGACCTTGTGGAAATCCCTACTGAGCTTAACTGTCTTATTGAGGGGCTGCAAGAACAATAGCAGCAGAACATGCAGACCAAGGCCTGGGGTTTCTAATCATTATTTACAAACCCACAGGAATCCCTTTCATAAGCTTACAAAAGAAGAAGTGCCTTTATCCAGACCTCAACATTACATTGAACAGGTGTAATAACATATAGTACCATATAGCAAACATAAAACTGTATTTCTCTCAGCTCGTCAAACCAGCTAGATCAACCCTACAGAGATCAAAAAAATGTAGTTGCAGCGTTATTCCAGAATAAACTGCACTGGCAATGTTTAGTGCAATAAAGGAATCTCCCAGTGCATCTGTATGGCTCTTATATGTATTTTTAATAGTGGAGTTCTTTGGCTGAAGGTGTACAAGATATATTAGTTTGTGGCTGCACACATACTTGATATAGTCTGATGGATTCAGTGTCGTTTGTTTGTCTCTTAAGGGGACTTTTTTAGATAATGATATAAAGATAAAATAATACTAAAACTATCCTTCAACATTATTAACCCTTTGAAACCTGAGTGAATTGGTAGAATATCTTTCAAAAACATGGGAAGAAGGTACTGAGCAACTTAATGAGAAATGGCCAAAAAATGTTCAGAAATTAGTATAAAGCTACAAGAAGATAACCTGAAAATGAGAAAAAAGACAAACAAAACAAGTCAAGAAAATTACTGTTAGAAAGTGCAAAAAATAAATACAAAATATGTATTATTATATAATTATAAATATAGTTTTTTAAAACATCCAAAAATTTCCCCACAGCTAATGTTCAAGTCATTTTCACCCATGACTATTTACCTCTGGACATTTCTTGTTGTTTTCAAATGAAATCAAAACAATTTTCTCAGGTTCCATAGGTTTAAATGCTTCTGAAAGGTGTGTGAACGCAGCACATTAAAACTGATGTCAATCCAAATTCTAAAGGGTTGAATAACTGTTAAATAATATTTATTTCAGACAGTTACATCATTTTCAACTCATGGAAATAACGACAACCTAACAGTAAGTCAGGTCTGACGATGTTAACGTTAATGATATCTGACACTCCCTAAATTAGAAAGTTGACAGCTGTCCACTCTAGCTGGTTGAGCTGATGTTAATTTCACTGACAAGATAGGGTATTTCACAGCCACAAATCAGAGGAATCCAGTCTGGGTTACAGAAGTAGGAGGACTTATTTTGGATTGCATTGATAATAAAAGTAAAAGTCACAATTTTCTTTATAGACAATGTGAGGCAACTGTCGGTTTAAGCATTCCCAAGGCTCACATAAACATCAAACTCTTACGGTTAGACCATTTAGAAAACAAGGAGTGGTTTGGGGAATAAAAGTGGTTTACTGAAGAAAAGTCAAAGATACAAGACAATGGAGCCTTGGCCTCTTGAGGAAGATCAATGCACTATCCAATCAGAAGGTAGCACAAAGGAATGAGAAGTGAGGGGTAGCTGGGATGGGGTGTGGTGACGGTGTTTATTGCAGTCTGACAGATCTTCTTGTGGGCGATACATTAGTCATGGTGCCTCATGGATTGGCTGCCAAGATTTGCTCTTGGCTCCAGCTCCAATTTATCCACCTATGTGCAGTTATTGCTTGGGTATTACTTTAGAATAATTACATGTAGCTGGCAGAGCTCATATTTGTTTAGGGTCTTTGAGAAGCCTTTTGGTGCATGCACTGCAATGCACTTATGCTGAAACGTGACTGAAAATATAAGTGCTGATTTGCATTTATGGGATAAATTGATTTGCTGGCATATTTACCTTCATGTTTTGGCTTTTACTTTTGAGGGGCTAAGTATTAGCTGACAGAAAAAAATCAGAAGTTTTTATGTTTTTTGCTTAAACGTGTTGTTTTGAAATAAATGTTAATTGCACAGTATGATGGCTTTGGAATATTGACACTGTCCACTTTTAGATTGCTTCCCCATAAGCTTCACTTTCAATATGTCTGTTCTGTCTGCCACTAGGTATTATCTACGGGCAACGGGGAGGCTCAGTTTACAACACCAAGAAAGTATGGCAACCATTGCACAACCAATACAGAAACAGGAGAGCAATTTTGTCTTGTCCAGCAGGAACAGTGCAGGTTTTTGAGGCCAATTTTGCGAAATGGTTAGATGTTGACTTACACGGTCCAGGCCCATCAAGTAATGTCATAAGGCCCAAGAGGGCTTTTTCTAATAGACTTACATCATGAAAGTAACATCTGTAAATCAGTGGATACTTTTTTTAGTGTCATAACCCCTGAAAAAGAACTAGTTTCACCAGGGATGTCCAGCTTTTTTGAAAGGGGGGCCAGATTAGATAATGTGAAAATACTTGGGGACCAGCTGCCTTTCGCATCATAAGAAAAAAAAAAAAGATCACATACAAATGAGGCGCAACTGTTCACCTGTCAGTCAAAACGGCTGCCCTTGCTGTTGACCTCACACTTGTACCTGTCTGTGTTTTTCTTTTAGCATTTGATCCAGTTAGCTCTATAATGTCAGATTTGTAATTTTATCCCTATTAAAGTTAGCAGAACGCTAAACTGGAAGTCAGCTGAATGGCCTGCAGAATTTTCTGCTTCACTTGCTCTGTGTGCCTCGTGATATGTAATATCTCAGTAATACCATACGGCAGAAATCAAGCGTTTTTAACTTCATGTACATTTGAGAAACTTTCATAGAAATGAACAGAGCCCTGCCTCAAATGCTGTGTTGAGTCTTCTTCATTTATCCTTGGGTAGCAATCAGTGGTTATCCCCAGTTACCGTAGTAACTGGGGATAGAATGATACTGTAGTATCATTCTAAGGTTTTTGCATTAACTATCCCCATAGCGGATATGGTGGGCAGTGGAATTACTGGAGTCAGTCTGGAGAATATAATGCAGTGTGTTTTGTGTTGTTGGTAGTTGCCAGGCTTGGAGGAAAACAGAAGGCAAACCAGTTGTCTTTGCAACAGCGGCGCCAACGATAATACCACTCTTTAAATTCTAGGGGGTGAAAAGTTGTTTGTGTAGAAAAATTAAAGTAGAAATACTTTTGCTGTTTGCTGATGCCAAGCTTAACAACATGCTAGATATGTAACTGACTTGTCACCAGCACAGTTGGTAACTCTCATGCCTTATTTAGCAACCCACTGGATTGATAATTGACTCTCCTCTCTTCCCGTCAACTCTCCTCATACTTCTTTCTTGGTAAAACCACCACCTGTCTAAATTCAACCTCCCTCTGCAACCTCAGAGCGTTTTTCCCTCTTACACCTTACCCACAGTAAAACAGGCTCTGGAGAGTCGCCTCTGAAGCTGAGTGGCTACTTGACACTTGTGGGAGCAGGTGTTTGACATTGTGATGACCGCAAACCTAAATCCAAAGTCACCATAGCCGACAGTAGTGAGAGTGCTATCTAGTTGTCAGTCAGTGCTGTGGCGCAGGCAGGCTAGCAGTCAGTGGTAATTGATGTGAGTAGAGTTGACATCCTGGGCAGAGCGCTTCAGGTTGGTCTCCGACTGGGACCGAGCAGCCCATCATTGCCAGTTATTAAGCAGCTTGCGCTCTGCTGCACTCACTCAGAGGGGAACAGTCTGTCTCTGGGTGTTTACATATGAATGTGTGTATGTGAGGGGGTGGAACGTTGGCGTGGCTGGCATGTACAGCGTGTGTGTGGGTGTGTTAGCAGGACAGGAAGAAGCCAGAGCACCAGTTTCCTGAACCAACACAAGGCAGTCAGCTTAAGTTTTTCCCTCAGTTAGATCAATCAATAGTTTTTAACTGCAACATACCTGCTTTTCATTTTTGTGATACTTGACTGATGGTTGGCCCTGGTCAAGTTGTACGGTCACACAGTGTTTACAGAAGAAGGCTGCTCCAGACGTCATGCTTGATTGGCTCCCTCTACAGTTTGTGTCTCTGCTTTTCTGGCTGGCTTGTTGGCCAGTTGGCCCACTTGTTAGCTGACTTGATATTGTTGGCTTGCGTGCTGTATGCTGCTCTGTTAATGTCCTGATAAAGCTATCTGTGTTCTGCAATGTGCTGGGACATCTGCCCTCTGCTGAGCCTGTGTTGCTGCTGCTGTTGCCGCTGTTGCACTTTAACTGCGTTTATTGTACAGCTTTTAAAACAGCTGCATCCATTCAGAGGGAAACAGTCTGTCTCTTGATGTTTACATATTTGTTGGTGTGGGGCCTGCTGTGATCATTATTGCATCAGTGTGAAACTCATTTTAGTTCTGCTTTATTTTCCTTTGTATGGTGTTTTGGGATTCACTTTATTTTCCGTTAAGTGTGAGCTTAAATTTTAGCCGTGTACCACTTATCATGATGTATTTTTCAAACAGGTTTTACTTTGGCAATCAACTGTATGTAATGACAGTGTCAGTTTGAGCTCAATTTGGGAAAAAGAAGTAACAAATAAACCTCACAGGGCATTTTCTATTTAGTGTCAAGCTTGACTCATTATATGAAAAGAAAAGTATTTCACATAATCTTCTGGGCAACACAAATTCAACAATCAGCATTGCTCCTCTCTCTATTCTTTGCTGATTACTCTGACCACATATTTATTGAGTTTAACTGTCTGCTTTTTCCACATTCATGCTAGATCTGGTATGTTTTTTATTTTCTGCAAACCCATGTATTGTATTTAGGTAGAGGAACATCTTGAATATAGTTTGTCATAGTTTGTTTGTCAGTAAACATTAATAAAGCTTTTTGCAGTCGTCCCACACACTTTTCTCTGGTTTGCGACAAACAGAATGAAACCAACACAGAGGTGCCGAAAACTGCAGTTCCTCAAATGGCCATTTGAGGCTGGCTCCAAGAGTGAGTCAGTCCCAATAGACCCCCATGTTAAGGTGCCCAACTTTACAGCGTTGTACAAAAAACACTTTTGGTCTCTATTGCTAATTTGCCTGTTGGTTTCGCCCGTATAGCAGTTGAATTTTTGTATAACTCGCCCATTTAAATTTCATTAATGCATGAAGTTAGGCATAATTAAGGATGTGGCCACTTTGAGTGACAGGCGTGTGCTCTCCATATACAAATTGCTACCATAGCAACATTATATACGTAACCATGGCGTAACTCACAGAGTTAAGCAGCAGCCTCCACTATTTCCATGTGTTTTTAGTTCATGAAAGTTAATTGTAATGTTTTGGTTGCCTAAAAAAGTCTTATTCAACATTTGGTTGTACAATAAGACTCTTTATGGAGTCAGATATTACATTTTTTTTATTAAGAACATTTTGTTTTAATGGTTTGAGAGCATTTTACTAGCAAGATCTTCGCATTATGATAAGCATTGTCACATTTACCAATAGCTGTAAATACCACAATTTGTTGGACTTGAGGACAATGATGCATGGACATTTTACCTGAAGACTCAATAACAACTCAAAGTATAAAAACAAAGATCCCCTTTGATTCCTTTCTGTGGGAAATGGCTTCTCACCAGTGATAATGTGATCTTGTCTCCACTTGCATGGCAGTGTCATGCTAGCAGCTGGAAGCTAGCTGCTGGTGTTAGGGTTAGCTCCACCCTCTTGTCCAAATATGGTCACCTCAGGTGAAAAATCCAAGATGGTGCTGGCAAAAATGCTTCAAAACAGGAGTCCACAAACCAGTGGGGGGCGTGGCTGCAACCAGTAATTTATGCTGTCTAAGGTTGATTTGGCAGCTTGCATGTGCAAATAGCATTGGTGCAGAGTTGTGAGTTGGGGTTGCACATGCACAAATGCTCTCTTGCAGGTCAGTATCATGACATTGAACTTTTATTTAATTAGCAAAAATATTCAGTTGTAATATAAAAAGAAACCAAGGAAAACAAGTTAAGTGTTATGCAACTAGATTTCCTAATTTTCCTTAACTTTTTTTTCTCACACTTCAGTGGGAGCGTTGCCCTTCCCTGTCTGAGTGCTAGGAGCTGTCTCTGTATTGAAATGAGTTCAGAAGTGTCTCTCCAAAGCAACACGTCTCTGTGTGCTAACACCGCCATAAATAGCAGTAGTTATCACAAGTGCTGCAAAGAATTTCCCTTTATTTGTTTGAAGTTTATTACAGTACAAGCCACAGCTCCAGTTCAAAACTACCCAAAATGATTTAGTCATTAGATGTAATGTTAGTTGGAGTGTCTTTTGCACAGAAAAGCACTGAATGAGGTTCCATTAATGCACACTCAGCTTTTTTTTTTTACGGCTTTAGGCAGCTTTAGAATTAAGTGAACTAGCTTAGAAATTAAATTAAGATAAGAAATTGTAGCAGATCTTATTATGAGGAAGTTTTTTAAACATAGGCCAAGGGTCCTCAATGTTTTTCATGCCAAGGACCCCTTGGCTGTAAGAGAGACCCCCAGTGCATATATAGTATAAAATTGCATTGAATATCGAGCCAGGTGGATCGAGATTGTCAGGCAGAAGGCCAAGTCAGCCTCAGGCTGCATTCCTGACCTGTATTTGCTTTTCAGGTAGGTAAGGAAGGAAACTTTCACAAAGATACATTTGTGCAAGAGGCAAACGATATGTGGGATTCATGTTAATGCGTATTTATTTATTTCTGAGGACCCGGGTCCTGGACCCGCTATTAAAGAACCAGGACATAAAATAATAAAATGATGGACTGACATTTTAAAGCCTTAGGTTTGTCATGTTGCCCGTCACTGTTTCGGATTTTTGGAGCCAGAGGGTTAAGCCATGTCATGTTACCTAACCAACGTTGTGGCTGCAGTAGTGACTTGTCAAGGGATGGCACAAATTTACCACTTAAAGTAGCCATGCTTTTAATTATATATAACTTTAAGTCTTAAAATCATTTAAATGTGAGTTCTGTTTTTGTATTTTTGTACAAGGCTGTAGACATTTCAGCTGTAAAGTTGGGCTTTTTAACATGAGCTATGGGGATTGACTCACTTTTTGAGCTGTCCTCAAGTGGCCAGTAGAAGAACTGCAGTTTTTGGCACTTGGGCATTGATACATTTTTCAGCTCTTGAAGTTGCACCTTAATATAAAATGACAGAGCACACTGTTAGACAAAATGTATTGGGCATGTATTTTGATGTGTTAGTTTTGCCTCTGACCTTTTGATTTAAACAGGAAGAGAAATGGTAGAAAGTTCAACCCTGATCAGCCCACGAGGGCTGTATAAAGGTTTTTGCTACATTCTTAAGCATTTATGTTATCCAGTGTATTTCCACTCTTACATTTGTTTTTCCTTAAGACCTGCATTAACACACTGAACCACACTGAGCTGTCCATGGTCCTGAAACATCAGTGTCTCCCTCACAGTCATTGCTCAATAACAAGGGCTTCCCTGTTTTTCTCTTCACACCCACGACAGATCGCAATCCTAACCTTATGAATATTAATACTGGCTTTGCCATATAGTAGGGAAGCCCGGGAATCCTTCATGAATATTGATGAAGGGTCCCCCATGAGCCTTCTTAAATCTCCACATCGTTTTGGTGCACTATATTCGAAACTCCCTCCTGTGTCAGTGGGCAACATGAGCCTATAGCAAGAGTCTATTCATTAGGTTTATAACAGCAGGTGGGAAAAACACATAATGCATGCTGACTCTGTACAGTAGATTAAGCGGTTTTCATATTCATGTCCAGTCTTGGCCTCAGTTTGCCCTTTGAACTGTCCGTGGTACCGAAATGCAGGCCCAAGCCTGCCAGGGGACCGGTGAGCACCCCCTGATGAATATTGCGATGGTCTTTCCCATTGTAAATCATGGCACACTCAGTGAATATTAATGCTGGCATCTCCATTAGCTTGAGGAAATATTCATGGCTTTTCCAGTGCTCTGAGGCACCCCAAAGAGTCAGTGAGTAATATGATCTGCTCCTAACACCTGTCCACATGGCCCCTCTATTTATCTGCTGGGATTAGAGCGTGTTGCGTAGCCTAAATCTACATCAAATAAGCACAGGGAAAATTTAATCAGTTTTGCAATGGTAGAAGTAGTATAGACCAAAAATAGCACTTTGAACATACACATGCACATTTACACAAACAGTGCATCTGGTGCTGACAGATCCAGTGGCTCATCTAGGCCTGGTGGAGTGTGAAGAGCCACCTCTCTCTCTAAGAGCAACACAGGCTGCTGTGGTCTGGGTCTTGGCTGTGGATCCCAGACACTGCTCCAAATCCTGTCAGTCAGCCTCTGCTGTCCTCCATGGTTGAGAGAGGCAGGACAGCAGAGCAGATTTCTCTGTGTTTTTCTACACCGGCGAAGGCAGCGCCTGCCAACACGCATCAGCACAGCCGCACCTGAAGGCAGTTGACTCCCTTTTCATTATTGCGAGCCGAACAGCTTTTTTTGGGGGGGAAGGATATGTTTTTGTGTGTGTGTGTGTATGTTTGCACATTGGAGAACAGGCTGTTATCAAGGGAGACAAATTCAGATAGATGATCTATGGTTTTGCAAAAATGTCTTCTAAACCAGCAAGATGTTAGAGTAGCTTTTTTCAGGCAATATTTAGATAGTTTATCGAGGGCTATAAGCCTATGTCATACATCAAATTACTACTTTTTATACCAGATCCAAAACAGAATATAAACATAGAAAGTAGCTGTTAAAATAGCAGTTTTAAATTAGTCTGAAAGATGACAAATATCACTTGACAGTTTATCTTCTTTTGAATTAATTTCAAATTCTATTGTCGTCTTAATGTTGTCATGAGATAAGAAGGTTTCAGCACATGAAACGTAATCAAGGATGATTGTTTCTTTATTAGCTCAGATGCCAGTAGCTGGTCCATCTCTTGTTTTGTACACAAGCAGTCAGGGTTTCTCCTCGTGCCTAATTATTTTGCTTCTCCGCAGGAGGTACGGAGAAAGCATTTCTGTCTATTTTTGACAGTGATACCTTTCGTTTTGTCTCCCGTGCTGTCTGTGTGACTCTCCTGTCTCTCCATCTTTCTCCCACACTTTCTCCTTTTACTGCTGCGAGTAGCCCAACGCTCTAAGGAAATCAACTTTCCTGTCAGAGTTTAGATAAATATAAAAACTACATGGCGACCCAACAAAAGGAGAGACTCCTTGTAATGGTACCTCCGTGGTCTTTCTTTCTCGCTCTCATTCTTACTCCCTCTCTATCGCTTCTCTCCTCACTGTCCTTTCGATCCATAATTGGAAATTTCTTCTGCTTAGCGCTGTCGGAGTGAGGGACAATGCGGCATCCATGTTCTGTGGAGCATGGTCGAGGGAAATAGAGCATTGTCTCATGTAGGCGAGGCGAGCATGGTCTTGGGACTTATCTAAATTGAATATCTGTCCTGTTTTTTAGGCTTATAATGAGAGTGACACAGTGAGCACGGGGGTCTTTCGCACCACTGACAGCCCTCCTCTCTTTGAAAAGTTGACAGATAACATGGAATAGGATACATGAAAGCACATGCTCTGTGGGAATACTACCACCCAACAGCATATTATTACAGAAAACAATGTTCGCACCCAATTACAGGAGAAGAATTTCTGCTCAGGCCACTTTATTGAGAGCTTTTTGTATAATAGGGTTGGGCAATTCAGGTAGATATAGGCGCCTTTAAAATAATACATCCGTCTTGTATTGGTGACCTTTTGTGTAAATGCTAAAATTCTGTTGGACAATCCTGACAGAATAGCATTCTTTTATCATTTTGCTGTTATTCAGTGCAGGCTTTCTTTCCCCTGCACCAAAAATAGAAAACCATTTGAGGTTTTTTTCCCCAATTGTAATTTAATGTCTTCCACAGTAATGGCTTGTTGTTAGATGTGGTGTTTTCTATTGGCCATGCATCTCTCTTAGTTCCCATACCTCACCAAAGACACAATGACACTGCAGTACTAATAGCACTTTTTCTTGATCTTGTTTTGGCTGGCTGCTTTATCCTCCAGCCGGTAAGATAGCACGGCTCAGATCGTTATTAAATTGGCTCGTTCCTTTAACCTTGGCTTCTGATAATGTCGTCTTTTAGAGGAAATTAAAGTTGGTTGTGAAAGCAATTGAGATATGAGAAGAATGGCCCCGGCTAGCAGGTAGAGCTGTTACTGTATCAGGCCTTTTTTTTTCTGTCTTGGTGATAAAACACACTGTGGTCATTTGTTTTCTTTGTCCATATCACATCACGGCATCACGCAAGATAAATAAAGTTTCTTATGAAATATTATTCCATCTTAAAGTATGCCTCACGGGCAGGCTTACTGCCCTGCCGTTCTTGGAGGGGGGAAAGGGGACGTTTGGGCTGCAATGAAAATATCGATGTAAAGAAAACATGTCAGTCCAGAACAAGAGCCTGTGTATAATGAGCAGGCAGATGGTCTTAAGGAGAATACTAAGCAATGGTGATGACAGACAGGCTGACAGGCTGGCACAGACCCTGCCACTCAGGAGACCAGGGGAGAGGCCAGGGCAGTTTCTATCACTGTCAGTGCCCTCCGCCTGTGTGTGTGTGTATGTGTGTGTGTGTGTGCATCTTTCTCTCTCATGTTTGTCTCTTCCTCTTTCACATCTTTCTCTCACACTTACATCCTCTCGTGTTGTTTTGTTTCAAGAACTTGAAGGATTCCCTTCATAAAACCATGTAAACAGAGCCAGTCTTTGATAGCTGATTGGTTGAGATAATGTGCACAGGTTCCATCTAACTTTAAAAGGTTAAAATTTGCAAAATAAACTACAGCAGTTTTAATGTGGATCACAGCCATTCCACAAGTTAACCCTTTTGATGGATGCATATCTGCTCCTCATGTTAGTCTGCTGTTTTTTGTTTTTTTTCATAAACAAAACAAGTTCATACTTGCATTTTCTGATTTCAGCCACCTCTGAATACAGGTAGCAAGCAAAACATTTTTATGTTGTACATTATTTGTGCGGTTTTGAAATCAACTATGACACACAGTTTTAAAGCATATAAATTAAAAAGTGTGCACTGTAAAATCTGTCAAGTTGATTTTACTGTAAAAAATCAAGGAACCCAATTGCCTTAAAAAATGGAAGTAAATATAACATTAATCTTAATTTTTGTTTCCTGTATATCTAATGTTAAGCTCACTTAAAATTTAGTTATATTTACTTATTTTATTTAAGTTGTTGCAATTTAAAAATGACAAATTTAATTAAATCAGTTTTTATCAAGTTTTAGCAACTTCAGTAAAACTAGTTTACTGTGCTATATATCTGTATTCTGGTTACAATATTTGTATTTTCTTAAACATGTTGAGGAAACAGAACTCACAGATCTCTCAACCTCATCACTGGCAATATCCTTGTTGTAATGATCAAGTTAAGTCTGACTAACTTGGTTTACTGAAGTTGCTAACACTTAGAAAGAACAGGGTCATTTTATTTGTCATTTTTAAGTTGCAACAACTTCACACGATTAGGTAAATATAGCTACATTTTGAGTAAATGTAACAATAAGATATAAAGCAAATATAAAATATGATTGATAGATGTATTTACTTTCCTTTTTCAAGGCAATCGGTTTCCAAGATTATTTTAGGTAAGATCAGCGTATCAGATTTACAATGAGGTTGGTTTATAGTAATCTGATTGATTTATGATGCTTATAGCTTTTGTCTGTAGCGTGAAAACTGGATACATGTTGGTTTTGTATATGTTTCCTCATACCCCAGTAAGTAATGTTTGAAACTATGAGAACACAATTCAGTACATATTCAGACTTCTTGGTCAAGATTTCAAGTGCCACCAACAGCGTTTGCTTTTTCAGAGACATTACTGTGTTTCCACCGGGGATAGTGCTACAAAAAGGGGTTGTTTTTTACTGCAGCATCACTGCATTTTGGGAATTGTGCCACCAAAAGGGGGTGTTTTAAGCCGAAATGTGATCCTTTTCTCACCGTAAGTAAGTGTTTTTTGTGGCTCTTTCACATTTTTCACTCACACTAATACCCTCTCTTCTTGTTTTGTTTCAAGAACTTGAAGGATTTCCCTCATAAAACCATGGAAACAGAGCCAGTATTTGCTATCTTATGTGGTTGAGACAACTTGCACAGGTCCCATCCGAATTTCATCCCGTTTAAATAAAAAAGATTAGTGCTGCATGGATTCCACAAGCATCTTTTCTTTGTGAGATTAAATATTCAGGAGATTGTTTTCATTTATTTCCCTCCTAACCACCTCTCTGTTCATCTTCCTCCTCAACAAAATGAGAACTAGTGGAAGATAAATGCACAAAGTGCGTTCACATGACTTCTTGCTAATGAGGTTGCTAATTAACACTAGCTAGAGTAAAGGAGGTGAGAAGCTCTGGCTAGGAATAGATGTGCGAGGTCTTGCAAGTTTCTCTTCTGCAGTGCTACAGTATATTCTCATGCGCAAGTTACCGTAGATATTATCTGCTTTTTAATTCGTCTGGATGGGGGAAGCTGAAATGGTTTATTTATTAAGAAACAACTTAAAAACAAGACATCTTACAGCTGCACGGATGATCAGAGTCGAACCAAAATAAAGGCCAACCCTTTTTTTTTTGCTGCAGTTTTTCGCCACTCAAGGTCGTCTATCCGTGTGTCAGTTTGGTGGCGGGAGAATAGGAGACCGCCAGCTTTTATATCTGTGATGGTAGGCTAATATGATGGAGCAGAGCCATGCAGAGTGAAGCAGCGCGGAGCTATATTTAGGATACTTTGGTTCCGGTGACCATGGCTCTCAGATCCACTACAGCCCCTCAGAGCATTCACTTTTGTTCAGCCTCCGGAGGTACAAGAGCTCACTGTTACCCTTCAGGGAGGTATTAAACTGACGGATACTGCATTTCAATGAGAAACAGGCACTCTTATTCCTACATTTATTGGATAAAACACAGAGCAGGGAGATTCTGTATACTCCTGTATCCCTTTTTGTTCTGGTGGCCTGGCCATGCTTATTTTGTTTTGCTGTCTGTCATTAATTATATATTTTCTGTTTACTGCAGAACCCTGTTGAATAATTCTTCCCATTTAACCTTTTTTATTCATCCCCGCCCCTTTTGCTTGAAGAGGTGAATTTCCTATTGCGCTGATGTTTTTATGTATAGAATTTTCAATGTGGGGTCTGAGGTCTTTTTGACATTAGGTGATAATGTCTGGCAGAAGAATGTATGCAACTGTGTGTTTATAAATACATGTCTTCTATAGGTTTTGTCCTTCCTCCTGAGTTCTGGTGTCTGCCGAGCAGCCCTCTGTGAAGGTCATCAGTGGAATTGGAAAGTGCACTTTGCAGAGTCAAACAGATGCAGGGTACAGATAGCACATTGTTTATCTAATCTTGTATCAGCGCTGTAACGAAGTACAAACAAAGTCCTCTCACAATCAGATGAGAGCTCAGAAGCTTTTTACACTGTCAAGGACTTGATATATCTGCCCTGGAAGTTGTTTACAGAGTTGGATTTTGGCAATTGTGCTCACAGGGGTAGTTTCCAGTCTAGAAAGTAACTTTGGACATATCTGTATAAATATACAGACACCTCCTCTCCTCTCTTCTCCTCTCCTCTCGTCTCCTCTCCTCTCCTCTCCTCTCCTCTCCTGCAATCCCCCCCACTTGTTAAGCAAATGAGTGCTCCAGAAATTGACTGCGATTTCCACCGCTTGCCGAGGCCCCTGAATGATTGTGTGCTAGGCCTGAGCTGGAGCCGAGGCCCGGGCGCTCTGCAGGCTGAATAATGATGGCAGCACATTGACTGAGGTCTTAAATTAAGGGTACTTATCTTAATTGAACATCTGAAATAATGTTTTATTTACAACAAAGGGAAGGTGCTGGAGAAATGAAGCGGTCTGCTCTGCACGAGTGCTGACTGCCTCTCTCGCTCTCTCCTGCGCTGCGGTTGGTTAGGCTCCAGTTGCTGCAGTATACATTTCTGATGTGAAGGTCGTTATATCATTATGACCGTGGTTCAAAGGTCATGCTTTCTCATTACCCGTCATAGGTTGGGCAAAAATGATCCCACTTTGCTTTCATTCTTTGTTTCTGTTTGGTATATTTTCAGTACACAAACGTTTTTTTTTTTTTTTTTACTCTGTATCAATTACTATTTAAGCTCACAATCTTTTAGATATTTATTTTGATCTTTTTTTTTGCTGTTTTGCCTGAAAACAAACAGTCAACGTTTCTTTAAATCACAGACATGTTGCATTTTTTATGTTTCATACGTATAATATCTATAATATATAATGTCTCTATCTTGTAAAGTGATGAAGTATATGAGCTGAATTTTTCATAGGTAGTTTGAGGGGATGATGGATGGCCAAAGACTGTACAGAATAACGGATGTAGCAACCGTGGTGTCATTCATTGGTTCGTCGACTGCTTTTTTGAAGCCTTGAATTTGGCATTTTGGACATTGCCATCTTGGTTTATTAAAGCAAAGTGACCATATTTGAACAACGGATTGGAGCTTTGAAAGAGTGAGGAGTGGATCTGACATATAGATTGTGGCAAAACCTCATAGACAGCCTGTCACTGAAGCAGCCCCACCCTTAAATATGTGTAACTTTAGGCCTTAATAAAATGTAACCTGGTGAGTTAAAAAAAAAATCACTCACCGCAGTTGTCTTGAATGTTGAAAATAGCTATGTAGACCAAAACTGGTTTTAGTACCAGGCTGTAAACATGTTTATTTCTGCTGTAAAGTTTGACATTTTTCATGTGGGATTGTTTCTGTTTTGGAGCCAGCCTACAGTGGCCATTCGATGAACTGCAGTTTTTTGGCACTGCACACGTTTGCTTCATTTCTCAGCCTCGGAGGTTGCCACTTGTGGATGTTGTGTCACGGGGGTGAGACTCCTGCCAACCTGCAGGCCACTGCAGACCACTTTTCGAGGCCAAAAAACAACAAAACCGATAGTTTTTAGCAAGTAATCTCTGCCTTTCCAGCAGCTTTTTATCCACCAAACGTGTGTGGGCTCTTCTAACGATCCATTGCTTTGTTTCTTCCAGAGATAGTGCTACTGAAAGTGTTTTTTTCTGACACATTGCTGTGTTTGTAGCCGGGATAGTACCACACACTTTTTTAGCGAGTCATTTCTGTGTTTCCATTGAGAACTGAGCCATCAAAACTGGGTTTTTTTAAACAAATCAGAGTCCTTTCCCAACCATAACGAAGTGTTTTTTTTGCACATAAATCTAACCACATGCTAATCACAGCCTTTTTAAATTGTAAAGAAATGTGAAGTTACAAAGTATCTGCAAGACAAAAACATACAAATGTAATGTTTCAGTGGTTTGCAAAAAAAACCCCAACAAAAAACAATATGTATTTTGTTAATAGGGTTGAAGGCTCAATTCTCAGGGCACCAGGGTAGTGTTTTTTTTTTTGCTGAAATGTTTTTAAATGTCTTTTTGTTTGCGTAAATGTACATTTGGCCTTTGGACAAATATTGATTTTTTTCTCTACTTAATAAATCCATAAATATGTCTGAGATGGGACAAGACAACACATGATAAGCTTGAACCACCACGGTAGGAGTTCATAAGGAGAAGTGTGTGTGTGTGTGTGTGTGTGTGTGTGTGTGTGTGTGTGTGTGTGTGTGTGTGTGTGTGTGTGTGTGTCTGTGTGTGTGTGCTTGTGCTTTATGCTTAAAACAGCCACAAAGTACAGTAGCTCTCAGGAACTTTCCCACAGCATTAATCAGTCGTATTGTTAAAGCAATTGTCGTGATTGGCTCCCCATCAGAGTGATTATGGAAATTTCAGCCAACCAAATGTCACGTCCAGCCTCCAGGCACACCTTTCCTGCTCTCCCAAAGGCGACAAGGCTGCCGTGATTGAGATAGCTGATATTTGACTGAACGCCAGCATACATTCTTCTGATCACTTCGGTGATTACATGAAATTACTAGTTCTGAGGAAGAATGGCTGAAGACAGCGTTTAGCCGGCAGGAGTGAAAGAGAGGCAGGCTGGGGAGAATTGATTGAGATTTTCAGCAATTACGCTTCATTCTTTGTGCAAAACATAAACCATATTGGATTCTGCTATCGTGTCTCTCTCTAGGCATGGTGGTGCATTTGAACGAGACTATTGATAACTTATGTAAGAGCAATTTTATGGTGACATTAATGGTGTGTATGAAATGATATGGGAGCCTATTTAAACTTTAACTCCGACCATATGAGATTCTTTGTGGGAGCCAGAATTGAGTGCAAGAAAGAGCACTACGTGGCAGCACAGGACACTACGAGGAAGATCCTAAGAGGTGCTGCGGTGTGTGTGGTGGGGAAGGTGGTGACCATTACCACCTACGTCTTTCACAAGGACAAAGGCATCTCCTGAAAGTGCAAACAGAACGATTTCAGTGTAGATTCTGGAAGAAAGTTAACTTTTTATAGTTTGTGGTGGTTATATAATACATCATATACACTGTGCGTATTTGTGTGTGTTTTAATTTATGTTTATGATCACAGCATATTCACTAAAAATACCAATTTTCTGCATGAAATTTGTGCATATTGGCCTGCTTGAATGTGTGTGTGTGAGGGTGTGTTTGTGTGAGTGTGTGTATGGCTCCTCTCCAGTCATGTGTGCCATCTGCTACCTCTGCAGGTGACGCCACCCAGGGCTGATGTTGTTGATGCATCATCACACCCTGCTCCATCACCTGTCCCACGCTATTACCACACACCACACTGACTAATGAACCTATTGGAAACACCTTCTCTTGTGAGAGTGTCTGTGTTTGTGTATGTGGTGTGTAAATTCCCAAGTATATGTGGAGTAGGCAGTGTGTTTGAAGGGCTCATTCATCATTACCTTGTCAATATTTATTGTTCTCACCAACCGCAGGTCATGACCTCTAAATGTCATAAGTGTTGCTTTATCGGCACACTTCCTCTCTCCATTGTCTGTCTTTGTCTATATCAAACAGAACAATTAGAATTGCTTCCAGCCTATGTTCTCTTTTATCTGCAGAACGATGTGAGGGCTAATCCTCCACAGGGAGCGATCATATATAATGGATGGCTTCCCTGTCGCGACCATTTAGCCTTGAGAGACCAAGTTCCACATCTGACTTGAAGATCAATGGTGGACTCTGTCTGTGTGCTGTCAGTCAAAACAGTAGCCTTCCTGGCCTGGCTGTGCCCTATGAAGTGCCTGGCTGCTTATTTGACCACTTGGTCATTCGGGGGTTGTTATGAAGAGGGTAAAACTACTTAACTGGGTTTTTCTACCAGCAGGTCGGTTCGGGTCAGTTCAGTTTCATTTTTTTTGCGTTTCCACTGTGAAAAGTTGTGAGTGATACTTTTAGTACCTGTTGAACCATTCCTGTTGTTCATCTCCCTTGTGCTTGGAGTATCTAGCACACAGATTTGGTGCTCAAAAGTGGGGATAGAAACGCTGCAGTCCATTGATTAGTCAGTAGAGAATCAATAGTCTGTACTCAGGGCTGAGTTGTGGCTGGTTTTCATACTGTGACAAGTTTTTCATACATCAGTGAACTATAACTATAAAATGACAGGATATTTGGAGCCTCTAGCAGCAGCTGTAGACTGAAAAAAATAATGCGCTGGCCTGACTGCTGTCAACTATTAAGGTGGAACATTTACTTGTAATGTTACTCAGTGCATGAGCTGATGATGTGAAATCATACAACAAACCTTAAATTTCAATATGACAACTTTTGACTACTTCATCTGTTTTTGTTGTCTCTCTTGGATGACATACACTTTTAGTAATGAGTGAATCTTCAAACTTTTAAAAAGTATATTAATTGTGACCAGATTATGTGAACTGCAAATATTCTAATCTCAATTTGGAGAAAAAAACCTGTCGGACTGTTGGAGCGTCGTTCAGCGCACTTGGGCACAGTAAACTCCCGCTCTTGCCTGACAAGGAGTAAATGCACAAACCCACTATTTTTAGATATCCCACTGGGAGAGACTCTCATTCAGGCCTTTGGCCCAATAGAGTGGTGAAGGGATGACGTATTTTTGTAGGCCAACCAGGCAGTTAGCTTCGCACTGGTTCCCCCGTCAAAAACCTTATGGGATTTTTGAATGGGATTTTCGATTATCGCCAAAAATAAGCTCTGTGATGAGCACGAGTTTATGATACTTACATGTTTTGTTCAGCATGATAATCTTCACAGATGAACACTACTTAAATAAAATCAGCAGAAGCAAAAAACTATTGTTAGGCTATACACGAACTACATCTTATTCACATGACTTAAACGTCACAACTACAAACGCTGTAAAAACACATTAAAACACGATCGATAAATATTATAAAGAGAAGTCTACAAGTTCAAGTGTGACTCTGTAAAGCTGTAACAGTGGACAAGTGGGTTAATGAGTTTCTTTGTCCGGTGTGATGACGTGTGACGTCACCCACAAACACTGCAGTCCCATGTAGCCACTTGTTAGCAACCGCCTTTTTTTAAGACAAGTTAAGTTCAAAAAATCAGGTTTAAGCGGACATATTTTATGTTGCAGAACAAAATGTCTAAATATCTTCAGCCTGTGTTAACCACCGACCTTATTTGAGGCATTTTACCAAAAACCCATTTAAAAAACCCATAGACGAGAAGGGAACTGGAAGTGCTAACGGACTTCCGCATTTTAGGACTCATTACTTCATCACTCTATTCTGGGGAGGATATACGGGGTGCAGACTTCACTCTGTATCAGCGCTGAAGAAGGAAGTACAGCAAGTGCTGCGGGATGGAGCAATGAGTGACAACAACCTCTCCCACATGTGCAATGGAAACACTTAACAGATCTCGAATCTAGGTACCTCTTCGTAATTGATACTTTTGGTTCCAATACCAAAAAATGTTGATGGAAATGCAGCTTAAGGGACCTGTGAGAGCTCCTCCTCTTCCCAAAATACGGACTCACTCCTTCTTGTGTCTTTCCTTGTACTCTAAATCCACTTTACCTTCCGTTCCCCAAATTATGTTCTCCACCCCGTCCGCCTCTCCTTTCCTCTCTCCTCTCCTTATATTGAGATTATCCCTTCACACATTCAGACAGCTCAGACAAAGCCTTGCTCAAAGGCACCTTGACAGCAGTTGTTAGAGGAGAGAACAGTGTTTTTTCATTCCCTCTCAGAGCCAGCCTTTCCAAGCCAGTCGCAGCGCTTGAACCGGTGACCTCCCAGTATCACGTCCTTAGCCGTGTATGCGCATGTCATTAAAAGCAATTCTGAAAAACTCTGAGGGGCAGTTTTGGCTTCAGTAAGATTTAAATTCCAACCTCGGGGCCATTCAGCAGACACTCGGTGCTCCAGAGTGCTTAACACCAGGAAGTTAGTTCCAAACCACTTCTCCTAATTAACCTCAAATAAGTCCAGTGTTAATGTTGCAGAGATGCACACTTTTTGTGGTTGTGTGGGCAAAGGGATTCGTGTGTGTGTGTGTGTGTGTGTGTGTGTGTGTGTGTATGGTGCTTGTGCAACAGCAGAAAAAAAAAGCTTCTGTCAGGCTGTAATGCAGCAGCTCTTTCTCTTTTCCATATCCTTCCCCATCCGCTCCTTCCATGCCAATCCCCCCCCTCCCACCATTTATCTCTCTTATTGACAAATGGATGGATCTTGGGCTGTTTGTTCGACTTGTGATGAATATTCCTTCAATGTTTTGTCAGCTCAGGCTATAAAGGTGCCTCTTTAGCCTGTCTAACTAATGAACGAGCAAATACAAGCAGTACACACAGACATGCACTCACATAATCTCTCTCTGGCTTGCACACATGAGAGTTTATGTAATTTAGTGTTCATAATTTCTCCCTGTAGTCTTAAATATGGGACAGAAAGAGAAAGTCGAAGAAACATTGTTTTATACCTCTTATATGTGATGTAAAAATTCAATCTTTGCAAACATGTTAGAGTTAAGTATCCTCTTAAGTTTAAACTTCAACTATTTTCATTTAGCTTTATATCTTAACAGTGTGGGTCGTATGTATATATATTTTAACTTTTCTTCATCTTACCAGTGGCCAGATTTTTGCTGGATCAAACTTAAGCTTATAACCTACTTGCAAATATTTGTATGCTCACCACCATTCATTCAATTTGAGTCAATTCAATTCAATTCAGTTCAATTCAGTGGGCGTCTTTGATGAGACATTTGACATATGTTGCTAAAACACAATTATAATTAAAATACAGTGAATAAAATTAGCTACAGACCACATGAATAACAATATTATTATTATTATTATTAACCCATTTTCCATCAATTAAAGCTTACTGTCTAACTGAAATTAAGATTGTTTATTACCAGCCGGCTGCCATATTGTTTCTTGTATCAAAATGACCAAGTTTGCATTAAATCACCCATCAATGGGATTATTAACTGGTACGGTGTGGTGCAGTATGTTCTGGTAGTTGTAGGGTTGTTGTTTTTTGTGCAAAAGTAAATGCCTAAACCCATTTTCTCTGTTTTCTCTGGTCATGTAGCACCAATTTCAAAAGTATTTGTATCTCTTTACTGTATAGACAGCCCAGTTTAAAAAAAGACCATCTTTACAGCAGTGAAATACTCCTTTAATGTGTAATGTAGTACGAGTAGTGTCAGAGGCATTTTTATGCATTTAAAAGTAAAAAGTGACATAATTTCTAAAGAAGCAATTTGGACTCTTTTTTTCACCAACCACACGGATAATTTAAAAAAGTGTTACACTGTAACCATGTATTGTCTACAGTTTTACTATAAGTTAAAATTTTGAAGTAGTGAGCGGTGTCATCTTGCAGAATCAACATCTGGACTGACGGGTATGTAGTGTTAGGGATTCTTTGGGTGAAACTCCACAAAAGCCCCAAATTATCTTAAATTATACATCATATTAATCCAGTTGTTGTCTTAATTGCAGTGACCTTTCATGATTAGTTTAAGTTTAATTCCACTTGAATAGCCACCTTAGAAAAAAAGGTTCCCACTTGACATCTGTTGTCCTTTAAGTATTATTCATACTAAGTGATAAGTACTTTCTAAAATACCACCAAATATTGTGTGGCTTGTGGCATCACGTTTAAAGCATGTTTGAAAACACTGTACGTGTTGCGAAGGATGTCATCTGTAGCCTTTCAGTACACTTTGTGCTCTCCTCATGCCTCAGTCCTGAGGCAGCTGTTTCTTGATCTCAGCTTACAAGACTCTTTTAATATCTCGAAATCTAATTGTTTCTGTTGTCCCAAGCACAACTGGCTGATTGAGTGAACTCACAACCTGAAGCTAGTCACAAACAACTACAGTAACAATAAAAATATCAAGAACAGGGTAGAGGGTACAAAGGTACAGATAAAGGACAAACAGTGTTGTTTTCCTCCCTGTTGATTTATTTGTTTTCCATTCCATCCGTCTACCCGCTGCGCTCCCAGCCGCTTTACATAATGTTGATTTCTACGGTCCAAATAGACTGCTATGATGAATTTCTCAGGGCTTTTATTTGCCTTTGATAGATAGCATACAACAAAGGAGGAAGCATTTTTTTGTTTTATTTTTCCCATTTTTCAGTGTTTTTTCCCCCTTTTCCTCAATCTGGCCTTTTAATTCAGTAGGCTGCTACTGTAACTCATCCAGCCTACGTTATACCTGCGTGTGCTGCCTTCAGCACTTTTCACCCTGGGACATCGCTGGCAGCCTTGGTGCTGGACCACTGCCTCACATCATCAGGACTTCCTGCACCCCCTATAATGTTAATTATCTTATCGAACAGAGAAATCTCCTGATGATTAATGTAAGATATGTGCTTTACTAAGGGTGGAGGGTGAGGAGTGTAGGGGGGATGGAGAAGTGGGAGGAAGGATATAATTATTACTGATAAGTATCGATCCCCCATCTCTGCCCCTCTGTTTGCCCTGCTCGCCCTCCCCGCCCTTCCCTGCCTATTGAGTTACAGGTCTGCAGTGCCTAAGTAATTTGTAATGGGCATTCACTGTGGCAGTGCAGAAATCCTATTTTGTGATGGCGAGCTAATGTGATCAGGAGCATTTTAAGCTGTTTTTTTGGTGCTCTGAAATTACATCTGTTCCTCAGAGGGCTCTCTCTCTCTCCCTCTCTCTCTCTTTGTCTCCATCACTTTCTCTCTCTCCCCCCCTCCCTTCTCTCTCAGTGATCTGATTAGATGGGCAAACTGCACCGGCTGTTTGGGCTTCCTTCCTCTATGACACCCACCCACACATACAGACACACGCACACCACCCTTGATATGGCCGCCTTTTCCCGAATGTTCCTTGACCCATCTGCCATCTCCGGTGTCCTTTCCATGTCTCTGTTTCTCCATCTTTCAGCCAATCAAAGTCTCAGTGAGTTGTGGTTGGAGAAATTAGCAGACTCAGTCAAACTGCTCACCTCCACTATCTTGCAAAAACAAGACCAGACTGTAATGCAAAGATGAAGTAAAGAACAGAGATTGTCTTTTTTTTGCACTGGCACTCACATGTTGATGTAATGGAGTGTAATGCTCTGGGTTGGCATAAATGTGTCTACATTCACATTCTGCATCACATTATGTAGTAATAGACCTTTATCAAAATGACTGCCTTACAGTGATCACTGACTGGTCAGCTTAGGGCCTGTATCAATTTGTTTGTACCATTGAGACTCAAATGATGCCTCAAATGTCACTTGAAGACTACAAGTTTGAAAAAGGAAAATAAAAGTGAAAAAAAGTGAGCTCACCAGACCTCTGTAGCCCACTATTAGCACACCTGAATCTCTAACTGAATTGTCAGTGGTAGTTGCATTATTGGTAATGTAGGCTCCAGGTTTTGTCAAGAAAGCAGTTAATTAAATTGTCAACACCCATACTGGTTGCCCTAACTATCGCCAAGAAAACTATTCTACCAAACTAGAAAAACAAAAACCAACTCAACATCTCACAGTCGTCACAGTGGAACTACATCCAGCTCGACAAAGAAAAACCAAAAACAATTTGAACAGTTCAATGAAAATTATTGAAAACTCCCAAGTTTCTTGAATTGCCAGTGAATTAATGCCACAACAAACCCAAAAAACATTCATGTACGTTTACATGTACACGCAAACACAACACTTTTATCAATTTTTCTTCTTTTTACTGACTGTCCTTTTGTTAATTTTTATTATTACTACTGCTGCAAATATTATTAATGAATGAAATACTTTTTGCCCAAACCATTCCAACAAAAAAAAATTAATTGAACTCTCCATCATAAGTCTGACAATGGTACAGAAATGCAATTCTGATTCGGTGGAATATTCTTTTTAATACTTGTAAATGACTTGCTGTTTTCTGTTGTAGCTGTGTGTTGCAGTTATTCATGAGAACACAAACGGTATAATATGGAAGAAACATTTTAACAGTCTCCACTTTGTCACATTCGGATGGCTGTGGCTCATGAGGAAGAGCTGGTCGTCCACTAATCAGAGGGTTGAAGGTTTGATCCCCAGCTCCTCCAATCAAAATTTGGAAGTATCCTTGGAAAAAACTCAGAACCTCAAATTGCTCCTGATGGCTGTTTGATCTGTGTGTGTGTATGTGAGTGTTTCTGAACGGAGTAGCAGGTGGCACCTTGTGCAGTAGCCGCGGCCATCATTATATGGATATACGTATGAATGGGTGAATGTGACTCGTAGTGTGAAAGCGCTTTGAGTGATCGAACGACTAGAGAAGTGTCATAACAGTGCAGGTCCGTTTACCAGTTACCATTCATTACAGAGGCAGATTTATATGGCACAGGCAAATATTTTGAGTTCTTGTTCTTCGAGCATATAGTTGCTTTATCAAAGATTTTGGGAAAGGTTATTTCAATGCAGGCAAGGCTTTTTCTTTGTGCATTGTTAGTTAGATACTAAAACTTACTGGAAAGATGCAACACCACCACTCTTCATGTCTTAGGTAGCTATTGTTTTTGTTGGTTTACTAGATTAGTTATTCAATCACAATGGATTCTGCATCTGCAGACTGGACCACAGCTGCAACGATGAGTTGATTAATTGTTTAGTTAACAGCTATTAAATTAATCACCAACTAATTTAACAATTCATATATTTTCAAAGAAAAAAATGAAAATTTTCCGAATCCAGCAAATCTAATGTGAACGTTTTCTCACCTTTTTACTCCTCTCTGACGGTAAACTGAATATCTTTGGGTTGTGAACAAAATAAAACACTTGAAGACATCATATTTGGCTTTAGAGAACACTGATAGACATTTTTCACCATTTTCTGACATTTTATTGACCAAACAACTTATCGATTAATCGAGAAAATAATAGCAGTATTAATCACCAATAAGAAAAATACTTAGTTGCAGCCCTGCTGTTCCAAGCCTCTATTTCACAACTACCCTAACCTCGAATTATTATTTCCACATTGTATGCGTAGCCATGATGAATGTAGACGATGAAAATGTTGTCATGGGCCCATGTAAAAGAGGGCCCCCTCCTTCCATGACTGCAGACTATATGTGGGGACTGTATGCACCATCTGCACATGTGAAGACACATTAGTCTAAACCCCAAGACAGCAGGGTGACCCCATCTTAGATGATTAACTTACATTTTCTGCATGCTCGATACATCTAGGATAAGAACTAGCCTTGATTTAATGTTTCTGTTTGGAAATACCAACAACTCTGGGTCATAGCTAACCTGTAGATTACCTACCGTTAATATGCATGAAATGTATTCATGTAAAAACAAACTGGTAGATACTTTTCATTCATTTGCATTTTACTACTGGCCTCATGGTTTGTGATAAATTCTCTGTAAGCAATATTTGAAAGATCTAAATCTTAATGTATGCATTGCTTCCATAGTTGTCTGTGCTGCCGGGAGGTGTTTGTAATGGTAATGAAACAGTTCATCAGTGAGCCAGAGGACTCTTCTCTGGAGGTAAAAAAAGGCCTCATAGTAGATTCACAGACATTAAAGTCCCGGCTCGGGTAGTTGGTGAGCAGCCTGAGCAGAAGATTGTTAGAACAAACATCCACTTACAGCTCACGCTCCCCTCTGCCTCTGTCTGAGCACAGCAGCCCAGCCCAGTGCCAGAATACTGTCAGAAAACTGTGCTGTCGTCAGGAAACATATTTATTTCCTTTCTGCCCGCCTGCCTGCCAATCCCCACGGAGCTGTTTAGTGTGAAGGCAGAGATTTGACAGAGTGGAGGCAGAGAGAGAGAGAGAGAGAGACTGAGGGCTTTTGCACATTTATGTGTTAGAATCAAAGTGCTTTGTGTGAAATGTGGAGTTGGTGTGTTAGCGTGTGTGTTTGAGAGTGCGTGATTGTGTGTCCGTCTGCGCGTGTACATCTGTGTGTGTGTGTTATAGTGTGGCAGTGATAGGTGGCAGCAGGTCTGTGTCTTGCTGTGTGGTGGCTCTGGGGTGCGGCTCACATGAGGGGAGGAGGGAGGGATGGGAGGAGGGAGGAGGAGGTGGGGGAGGGTGACAGCCAAGCGCTCGCCCTTGGGCTCCCCAGACGCCTCACCGCTGAGGAGGAGGGTGTGGTGTGTGTGTGTGTGTGGGTGGGTGTGGGTGTGTGTGTAAGAGAGACCGAGAAAGCGGGTGCACACACACACACACACACACACATCTGTGTGTCTCTAAACGCTCAGATTCTGCTGATCCAGCAGCCTCTGCTCAGCTCCCCTTCCCTCCTCTTCCCCCTCCTCCTCCCTCTCCTCCGCTCCCCTGCTCTTTATGGCAGAGCACGCAGGTCACCTTCTCAGTTGCTGAATTTAATACTCAGCTGGAGAGAGGCAAGGAAAAAAAGGAGCAGAGGACTGGCAGAAAAGTGAGCGGTGGAATTTTCCTTTCCTTTAGAGTGGATTTTTGAGATCAGTTCAGAGACAGATTGTAAGGACCTGCATACAGCACAATATATGAGCATCTGCCTGAGTGGATAACTGTCCCGCAGTACAAATACACACACAGGAACACACACTCGCGCACACACACACACACACACACACATGGTGCACGGTGGCTCTGCTGGTTGATTAGCAGTCGGGTCACCTTTCTCCAGCTGTGAGTGTGGTTCATTTAGATGAGAGTGATAAAACAGGGAACACACTGTAGCTGCGGGCACACAGCAGATAGCAGCGGTGGCCACCACACAGGGAACACATCACCGACTACTCAACACAACTGACTTTCTGCTAGACAGCCAACAGCCTCTCATTGTCCTCTACTGTATAAAAACTGATTTACTATCAGACTGATTCGTCATTTGAGATGATAAGCTGCAGAGAGAGCAAGTTAAACTTTTTAAAGATTTTTCTTTTTATCAGAGACTTTGTAATATGTGGAAGCAACACAACAGGTTTCTACAACAGTGACAAATAAGGGTGATAACAGCAACATTTTCCTGGTACTGAAGACATGCATTTGTCCCACATTTTCTTTGTGATCTTCATATTTAAACAGAGAGGGTGCAATAATTAGTCAATTACTTTTCTTATGTAAGAATCAGTCTTGCTGCTGCTGTATGTGTGAGGAGCCTACCTATGGTGTGTCATGCTGTGACTGATGTTACAGGCCAGTGAATTATGGAGGATGGTCTCAGCAGACCTGCATGAAGTATAGGCCAGAGGGGGCACACACACAAACCACACACAGGGGGTTTCCATGCATCCTTGGAGACCTTGAATCCTCTAATGTAGCATTTACATTAGTTAGTTATTAGTTTAGTGATTCAGGACAAAACTTTAGATTAGATATGTGTTTTGTATAAGTGATATTAAAGGAATACCTTTACTTTTACATACCGTGCATACCTTCACAGTGAAGGAAGAATCCAAAAATGGAGAACATTTTCGATGAACTAAAGTAAAAGGGGTCATGGTGTAAAACTATATCAAAACTAGGGATGCACAATATTAGATTTTTGGCCAATGTCTGATATGCCATTATATATAACATTAACTCATCTGATAACTGATTCCCTACATCAACACATTTTTCCCCCTAATTTTAGTGTCCATCAGTAGTAGTCTCTCATCATATTGTGCATACTGTTATCGTGATGGCCCACCAGCAGATGGAGACATAAAATACAATGCTTTTCAATGCATGTAATATTTAATCACTGTGCAAAATAAATAAATACTGCAACTTGGAGTTGATGTTTTGTACCTGTTGGTACAAAATATCAACGGTTGTGAAATCAGCGGAAATCAGCATCTTGGCCAATTCTGATATTTCACTTTTAAGCCAATATCTGCCGATACCGATTACATGCCAGCATGATCGTGCATCCCTAATGAAAACATTTGTTTACAAAGTCTCACAAAACCTGTGCAGTATAAACCAAGTCTCATTTATCCACTTGTATGTTCAGTACTTCCCAAACATGTGCATTTTTGCTAAAACATTACTATATAAAACTCTCTTCAAAGCCAGACTCCATTGACAAAAGACACCATAATTTTACCTCGCTGAACACAGGAGTTGCTGGTCTACCACTGACCCAACCAGCTAGATTATGTGTGTTTTTGTGTTTTAAAGGGTTGTTTGGATTCAACAAACTTACAAATAACACAAACAACCTGACTAACTGGGTCAGTGTGTAGACTAGTAACTCCCATGTTCAGCGAGGTAAAATGACTGTTTTTGTCAGTGGAGTCTGCTTTCAAGAGAAACTAGTTAAGTTTCACTTTCCATTCAGTTTTGAATAGTAAGCTCTGAATGAGGCACAGTTTCAGTTACACAGGATTAGTAATTGGTATACAAATGGTATTTTAAACTTCACTGCTGGAATAAAGTGCTTGTTGAATTCTATTCACACATGTTTCTAAAACAGTTTCACTGACATTAAATCATGTTTGGAAGTGTGACGGCACTTTTAATAAAGATACACTATGATTTCTTCATTTAATCCCTTTATTTTATTAGCCTAAACTGACATGAAAATCTAGAGAGCTGAATAAAGACAGAAGGTACAGTAGTTTGAGTGAGAGACTACAAATATGCAGACACATTTTGTCCTGTCTCCCGCTGGACAGACAATCACACAGCACTGTGTGTCTGCGCTGATGAAAATGAAAGTGGATAGAGTGACAGACAGAGCTTAGCTTTCCAGCTCAGGGCTCCTGCCACATGGGGGCATGCCTTGTCTTAAATGTGCCCTGGCTACTCACTACTGTATAAGTGCATGGTGATTATATAGGATTGAGTGTGTGTGTGCGTCAGTATACTGTATGTGTGTTTGTTTGTGTCTTTGGTGGGGGTGAAGCTTCTGTCTTCACCTGGCTGGCAGAATGCCTCCTGTTCAATCTCAGCACTGTCAAACTCACTTACCTTCCACCACTAACAACAGATGTCTGGCTAGCACAACCTGCACCTTAGGTTGTTGTTTGTGCCCTTAGGTATCTCACACACACACACACACACACACACACACACACACACACACGCACACACACATGCACAGAGCTGGTTGTGTTAGCCGTCTGTCAGTCAACATCAGTAGCTAGCACCTTTATTACAGCAGGCAATAAGTCAGTGTAGGGGTGTGAACGGAGGAAGATTTTGATGGAGTCAAAGACAGAGGACGAGACAACCCTCGCAAGAAAACGGAGGTGCAAAAAGCTGATGTTCAGCCTTATTTGTTTCAAAGTGGTGTATGAACGTGTGAACCCTCTGTATGCACACTCTTCTTATATAACATAGAAGTATATTGGAATCGACTAAAACACACAAGGTCTGGAGTTTGGAGATTATTGCATCACTATTATTGTTTTGATGAGTGGCTTTACATGTCAAGGACCACTGAACAGACCTGTAAACATTGTTTTTATATATTTTGGACCCAATTTTTCATAGGATTGTGTCCCTTGAGAAGATTTTTCTTTCTAAAAACCTCCAGGCTGTTTGCCAGAAGATGCCCTTTTCCTTTAGGGCAAGAAAAGGGTAGTTGTGAGTAGTGTAAAGGGTAGTTCTCTTTAGAAATCCTTCTACAGGAATTGTCCTGTCATATGTCAGCTGGTTTCATCTGTATTGCTATCATGTGGAGACGTCTTTCAAACCAGTAGATGTGGATCCCATCAGAGTATGGTGAAGTCCGGCTCCTTGTGTTTGTGACCCACTTTTGGTGGATCTGCTGCTTTGACAGCGCCTGAATCCTGCTGTGGGAAATTGTCGTGTTCTGCCCTCAGCGCTTTTAGCCGTCGAGCAGTGGTGTGATGCCTCTGCCTCTCTTTTGCTTTCCCAGTGCTGCACATTTTTGGCTCTTCCTGTCATAGTACAGGAGGGAGTGCACCTTGGATGGTTCTTTGGAGCACATGGCATTTATCCTTTTGGGCTCTGCTTCTGTGGTCTGTCTCATTAGTCTGGCTGCAAGCACTGTGAGTCTTTGTTTAGAAGTGTCCACGGCCTCAGTTATGTGCATTGTATTTCCTTAACAGTCAGAAGATACCTCTGATTCTTTTACCATTCTCAGTCGTAATCTTTTTCTGTGTAGAATGAGACGTCTTAAGTGTCAGGAGCCAAGTCTCTCAAAAACTAGGGATGTAAATTACTAGTTTTGTCAATAATATAGTGATTCTTTGGATATTGATACGATATTTGCTGAAATATCGGATCAATCAAATAGCAACACATCAGTAAGCGTAAATGACTTTAACTGGTTAAGTGCAGTCAGGTTTACTTTTCATTGACTTTGCTAACACACATCAACGGCTCGTAAGTTAGCCTCTCTGTCGGAAAGCCCTTTCTAGAAGAAATGATTCCACTTTATTCCAAAGCCTGATCTTTTTCCCTAAACTTCAGGATTATCCTGCTGAAAGACCTGAAGACAAATGTCTCCCAACAGCCATAAATCAAAGATTAACAACAAGATCATTCCACAAAGGTAGAAAGTTCAGCGCAGTAATAGCTCTCAAGGTACATAGACAAAACAGTTGTTTTTTGCTGGTCACTGATTATAAGTTTAAGCACTTTTATGTAGCGCTAGCAGAATTTCCTCTACTCATAGCTGTACAAATTACACAAATAAATGTTACTTTTTCTCACTTGTCATAGGTTTAAGCCACCACCTAACTCTTGTTTCCCGAATATTTTATCTCATAATAGCATCAATAACATACGGCATGTGCTTTCTCTGTTGAGCCGTATTTTCTCAGAGGTGGAAAATATTTCCACGCCGTTGATTTATTACCAGTAATTAGCGTTACCCTCATCATTTTTTTCTCTGGCGCTGTGTGACGGAGACAGAGTTTTTTAAATAAAGTCTTATCGGAAGATTATGATATTGATCAATATTTTCACTTTACATCGATGATATTGGGTCATTGATCCCTGAATCGATATATTGATGAAGACAGATGGATTGTTACACCCCTGTTAATTGCCACACACGTATTGCAGTAGGCCTGCTGTTTATTACTGTGAAGACCATCTCAAAGGTTACTATAGTATGTAATATACAGTGAAAATATGATGTTTTGCCCTTTTATCCCCCTTATTTCCCCACTCAATATTTCAGTCTGAGCACCCACTGACCCAAATGGACCTTCCAAATGTCTGACTTCAGACTTCATCCTTGCACAGCTTCATCCAGAACTTTAATTCTTTGAACTGTCTCCAGGAAATCTCCATTTTATTTTTGACAGCTACTTGCTGGCTCAGGTTTGATCTTTTGTACTTACTCTACTGTAATCAGGTCTGCAAGCTTTTTTGGGACGCAATTATGGAGGATTATAATGTATATGTAAGGATTTTCATGTCCACATAAGTGGTTCAGATTAGCTGAGTTGAACTGGACATGATTGAAATACCTCTAGAAGCCACCTGAAATGTGTACAGGAAGTTAACTCTGCGAAATTCAACTGAAATACAGAATACAGAGCCTCTCCTAATGCTTATTTCACTGACTATATTTTGCATCTTACTTAGTAACTGATCACTTCTGTTCAACTGAACAATCTATCATTTGGATGATAAAATCCAGCAAGTTTGAGTGCATTGTCTCATTTACTGTGTGAATGATTTGGAGATCTTTCATTTGATATAGTTAGACTGGGTGGCCTGCTCCTGTTAAGCAGCAAAAAACAAAGTGCACATTACAGTTTTTGCTAAATAACCTCTGGATAACATCCCTGGCTGAAGACCAAAACACACACACACACACACACACCCACGCACTTACTCCCAGACACACATCACACATTACAGTAGTGTAGAATAATACTGAAACATCAATAGCTCCCCCTGTGGCAACTTGAAAGCTGCTGCTGTTTGAATCTGTCCTCTTATGCTTGGAGCATAAGTACAGTGTGAGCAGAGAGCTCATCTTTTAGCTGATGAAATTTTACAGTATAGGCCAAACTATCAAATACACGGTAAAAATGTATATCTTTACCTTATTTTTTTGTGACTCCCATAGATATGACTCTGCATTGACTCATCCGGGCTCAGTGCTGATAATTGCAGCTTGGCTTCTTCTTCAGGAGGATACAGTAACCATACTGTCAGACATTAGCTTTGTGTTTTTCCCCCAGCCTGTTTGATTTATGAGCCCGCTTGGCTGACTGTCGTGAGGTTCTTTTTTTTTTCCACCGCTCCACTAATTAATTCTGCATTATTTTCAGACAGACAGCTATGCCCTCAAATACATAAAACGACTACGTGTTTTATGGCTAACTTCACCAGAGGCAGAATTTATTGGACCATCTTCTGCTCCGTTCTTGGTGTCCTCCCCAATCCGTCCCTTGTCACTCCTCCTCCCTCAGCCGCCACTCTGATTACTACCAAGTCCTTTTATTTCACACAGTCTTCTCCAAATGACTTTTGTGTGTATGTGTGTATGTGTATTTGTGTGTGTGTATGGATATGTGTATACACTCAAATGATGTGGTGTATTTATGGTTTTGTTTGAGCCCAAAAGAAGGTTATCTGTGGGATTAGGTGAAATTAAATGCATAAATGAATAAAATTGCTGCCAATGAAACTGCGCCCATTTTCAGGGTGATACAAAATGACTGTGTGTGAATGAAGTGTGTGAAGATGACCCCTCTGTGTGTGTGTGTGCATATGTCTGTGTGTCTTTTCATTTGGTATTGGATTCTGGGACAGCGCTACAGAAGTGACCAAATATAGATTGCGGTCATTTCCTCTTAAACAAATCATTTCTGTGTGTTAACATATCCATTAACCCCGGCCGGAAAAATCATTAATTTTTCTTCAGTGAACACATTAGTCATCAAGTCGAGTCTTGCCGCTGTCTGTTGGCTCTGCAGCTCCGAAGATACAGGGCTCTGAGACACGCAGACAGGCCCCTCCATCACCGGACACGCTGAGACAGCGGCACTGCAGTACACACACAGTGAAACAACAGACATGTGAGCCCACACACGCATTCAGGCATAGCTAACATTCAAGTGCACACATGATTATGAATGTGCACACACACACACACACAGGCACGCGTGCACACACACACACAGCTTGCTCTGTCGCCAGGCTTATCAAGAGTTTTATTGTGCCTCACAATACTGGGTAATTAGGTGTCCTCTGCTCTGCCTGCCTCTCTCACTAACGGTAGAGAAATAGACCTGTCACTATTTGGGCACTCGAAGATTCAACAAATGCTAAGCAGTAATGGCTTGCTTTGTATCCCTGTAATGCATTGCATTGGCAGCGGGGACACTTAAAAAGGAGACACTGTCTTTTTTCCTCATTCTCCTCCTCTTTCTCTCTTTCATTTGACTTCTACCTCCGGCGGCTTGGTGAAACTCAAGAATTGCAAATTCAGGACAGCGGACAATACTACTAGTCAGTTAGCTTTTGTCTTAGTGAAGTTTATTTTGTGGCTGCAAGACGCCATAGGAGGCATCTTCAATGTGTATGCTGAGCCGAATGTATTTTATTTAAAAAAAAAAAAAAGATGAATCCTTTAGAATGTAGAATTTACTAAACAGGACACTCTCTAAAAAAACAAAACAAAACAAAATGTCTTCTTAACCCTTTTAAACACGGATCAACATCAGTTTTCTTTTGCTGCGTTCGGACACATTTCACAAGCTATTTAACCCTTTGAAACATGAGCAAATTGGTTTGATTTTTTTCGAAAACATTAGGAAAAAAGGCACTGATCAACTTGGCAAGAAATGGAAAATTGCCTGAAATTTGTTTTTATAAAGGGATTATAAGAGTATCCAGAAATCCAGAAAACTGTATTTAAATTTAAATTTTCAGCCCTTTTAATTGTACTTTTCTTGTAAGTTTTTTTTTCACAAATTTTTTGCTTTTGAGCCATGTCTTGTTAAGTTGCTCACTGCTTTCTCCCCATGTTTTTGAGAGACACCAAACGTAATTTGCTCAAGTTTCAAAGGGTTAAATAAATTCAATGTCATTGTTTTTATTGAGTCGTACAGTAGCTCGTCTCAGCTGGTGGCTACTGTAGGTCACTTTGTGAGAGGAGAGATAGATAAGAGGAGATGGGGGACAGTGGAGGACAAAGTGAAGAGCATTACAGAGGAGAAACAATGAGAGGAGACACCAAAGGACAAATGCAGAAGACAAGGACATAAAATTGGAGAGAATATACGAGATGAGAAGAAAGGACAGTGGAGACAGGAGAGGAGAAGAGAGAGTTTGTGGCCTGTGGTTAATCCCTGTTTTACTGATTTGGCAGTTACATGGCTGCTGAGACCAGCATACTGCCAAACTCAGGCCTCCAGTCTCCTCCTCGAACCCTCAATCTTCATCTAAAACAATTATCCATTCTCTTCATTCGTTGTCTTGACCTGCTTATTCCAGTTCATGGACACGGGGGGTTGCTGGACTGGAGCCTATCCCAACATAAATTGGGCAGAAGGCGGGCAGGTCCTTCACACGGCCGACAAACATCTTTTGCACGAAAGCTGCGCTCGTCCTGTGATTAAGCCGCTGAAATAACTCTTCATGTAATATCCTCTCATTAACATTAACGGCAGTCAAGGACGGTGCATGGACGTCAGGGGTAAAACGTATGTGAATCTATCAGGAGAGAACAGAGGATTTGCAGTTAAGTAGCTGGGCCGTGAATGGGCTCGCTATGACTTGCATCAGGGAGCTCATTCCACAGACAGCATACTGCATGATAGCGCGGGGTCATACTGAGCTGTCATGGACCAGTGATCTATTTCTCTACCTGTCAACCCCTCAGAGAGACTGAGACAAGAGAGGGTAGCCTTTCCCTCACCTCTCTCTCTGCCTCTCCCTCTCTCTCTGTCTCTCTCTCTCTCTCTCCCCTTTCCCGTGTCCTCTGGCTGCTCAGCGTTGAGTGTTATGACAGGAGGCAAACTACTGTCTTTAGCGGAGATGTGCTCGCAAAAACAGTCGACTTCATATGCAGTAAATGAGAAATGCATTTGTATCAGGCTTTTTAAAGAATGGTCTAATGTAATATACAATATGTGATCAATGAAATTGTATCAAATGATCCTACTAAACAGAACATTATTTGCAACCTGTTTTCAATCCCAGGCATCAAATACCGATGCTTTGTCACGCCCCTCTGCGTCTCAAAGCAATGCACAGGCCCCCTTCGTCACACGTATGTGGCGCACAGCTGAGTCACATTGTAACACATGGTTAATGTTGTAAAGCTGTCACGGTTTGTTCAGGCAACAAAACAAAAAAAAGTGACCATGTTTTGGCATAAAGACATTTACGTAAATTGCGTAACATGTTAAAGCAACATTGACTTTTGGTTTTACCTGGGAGACAAACAGTTTTCTCCTGGATGAAATCCTTGTTTTGTTTGACCCATTCATCTCTCCCTCCCGCTCTATACATGGATTTTATTACTCTTTATACGGTATCATTTGCTCTCAATGTCAAATATTGCCAATTCAAGTTTTCTGACCTTACACAGCTATTGCAAAGGTTTGGCTAAGTTAAGATCCAAAGGCAACTTGGTTGGTATAATAGAAATATCATTGTTATGTTCAGCATAATAAGTTTGTTATTGTCAAAATTCTGCTTTAACTTCTCATTAAGTAAACAACTGACATTTAGATTGGTTTCTGTAAGTACTTTAACTCTGAAATTCTGTCTGCCACTCGGTACGATCTCCTGGCAAAATGAAAGCTCAATTTACAGCATAAAGGAAGTGTGTCAACCATTGCACAACCCAAACAGGATGAGGATAGCACTTTTGTTTTCCCTATAAGCCAGCGGAAGCTATCCTCAGATACCAAAGAGTATCAGTGTAAGTTCTTTGGCAGATGAGAAATAACTGAAGTAACTGTAGATAACAAAATGCTGCGTGTCCTGTGTTGTTGGTAGTGGTTGGGCTCTTAGGAAACCGGAGGTGATCCTGTTGTCTTTGTTTAAGGTAAGAAACAAAGACCCCCCCCCCCAAAAAAACCCAGCATTGACTGTTATCATAGGAAACCTGAAGTGGACAGCGGTCCTCAGTGTCAAAGTCCTACATTTTAAATTTTTCACAACATACAAAACTAATTCCCACGGCATCATCATATGCCATTAAAGGGCATCTGCTGAAATGACTAATGCTGTCGCCTTTTCTGTGTGTCTCTAACGTGCAGTTTAAGTGCCTCTTTGTACAGTATATAAAGTACTATACTTGCCCCCAGTATTCTATCTGAACTATCATCACTTTTTAAACAGCATTAACAACTCTGTTTTAAATTTTTAGCCTCACAGTTTGTCGACATGAAAGATTTAATTCATGTTGTTAATTTCTCCACTGGTTCAAATCCCATGAATGGCCGTTCAAAGGCTTCCATCACTTGAGTGTAGTTCCATCAAAGAGAGAGAGGCCAGTTCGAATGCGCCAAGGCCTCTGCCTGCTGGATAAATAGGGCTGTTCTGTAGTAGATAATGGCTGTGAGTCACATATTATATTTATCCAACTCAATAAAGCAGGAGCAGGCAGGCAGATTACTCTGCCCTGAGTCAAGGAGATAATGATATCTGGCTGCTAGCTGGCCCAGAACAGGCTCCAGACAGACCAACAGGCGGGGAGACAGACAGAAAGTGCTGCTAAAGGAGTTGTACGTGGATGCTGTTAGCATGGGACTTCTGTGGCCTTGCTAAGCCTAGGACTGCTTGTGTCAGCCCTCTGCTGTTCCATGAAAGTCACCTTCCCTCTTTCCTCGCACCCGTACTTTTCCTCTTTTTCACTCCCTTCTCTCCACTGAGGAAACATCGTATCCCTCTTTTCCCACTTCATGCTGTCTAGCTCCTCCGTAAGGATCCGGCTGGATGGATTTTAGGTGTAAGACAGTACATCTGGTTCTCCATATCTTTGTATTACACAGTGTCTACACAAGCTGCAAAGAGAAGGCTCCTCGTGTTAGGGCTGCACTGGATAACATTGACATTTGAATTCTAAATCTACATTTAAATGCTGCCTAGGTATTTTTTTTTCCTATTATTTCTGTTTAAAGACGGTATTCCTGCATGGCTATACTCATATTGTAAGTTGTTTCCTTTTTGTAGACGTAGATTCTGACTGTTTTCTGTCTCGTGTGATCCAAACATTTCCAGTAACTCCTGAGCATCGCAAAGGTATAAAAGTCAAAATGTATTGAAAAAAAAGAGACAGGTGTTATCATTTCCAAAATTCCCCAAATGCTTTTATTTTCAGAAATATTCTGCTTCAATCCAGTTTTTTGACATTTAGTCTTTCAAAAGCAACATTTTTATTACTGTAAAAAAACTGTTTACTGTCACGATTGCCACACACAAAGCGAGGCATGCGCATTTATTAACAGGGCGGTCTAAAAGGAATATAATAGCACCATAAATTACTTTTATTCATTAAAGAAAGTTCATTTAAATATAAAAACTCATTTATTCAGACAAATCACTTTTTCAAATTGAGGATTTTGTTCAAGAATATTTTTTTTAGGGTGAGATGTCATTAAATAACAGAATTTTGAAGATATATTTAAAAACCCTAGCAGGAGCTTTAAATGTTAAAAAAAACCTTCGGTACAGCCATAGTTAGCGCAGCAGCAGCTTCAGTCTTCCATCAGGGTCTACACAGGATACATTCAGGTAAACTGAGTGTAGGTAATCTGTTTTTTGGTAGCGTTGTGAGCCCAACTCACAATTACTGTAGTTACATGCATAAAATTGAAGACAACAAGTTAAAGTGTGCGTGACACAGAGATGACTGACAAAGATGGCGAAATGCCTCCTGAGTGGAGACGTCTTTAGCCAGGGCCGGCTCTACCCAATTTGGTGCCCTAGGCACCCTAACCTGCACCTCCGCACCCAATAACGACACATCACGTGCTCACACATAATTTAGGAACATGTCACTGTTTATTTATTTGTAATGTTAATATATATATTTTTTCTAGACAGGAAACACTAAGTGAGGGCACCAGTGGGTATAGAAAATTATTATTTTATTATTATTTTCCCTCGAGGCCAAGGGGGACTGGCGGCGTGGCAGCGCCCCTCCAGCAGATGGCGCCCTAGGTGACCGCCTATATCGCCCATGCCGAGAGCCGGCCCTGCCTTTAGCATACCTGTTTTCATAGGTTACTGATTGGCAAGTGTAATCATTTTTAAAGAAATAGTTAAACATGTTGGAAAATCGACTTATTTGCCTTCTTTCCAAGAGGTAGATGAGTAGATTGACACTACTTGACTATGAAGCTAGAGTTAGGCTTTCATTAGCTTAGCTTAGCATAAAGTTTAATAGCACATAACTCCCTGTTAACCCACAAATACTTGTTGTTACATTTCTGTTTGTGTACTGTTAAACAAAAAAACAGACCCAATGTGTCAACTAGTGAGCATTACAAGGGTTGGTAGCCATATTTTTAAACTTTTGGGTAAGACTGCTTCTGTTTTTTATGCTAAGCTAGGCTAATCACCCTAAGGCTTTAGCTCCATATCTTGACACACGAACATGAGGGTGGTATCAACTTTCTCATGTCAGTGTTTGCAAAAAAAATAAAATAAAATAGATTTTCCTTTTCATGATTGATAGAGAATTGGAAACTAGCATAAAGACAGAGCTGTAATTTCTGTCTTAATGTTTCCCAGAATGATAATTTGGCTTGTTTGAGGATTCAAACAAAAAAAAACCAAACATTTTTGATTATGATGGAGACATTCCAGAGGTCAGGGGCTCTGGAGAGTAATTGAATGTGAACGCTGCAGTCCTCGGCAGGGGGTTCTTCTTCTAACCTTGCAGAGGAGACGATCTTGAAAACTCCTCTAACACAGACGAAACAGACGCTCCATCCTCCAGTGTACACCAGGCCCCAGACAGACAAATAGAATAAATTGTAAACAAACGTTGTTGTTTGTCTCACATTTTTCAACATGGAATAATCACCATTGCTCTAGTGATTACTTTGATATTTTGCGGTGAATAAAAGCTCAAAAGAGGAAGCCTAATTTGCAACAAAGCAGCACAAATATCCTCAGAGGTACAAGCTCTGCGAAGACAGCTCACTCAGCCAGGGAGAGAGACACTTGAAGCTCACTTTGTTTCACTTTGTCTCCTGCACGCCTCTCCTTGGTCATAAAGCTCTCCATTTACCCAACGCTGTCCCAGAGTCCATTCCAATTTCTACCTCTTTGAACGTGACAAGTGATAAGGATGGATTATCGTGGGAGCCGAGAATTCCTCAGGATAATCCTTCACAGACAAAACGCCCTGACATCTCGGCTTGTTTTTTTTGTTTTTTTTTTCCTTTTACTGCACTCAAAGTGCTATGGTTTGTCGTGGCACGGCTGTTTGACACCCCAAATTTGTTTTAATCAAGGCTTTATGGAGACATGATTTGAGTATCTGTGGTTCAGAGGCAGCAGTTTCTCTGCTCTCTGACTTCCCAGCAGCCCCCTCCTCTGCTCTGTCTGATTGCTGTAAAAATGTCGGTTTGATTACACGAGCTCTGATTGGGATGCTGTAGTTCTGTAAAAATGTCGGTCTCTGCAGAACAATGCAACAGGACAATTTACTTGGCTTTAAACAAGTGTTATCGCTGGCCATTCCTGTCACATGTACGCTCCATGGGAGGAAACAATCAAGTTGATATTGTGTGTGTGTGTGTGTGTGTGTGTGTGTGTGTGTGTGTGAGAGAGAGAGAAAGAGCGAGCGGTAAGTAGTAAAAAACAGAAATAAACAATTCAGTGCTACATACTAATTTTAACTGTATGTTTTACATACAAAGTGTAGTTACACTAGAAAAGTGACTAAACACAAGATACCAAAGACATTAGTATGCCTATTAAATTTGCTTAAGATTTCAAACATATTCTTAACAATGGGGAGGCTAACTAACAGCTCTCTACTTCATAGAATAATAGTACTTGCGAGTAATAGTGGTGTTCCATGGTTGCAAAATGCAACAAAATAGTCACAGTCTGGAGTTCTGCAAAAGCTCTGCATTTTGTGTGTGTGTCTGAGGGAGGCAGAGAGCTGTAGGACAGAGCGAAAAAACGAAACGCCGAAGTGAGTGTCATGACGACACAATTTCTACTTAATGTTCCTGATAAAGTTATTTTATACATTGCACTTTGAACAAGCCAGGATACATTGAGTATTTTCGATTTATCACCCACTCCTAATCTCTGTATGTATTGTTGAATGTGAACACAGTTTGTGATTTAGTAACTGCTGCATGTCTGAGCTGAAAAGAGGGTTTGTGCGGCATGTGTGAACAACAAACACATTTGGATCGTATAATTGTATTTTTATGGTCTGTCTCTGTATTCCTCTTCCACTGAATTCCTCATTCTTCTCTGCTAAAATATAAATATAAACTGTATTAAGCTCCATAACAACATTTGCCGAATGAGATTTTTACTGCTGTGAGATTATTAAATGAATGCTGCTGTAGTAATGAGAAAGCCTTCCCTCTCTGTTGGTGACAAACCAAGGTAAAGGGAGGGAGCAGGTCTAGTCACACAAAAAAATGAAAATCTAATAAAATGTTTATGCCATAATTGGTTGTCATAAGTAGGAGTTGTGCATATCTAAACCAAAGAGGGCAGGTGTTTGGCCTAAAGTGAGCAGATCTTGAAATAAACAAACAGCTCGAACACTGAAGGGCTCTAATGTCCACTGCTGCTCACTAGACCGAAGTTGACAGTTCATGGAGCCATCTTAGATTTACACGACATGTATATTACACCCATTACAGCCAGGTTCATGTAAAACTATACACACATATAGAATATGGTGTTCACATATATCATATATATATATATAAACTATTAAAGGTCTAGTGCAGGGTTCCCCAATTAATTTTCCCCAAGGGCCAAAGTATGTGAGTTTTTTTTCCCACTTTGCTAAGAAAATTTCGTTTATACAGATAAATCGTGTTGCTGCCGCCATCATTATTATTGTTGTTATTTAATTACAATATTAATACAATGTGGATGTAACAGTTTTTATCATCATTTTATCATCATGTTTTTTTCATCATTATTTAAAACCTCTCCAACCATGTCTATTGCACACTTTTTGATTAACTCGGCATCAACAAATGTTTTTTTAGCTTTTGCTAAATTCCATGTCACTTGCAGGGATGCAGCTGTGGTGTTCTCCTGTGCAGAGGCTGATTTTACCATGGTTGAAACGGAGTGCTTGTATGAGGCCATCACGTTTGCAATTTTTTGTTTGCGTTGGTCTGAATTGGCCGGGTAGTTGGAGGTAAAACTTGCAGAATGCATCGTGTTAAAGTGCCGTTTCATATTTTCTGCTTTGCAGACAGCCACAGTCTGCATGCATATGAGGCACGTCGGCTTGGCATTTACATGATCAGGCAAAATGAAGCAAAAGTTATCAGTCCATTCAGCTTTGAACTGGCGATTTTCTTGGTCCACTTTTCGCTTTTTACTACAGGCCATATTGTTATTTTTGTCATATCTCAGTACCTGGGACTTACTTTTGGCAGGCTGCTTGCTGCTGAATGACAGATGCGCATGACACGTGCAGTTTGTTATTGTTGAATACCCGCTCTCTGTGTAATGAAAGTGTACGGTGTGCGGTGAGGTCAAAATAACAGAGCAGCGGTAGCTTTGTACGCGAGCCTGAGCATGTGTGTTTGTTTGTGTGTGTGCGTGTGTGCGGGCGCAAACCTCGCCGAAAGGTGAGTTGTGTGCATACTGCATTAATGCCAGTTGGTCGGTGCAGCGGTGCGGGCCAGATGATTGGCTCTCGTGGGTTGGATGTGGCCCGCGGGCCGCCTATTGGGGAACCCTGGTCTAGTGTCTCCCATCAACCAAGAGTGTAGGAAAACTTCAGTAGCTAACATGAAAACGCGAATGGAACTTATTAGAGCCAGTGTTTGGTTTGTCAGTTCTGGGCTACTGTATTTATTTACTTACTTATCTGACAAGTAGAGGATTTAGGGAGTCCACAACAAGGGTAGAACATCCATTTCCTCATTGAGGCATCTGGGTGACACAATGTTTTAAGTGTAGATGCAAAATAGCTCATGTTCGATTTTGATCACTGTCCACCTCTGTATAAAACTGTGACAGATAATTGAAATTGTGAAAAAATGATTTATTTCAAGCTTTCGTTTATGCAAAGGAAAACCCGACTACAGCAGTTTGGGGTGTCCATTGTTTGGCTGGTAAAGTGTGCGCCTCACGTATGGCTGAGCCCTTCACAGAGGCCCGGATTAAAGTCCCTCTCTTCCCTAGTCCCTGTCTATCTCTTTGTCCTATCTAATAAAGGCAAAACAGACAACATCGAAAACAAACAAAAACATCTTTAAAAAAAACCTAAAACTCCTATTTAGATGTGCAAAAAAAAAAAAAAAATACAAAGGTTTATTTTATTTATTGATTGATTTTTTTACCTGGAAAAAGCATTACTCCCCATAGTAGTTTCTCCTTTATTTCAGAGTTATACAGATTGAAGAATGAGTTGTGCTTTAATTTATTTTGAGGACATTGTGGTTTAAAACAGTTAAAGCTCTACAGTAAATCTCTAGCTAATCCTTAAACTTCAGATTATAAATGCATAGCGTATTATGGCTGAACTTCAGTTGAAGGGCGTTCTCACGTTTTAGCTGTATTGAGAGATTTTTCTCTGAACTGAGGTTTTTTTTAGTAAGAATTTTGTACATTTGCAGAAATAAGCAAGCTGCTGTCAGACTTGAGGGGGCCCAGTGAAGCGATCTATGGTCCATTTCAAGAAGTTGGTGTGGGATAAACTGCAGTCTTGTGGAGTTTTCAACAAACAATGACCTTGAACTGCCAATGCGTGCACAAAATGCATGTGGAGAAAAAGCCTGCATTGTTCCAAGTTTAGTCAAATAAGTCAAACGGTGCTGCCGCATAATGAGTGCTTTCCATTTCAGTCGAATGTGCATCATTGCACTGTAAAGCCTTCTCACATTCTTTATTATCTCTGTTTAATAATGGAAAATGCCCTAAGCGTGTTCAAAAATAGAGCATTTTATGGATTTGACGCTGTGTGCTTTGGAGACACATGCAATTTGAAAGGATGACTTTATCACCCTGACCTGGGATCAACATGAGTCCAGTGTGACCTGATCACAACTGAATAGCCCTAAATACAGGTATAAATGGCCACCAAAGTGCATTTCTGATCCAATAACTCAAACCACTTTGTGAGGAGGTCTGGGATGTATATGACCACATATTTTTTGTATTGTAAACACATACACTTTCCTGATGCCTTTCCAACAAGGACTACGCTTTCGGTGCAGGACATGGTGGTTTATTTGGTGACAGTGCACTAATACCCTGTAACTGACACATTTTTTATCGAGTTGGATTAACTGTTGCGTGACAATCCCTCCTACTCTATGGTAGGAGACATGTTGATTTCTGCTGACAGCTATATCTCGAGCTGTACTGACACAACTGCTAATGTCAGTGGCAAGAATGCTACAGAACAGCTAGCAAAGGTGTGGATGTAATAATTGTGCACGGGGCAGTAGCAAAAATCTGAACGCAAGTGCTCCACTGGAGATGCATAAAAGGCATGGGCATGAACGGCAATGTGTCCAAATCCAAGACAAATCCCAATAATAAAGCAATAAAGCGTATCGTATCGTATCATATCGTATCGTATCGTATCGTACTGCATCGCATGGCATCTCATCGTATCGCATCACACTTGCGTTCATATCACTGAAACACATTCTAATATCAGGTCTAAACAGGCTCTATGTGAAAACAAAACCTACAATAATGATCAAAAAGCTACCTGAGGCCAAGTATTTGGAAAATCCAGTGGTCTCTGTGCACTTCTGTAAATACAAAACAGTGCATTACACTGTAGCCTATGTTTCTCCCTTGCTTCAATTCAAATTTAAGGAGCTACCGCAGTCATTGGCAAAGCTTGCTGCTGCCTTTCAATCTAGCTCTGCACAAGCCAACTGAGTTTGCCTCTTCGAAGACCTCCCTGTTTTTCCTCTGAGGATTTCCCAGCAGCTCTCAAAGGTCCCTTCTCTTTAATTCAATTTCAGATATGTTGCTTCCCCTGAGAAGTCCTCTGAACCTCCCCTCAAAATGTTTTGAGAGGATGGAGAGAAAAGTGTGTAAGGAATCAAAGTTGCCTGAGCCCACCACATTCTGGTTCTCAGGTATGCTCTCCTGCTCCGGGCTAGCAGCTAACAGACCCGGCACACAGCCTCACTGCCCCGCTGGCACTGGATCATTCACTCTCTGTGTGTCTCTCTCTCACGCTCTGTCTCTTCTTCTCTCTTTCTCTTAGTGCGGAGCAGGTGGTTATTAGGTCTTAGCCGACTCCCGCCCCTCTCGCAAACCCGTCTCCCCCTCCTTCAGTGTTTGTGCTAAGTGGGGACCTTGCAGCCTCCCACCAGTCCATCCGCTTCACCGCGGTCCCTTCAGGCTCCTTTTGAAGGTGCTTTCATTTAATCATTTCTTTAAAAAAGATTTTTTTTTTCAGGGCAGTGCGAGGTCACAGATCACATCAGAGCTGCTTTCCGACTCAGTGACCATTTAATCAAGCCGAGGTCCATTTCGCTGCCGCTCTTTTCAGACCACCTTTTCTTCCTGGGGCTCAGGGGTGAAGCCCGTGGCCTCGGCCCTCCGAATCCCATTCCTACCAAAGCTTTAGAGGTGGGCTGGGTGACTTACACCAATTCCCGGGGATTTAGAGCTTGACTGAGTGTCCCATATAGCCTCGTGGCCTCACCTGAAATACTTCTGCTTGCCCCTGACCCCAGCAGATACAGTACTATACCAAATGTTCTGTCTGACTTCAGTATTTTGAAGTACCAAGTTCTAAGTTGGTGTATATGTATTGATGTCTTTGCTGGCAAAGCCCAATCAAGGTCATTCAATTGACAGATCCTGAACTCTGCCGCCCTGCTACTTTGGACAACTTTCTTTCAACAACTCAGTGCCATCCATTCACTTGAGCCACCTACTATGAGTCAGTTTTGGGGATTTATGTGACCGACAGACATAATGTCAGAACACCATTAAAGGATTTTTCTGTTTTTGTCCGAGTTCTAATGCAGCAGTGATTAGACTGCTCGGTTAAAGGAATACTTCACTCCCCAAATAATCATTTGAATATCAATTACTCACCCCAAATTAAGTTATTATCTCGTTGTATGCTCAGCACTTCCCAAACACATGCATTCTTTTTTGCTAAAACAGTAACATTTAAAACACTTTTGCATAAATAGCATCACATACACACAAATAGCGCTCATGTGCTGTTTAGCTGAAGTGTTTTAAATATTATAGTTTCAGTGAAAGTGTATGTGTTTGGGAAGTACTGTGCGTACAGCTGGATAAATGAGGCTTAAATTGGACTGCAAAAGTTGTGTGAGCATTTGTAAATGGATTTTAAATGCTGGGCCTTATGACTTCAATTCATTAAGAGTGCTTGCCTTTTTGGATTCTTCGTTCATCGTTAGATAGGCGAGTGTTGACATACGTGGCTATGTTTGTTATTATGAAACTCACAATTTGGCAATGATTAATAACTTTGTCCTGATGTTACTAATTATCTATTAAAACCTCACAAATGGAGTGCATGAGCTGAGTTGTCACAAGATGTAACTTTGGAAAACATCCACGGAAAATCGAGTGAGTAGAGCAGCTGGATGTCACACCATCGAGCAAACTATTTTAATGAAGGCCTGACAGTCCTGGCTTTGCGACTGAATGGCCTATTTCCTGTTTTGGATTACTCAGAACTCAATTTTGATGGATAATGTAGAATAGATCTGCCTTTTCTAGGACAGCTGACATGTTTTATTTTCAAATTAGAAACCAGAAACAAAGGCCAGTGACAGAGCAGAGCATTTGTCAAATCAACTCAAGGAAAAGTTTATGTTGATGTTTCAGTGCAGCCGGCAACAGAGTCGCTCTTTTTTTTTTTTTTTAAAACAAACATTTTTTTACGAAACCAAGCTGATTAAACTGATCAGTTCCATAAAGCAAAATGGCCAAGATGACACATCAAACAAACTTTGTTAGATCATTCTTCATCTTTTAAGCGCACGTTTTAACAATTGATTTGGGGCAGCTTTTTAAGTGAGTTCCTGCATTACATATTTTATCCAGTTCTAAAAATTTCTCAGCAAATGCAAAGTCAGTAGAGTGATCCTGAATTCTGTCAATTAACTTCTTGAAGCTTCCCCTGTTAATGAGGCTCCACCTAATTTTTAATGAATTTGTTGGTTTTAAAGTATGCTGCCTGCTTTATTATTTGCATCTGTGTTAGTCTGTCTGGCATGTGCGCTGGTGGTGCTTTATTGATCTGTTTTGCTGCCAATCGATGATGGGTGTGGTGTTTTCCATGCTTATCAGACTGTAATCAGTCAACTGAAGGAAAACTATCACTTTTTGTTATGCGTGATGTTCCAAAGGTTACTCCGCGCATTAAATCCATCATGCATTCAATAGATAGTGGACACATTTTTTTGTCTTTGTCTTTCTTTTTCCCCCTCTCCATGTCCTAGAGAGATGATGCATTTCCTTGTAGAAATAGCCACAGTGCTGCACCCCTGAACCATTAGGAGGCTCAAGTCATTGTTCATCCAGTGACTCTGAGCCATCATCCTGTTACTTCTCCTTTCTTTATCTTCTCCTTGTGCCTGTCTGTGGTGTAGTGAAGCAGCAGATGCAGCAGTGTTGTCCATTTTGATCCTTTTTTATCGTTTGCAAACAAAGAGAGAGACCAGGGGCTGTTTCCAGACAGACAGCAGCTAAAATAAAATGCTATGCCACGTTTTAACGGTCTCTGTTGGACGGAAGCATGTAAGTTTGTGTGTTGTGTGTGCATGCGTATGCACTCGCGCATGTTGATGAGCTTGAGGTAGAGAAGATTGCTTTTTTACAGCCTCTCAATCACAAAGAGCCAACAGAAAGGTACACACATGCAAAGACATGGAAGACTATTTCTAGAGTTTTAGTCATCGGCCAGTGGGCAATCATGCAGCTGGTGGCTGAAGAAGGCCAGAATTACATTCCCCGTATTATGTCTTTTCCAAAAGTGCCTGAGTTTAATATGGAGAGCACAAAAGAGGCTTGTTGTGTCGACCCAACAGCAAAAAAAAAAAAATGCCTTGATACACACTGATTCCCTTCTCTATGATTTATGGATCTGTTAGGATCATCCGAAATTCAACGTCCTCTGTGTTCTCCTGTCATAATGATGGTCACGTCAGTCTTTTGATTTGTGCTCTTGCACTCACAACAAGTTGTAAAAATGTCTCGGTATGAATGATCTCGTAATACAAACAGGAGCAAGGACACACAGCTTCATTGGCATGAAGTGCCTGAAAAGCAGGCGCAGCCGTTGTAATCCAGTTGCAAAGTTGCAGCACTAGCAGTTTCAGTCATGCGATGCATGTCCTACATCCAGTCCAACCTGAGACACCTATAGGCAACAGAAGTCGCAGCAGCAGCACTCTAAGCCTGCAGATGTAGACTTGTTGATGTCACCACCTGCAGTGATTCTTTTTTCATTTATGTTTTCTGTGTGTGTGTGTTTGTGTGTGTGTGTGTGTGTGTGTGTTTGAGGTTTTCCATTTTACATTTTGAGTCAAGCGGAATCATATATTTTCTACTGAATATTGTAAAGAGTGTTGAGTTTAGAATTTAAGTGTTTGATTTACAAGCGCTCGAAAAAGTTTAATGTCTGAAGGAAAAATTCAGCATTTTAGGAATTATGCCTGTTCACTTTCTTGCTAATAGTTAGATGAGAAGACAGATGCCACTCCTACGTCTGTATGGTAAAGATATTTTAGCACAAAGACTAAGGTTGCTTTTTCTGTGATTTTGTCTACACGCAAACTTCACTGCAAACAAACTTTTTGTTTGTTTGTTTTTAAAATTATTGTTTTGGCTTTTTGCACCTATTATATAGGTCAGATTATTAAGCGTGAAAGGGGGAGAGAGACAGGATGACATGCAGTAAAGGCCCCTGGTCGGAGCCAAGCCCGCGGCTGCTGCGGCAAGAACATAGCCTTTGTACATGGGGTGCTCGCTCTACCAGGTGAGCTACTGGGCAAAAGTCAAAGGTGAACGTTTTTAAAAACAACATGCCCTTTAATTTCCTTTGTGAGGAGTCACAAACGAGGCAAAATTTTGTGCACTAGTGGACGTGGCCAAAATGCTGGCTCTGACCTTGCTAACAGGACTTTTTTTTTTACATTTTCACACATAAAACATGCAAATGTAGTCTTCCACGTTTATACAGTTACTCCGTTGTGTTTTTTTGTTTTGTTTTTGTTGTTTTTTTGAGACTGAATGAGATAAAAACCAAGTTTTCACTAATACCCATGTATGTGTGGACTAGGCCTGATAATGACAGCTCCCAGTTTTGGACAATCTGCAGTCTGCTGAACATGAATGTGTGAGTTTGTGAGGAGGTTACCATCCAGGGATGTTTGGATGTAACACTGGCGATTTTGCCCGTGTGCCGACATTTTATTCATGTGTGCCTTCTGAGAAAGAAAGGGCATTGTGATGTGCAGAAGTGATTGATATTCTATTGGGGCATCTGCCATTCACTGCGTTTATACTGAATTTAGTTTCTCAGCACTCTGTGCTTATCCAGCAGGGCTGAAGGGTTAGCGCCCTCATAGACCCACCTCCACATTCCCAACAATGACCTGTGACATCACTTCCTGCTGACACAGCGCAGCTGTCAGAAATGAGCCTCAGCGTCCTTCAACCTCCATCCTCACCCAGTCATGTAGCTGCTGTGGAAACCGACACAAACACACACATACACAAACACACTCCATCCCCTTTTGACCCCCTGTTTTGTTCGCTGTTTTCAGCAAGCCTTCAAATTAGTCTGAATGTGTTATATCAGAGTGTGTCAGAGTGAGGGCCCGTGGCGGCGCAGAGATGAGACTGAGAATATGGGCTGCCAGTAGTACTGGACTCTCATTAACCTCCCTACCTCCTCTCTCCTCACCAAGTCTCCTTCATCAGCTCATCCAGGCCTGAAGTGACACATGGGCCTCTAGAGTGTCAGTAGCGATAAAGATGCTGCCACTTCAACGTTTTAATTGGAACTTCTGCTGTTGATGTGTGAACAGCTGTAGGACGGAGAAGGGCAGATCTATCATCCCTGCCCTCCATGGACCGCCCGAGGTCAAATGGCAGCAGTTACTGTGGCAGGAAAACCCCCAAAGCTCCTGTTTATTTATGATTTTATGGCTCCACCCCTCTCTCTCTCTCTCTCTGCACATCACATCTGCATATTCACGTCTGGTTGTGAAATGATGGAGGAAGAGCGAGAGAGAGCGCATCTGGAGGAGTATGGGGCTTTTCGGCTGAGTGAAATGACCAGCTAGGACGTATTTTTAGTTCGCACAGTCACACCAGTCGATACAGATGCACACACACACACACAGGCACACACGCACTTGTGTGAATCTTCTTTCTCCCTGCAGACACAAATCCATTATTCATTTCAAAATGACTCATTTTTCGCCCTGTGGCTCCTGGCAGTAGTGTGGCGCCTGACCAAGGGGGGTGCTTTTTCTAATTAATGCAGATTGTGCAAGAAAACAAAAATAACATATTTACTCTGATGCCTGATATAACAGAAGTGAAGGCGTGAAACAGCGCTGGTAGCAAAATCTAGTCTTTGACCTATTATAACCCTGCACACTCAGAACTGTGTCTGAGCGCACACATCAGCCAAGCTATCCTCCCTCTTTTACAACTTGTCCTTTCTTTCTATTTATTCATATAGTGGTGTTTTTCATGTTCTATCAAGCTTTACAATAGAAGTAAATCCAAAATACACAAGTATGCATAATGTTGTCAGGCAGGCAAGCTTTAAATCAGACTGGCATCTCGAGCCAGTGGCTGTATTTCACCTGAAGCTGTGTACTCTGCCTTTTCTGTACCTGATGCCAATCCAGCCTTGTCACTCAGAGTATACACCTGATAGGTACAAAGCTAACAAGGCCCATATAAGCAAAAGTTAAGCATCACGCTATGTTGTCTAAGCACAGAGACGAGAACAAGAATTCTCCTCAAGCTGTCCTCCTGAGATGTGATCTGATTTTAATGAGCTCACCGAATGTCAATGAAAGCATTGCACACGTATTTACCTGTTACACCGCATATGCACCGCTGACAGATTGAACCGGAGATCATTATGGAGTGGAGATCACATACATGCATGCATGCATGTTTGTAGTACATACATGGACAGACAGACAGAGAGAGACACACACTCATTACTATACGCAGCCTAAGATCGAGGTGGGGCCACATCTTCTAATTCAAATATTTGATAAGGCGAGACACAGTGCTGCTTTGCATGCTGTTAGATGGCAATCTAAATAACATTTACATGTCATTTATGTCTATTACCTTCTTTTTGAAGAGTAGTGTCAGCACTGTGTGCATATTAAAGCTCATATTTATTCCACTAGCCAGCATGGTTCCCATCCCAAATTTGCAAATGAATGCAAATATGGGTTTCCTCCCCAGACAGTTTTTGAAAGGTGGTGGTTATAGGAATGTTTATGAGATTTGGAGACACAATATTTGATCATTCGTGGATGTGATGTCTTATTTGATTTGGGTCTTTGGTCAAGGGAATATCACTGAGCTAGATGTTTATTCTCTGCTCTGTTGTCATGATATTTGTGATATCTTACATGACATGTGAACACGATATTGGTTTTGCTTTTTTTTGGGGCAAAGATAATGTTGACAACACAGCGCCTTGTAAGCAGGTGACAGAATTATTACTCTTCCTGTCTGTGACTTCTCATGTTGTCTGCTAATTGTTGCATAGAGGAGCTTTTCAATACGACTTCATTTAGTGGCCCGGCTTTGGAAAATACCTTCAATTAGTGCGAGCAAGAATAATAATGAAACCGTTTAATTGCATTAACATAATGCCTTTGAACGATCATTACCAAAAATGGCCGCAATAATAAAGCAATTACTATTTTGAGACAGCAATTAGCCCAGCACCTTTCTTCGATGCTATAATTACCACCAGCAAGGAGGAACATGGATGGATGCTCATGTGTTGCAAGTCTGTAAGGAGCTTGAAGCAGTGGAGAAGATGAAGATGGGCCAGATAGGCCTGTCAAAGACCAGGCGTATCACTCCGAGGACGCTATTCCACTCTGACACATCCACAATAACCCTCAAGAGGAGCAATAGCTTCCCTCTGTCCGCACACGAATTTCAATGTTGTTTTGCACACATCTCTCCATTATGAGAGCTTTTTTTTTTGGTAACGGAGGAGATGTTGAAATAGAGGGAGTGAGGTGGAAGAAGCGAGGCAGGCATGGATGGAGGAAGGGAGGAAAGAATGAGAAAGAGAGATTGGTTTTCATGCCTGGTAGTCAGCGAGCCTGTAAATCTCCCAGGAGCGTAGTGGAAGACAGCAGAAGGTTGATAGTCATCCATCACTCCTGACAACCCCACCGCTCTGGAAGGGCCTGACAGCACAGCCCTGCCTGAGTGAGAGGGAGAGAGAGGGGGAAAACACAAGAAGAAAGATAAATAGAAAGAGATGCTGCCTGCAGAATGAGCAAATTAACTCTTCCATGTTTAAAGCAGAAGGCGAGGGGGAAAGAGAAGGTGAGAAGTGCAGCAGTTGGCTCTTACAGCCGCTCTGTTCATCCCTCACTGAGTGCCTGTGGCAGCGACAGTGCTGCTGAGGGAGTGGAGGTGGACTGGCTGGAACTAGCTCTGTCTTTGTCGCAGCATAGTAGCGAGAACATGTGGCTCGTGATCTTAACAGGTCTCGTTTTTCAGCTATACATGTTAGAAATAGTATATTGCTTCTTTCTTCTTTTTGCGCTTCATCTGTATATAAATCGATTCACATTCTTGTGAATCACCTTGAAATCTCAGGCCGTAATCGTACTTATTTTCATGTCAGTTTCTGCATCCTCTGTTCTTTATATGAATATTGAAAATATGTTTGTACAACCCCGTTTCCTAGAAATTACTTTCATCTCCTTCTAATTAGCAACAGCAAATAGATTTGGGAAGAAACATGATGCCTCCTGGATTGTGTTTTTAATCAACACGTTGAAGAAAGCAAAAGGTTCATCGGCAACACATTACATTTGTTTCTCTAACAAAATCTGCACTTGCAATACAGCATCAACTCAAAGCAAGTAAACCATGATTTAACGATTTTTACAGTCATGTCACCACGCAATGACACACTCAGAGACATTTTACATTTGTACATGAATACAGTCATATAAAAATAAACCTAAAATGTAGGTTAAAAAAAACATTGTTTTTAGGTTTAATTTCTTAGGTTTATGTAACAAAATAACAAAAAACAAAGTAATTGGTCTGGTTGAAAAAACCCCATTATGCTTTGGCTTAAAATACATAAGTACTTTTTTTTACGTAACGTAATGTCACATGACATACTTGCTAAAGCGTAGTATGCTACACATACTAGCACGCTATGATGTTAATAAACTAACTTGACTGGTCTCACAGGTGAAAGTCCAGATAGTTTAAGCTGTTTTCTCACTAATGCATGGCTGTTAAAGTAAAAAAAAAAAAAAAACGGCTGATAAATAACATTAGATAACACATGGTGTAACATTGGCAGCGGTGCCGAAAGTTTACAGGACTACTAGAAACAAAAACACATTCAACTTGTTGATGATTCTAATACAGTTTATTATGCCCCTTTGAAGTTAACAGGACAGTGCCGTCTGCTGCCGTGCGCTGCGGGATGCTTTCGCTTCAGGTGCCAGTGCAGAACAGGTGTACTTAAGTAAGAAGTCATTTGCAAGTTGTGAGTGAGATTTTTTTAGCCGCAGCTTGTTCTCTTAAAAAATCCATGATTTGACTGGGTGCGTCTTGCCCAGGCCGCACAGCCGTAGTGTTGTTGACAGTGCAGTGGCTTGCACAGCTCCATAAATGAGTAAGTACCGGCTTTCAGTTGTAGAAATACAGTAATTACAGAAGCAGGCAGCTCTGCAGCGGCGCCGTGGTAGCAACGCCATCTGTATGAACAATAAGCAAGTGTGCGAGCCGCATTAGTTTAGCAACGTAGCGTATTTCGCTGCTCATGCAGGCAGTTTGGCCGGGGTGTTACTAAATTGTGACACGCCAACGCACATTTTGCAAATCAGTGTAGTTCCACAATCAATGATGTTAATTAATCTAATCAGCCGCATTTAAGATGCCCCTTTTTTTTATCTCAGTATGTCAGAACATTTAAATGAATTGAAGTACTGGATTAAATGCAGTTTCAGCAGAGACATATTTGTCTTGATCAGGACCTCCCTGATATTCTGTTTTATTATAATTTTTGACGCAATAAAGGAGTGAATAAGGGAAGAGCACATATTGTGTTATTTTGGACATATGGGATAAATTACATCCTTTGTCTTTATGTGTTAATGTCTGTGAAGGTAGTTGTGGGCAGAGTGGTAATAAAAGGGGAAATGCATGTTGAAACAACATAGGGTCTTATTGCAAGGGACCTGTCCATTTATATAATGGTCAACATATGAGAATCCCTATACTGTCCATGTGACAGTATGTGGCTAGCTGACCATGACACATTTTACACATATGGGACTCATAATAAGGACAAATACTTCAGACAGTCATTATCAAATCACTACATGAATGTGTGATCTTATTACAGCACAGCCATGTTTCTGTAGCATGTGCCATGTGTGGCTCGGTAATTAAATGTTGGCGATAAAAGACTTCCATAGAGGTGAGGTCATGTTTATCTCTGTGCTTTCACAGCTGCTTTATTGTGTGAGGTGTAAAATATTCTTCCATTGTACAAAAGGTTAATGTTTTACAATTCTGGTGTTTATTTGTGTGTCTGTGTGTCTGTGCACATGCAAGTGTGTTTGTGTGTGTGTGACCTCCATCAGTGTCTGGAGGGTATTGGCCATTGCTGTCACTCAGTGCAAGAGAAGCCCTAATTAAAGAAGTTCCAGTTGTACATCGCCTTACAATGGAAGGGAGAGATTGCCTTTCAACTCAGTGCCCAATACAGAAACTTCCTCCTCCTCTGGTTGAATAAAAGAGTCTGATACAAAAAGCCATGAATGCCTAAACCAAACAAAAGCTCTTTAAAAGACTGTCACCGTGCTATCTGATATCTCTTGGAACAGCACTGCTTTGAATAAATCTTTTTCAGTGACGAAGGGAGAAGGAAATTAAAAGCTGACATTTAAAAGGCTGCTGCTGGGACTCGTGGCCCCCAGGATCAATAGCTAGGTATCTCGCAACTTCCCCCACATATTAGCTCACTTTTCCACGGGGCATCTCAGACTAAGTACAAACAAACCAAAACTACTGTAGGAATATTACTGTGTTGTTTTGTCACTTTACCTTCAGGTGTGTGTGACTTGGGCAAGTAGTAGAGGGAGGGGGGCAGGGTATAGTGTCTATCTCTGTGTTTTTGTGTACCTGTAATGTGTTTAAAGGGTCCCATCCTCCTCTTCCTTGTGTCAGCACCTTGAGTTGACATTGGTCATTGGGGACCCAAACTGTCAGCAGCAACATCACACTGAAGGAAAAAAAGAGGTGGTGGGAAGGTAAAAGAGAGCTGGAATGGTGAAGTGAGTGTTGTGTGTGTGTGTGTGTGTGTGTGTGTGTGTGTGTGTGTGTGTGTGTGTGTGTGTGTCCGTGGGGTACTTGTGTAAGTGACATTGTTGACATTAAGTTGTACCGGATGACATTGCCAGTATGCGACTTTGTGAGCAGTCTGTCAGGTTATGTATAGCAGACTTAACTCAAGGTCATGCATGTGCTCCCAAAGGAGTCATGCCTGTACCCTGATCTCCCTGACATGCACACACACACACACACACACACACACACACACACACACACACACACACACACACACACACGTCCACCTTACACTTTCAGGACTGTGACCTCCGTCCTGTCCCACAGGGCCTCAGGCTGTCCCTCAGTGGTCCCCTGTCATACTGTTATGCCCACCTATTGCTGGCTCGTGACCTTCCTCACTGTCACCAGGCTTTACAGGAGCTTAGCCACAGCTGAGCTGCCCTGCCTGAGTGGGCCTTCACCATAATGCCACCCTGGGGAGTCACCCCAAACCCACCGCCAAAAAGGCTTCATGCTTTCCAGTGACTTCTAAAATAAACAACCACTAGCATTTTATGTAAATCATACTAGCCACTTTAGTAATAATACATTATTTGCAACACTTTGGTTCCAAACAGCTCACTTGCAGCACATGTAAAGTGCACTTGTGTTGCTCTTGCAGTCCGTGGGCCATGCTAATCTGAAGCTACAGTTTATATAACTTTGATACTACATAGCCAACGTTAGATGTTACTTACCTGTATAAAAGCAACAGTAAAAAAAAAAAAAAAAAAAAAAACACCCAGTGTTTACTTTTTGTCTCTCTTCTTTTTATGTCATTTTGTTTGTTTGGTGCTGAAAGCTGTATTTAATGTGCCACTAACCAGGAGCTGTAGCTCTAATTCTTCATCCACTCACATGTGCCTAATTTTAGATGTTAACTACATGACACATAACAAAAACAAAATATCCAACTAAACAGAATATAAAAATATAAGAATATGTAAACAGAAACAGGAAGTTTTCAACTGACTGGTGAAGGAATGAATGAAGCTACTACACAGCTACATCACAACATTTGGCAAATTGTCAAAAACACTTCATTAAGAGGTGACACCAAATGTAAGTTTACGCATAATGTTGAAATAAATTGCTCAGGAAACCATGAGCATGCACTGCAAGTAGAATCAGGAAGTTGGTTCATAAACTGTTAAGGATATTTGCAGTAGACAGTTTGTTTGTAATGTACTATTTGCTGGATATTTTGTGTTTGTTTACAACCTCTCTGTTACTCTGACCGCCACATTTGTTGCCCCGTTGGGTCTATTTTTAGTGATGTTGCCAACAAAGTTGTGATGAACCATTTTCCAACTAGTGTGTAGCTACTGTATGGCTAGCTTATATACCACGTACGTATTAACTAAGTGACAGCTGCCTATGTGGATCCGTATCTGCCAGTGACATGTCAGTTTTAAATGGCACCTGCCAGGAAGTGATATCTGGCAGTGGACCATAGTGTCATACTGTTCATGTAACTTGCATAACGTTATGCCAGTTAAGTTGAACAGCTTTGACATACAACAATATTATCTGGCACAGTTTGCCACAGAAACATTAAAATATGTTGTTGAATTTGAAAGAAAAAAATCTTTATGAGTCTCATTACTTTTATTTCATCTTCTCTGACTTGATATGTATTCTTTAAAATACTTAAAACGTATTCATATCCAATTTTGTGATTAATAGTTAGAAATAACTGGTAGAATACCAGATTATGGTTATAGCTGAAATTGCTGCAGCCGGAGTTCATGTGATAATTATTAGACATACGTTAGTTTGACATGTGTGCGCAAACGTGTCTCATTATTTAAACAACATTGCCCAGGTGAGGAGCAACACTACATAATTAGTCATCACTTTACCACTTTATGATTTCACATTAACCCATGTGCTCTAGGCAAGGCAAGGCAAATTTATTTATATAGCTCCCTTCAGACACAAGGCAATTCAAAGTGCTTTTACAGGTGCACAGAAAATCCTGAAATACAATAATAAAATAAGAAAAGATCAAAATTACATTCAAATACTTAAAAAGAATGAAAGCGCAAAGAGAGAGAGAGGGGCGAAAGTCAATGTGAACAATCATTTTTTAAGCCCTGATTTAAATGAGTTAACAGTTTCAGCAGACCTCAGGTATTCAGGGAGTTTGTCCCACAGATGAAGAGCAGAGAAACTAAAAGCTGCGTCGCTGTGCTTGGTTTTGATCCTGGGAACACAGAGCAAATCTGTCCCAGATGACCTGAGGGGTCTAGATGCATCATATCGAATAAGTAAATCTGAAATGTATTTAGGTCCGAGACCATGTGGCGCTTTATATACAGGTAGCAGTGTTTTTAAAATCGATCCTTTGACATATAGGAAGCCAGTGCGGTGATTGAAGGACAGGTGTAATGTGCTCTACTTTCTAGGTGTTAGATCTCTGAGAAAAAGGACTGCCTTGCCCCCTTTACTCCAGGTTGTAAATTCTAAGTCTCTCTTTAAAGATGTCATAGTGGACCTGGAGTTTTGGTTTTTCGCCACCTGCATTCGGCTTTTCTACACCCTGTTTTTGGAGCTTTAGCTATTGTGTCAATTCTCCAAGGAGATTTTTTCCTACCAGAGACGACTTTAGTCTTCATCGGAGCAATTGATAACATTTGTAATATTACCACGGAAACTGTTAACAAGGTTGTTGACAGAGGGTGAAGGCAGAGCTTGTGTAGGTGTAAAAGCCTGGTTGAAAATGTGCAGGTGTTTTTATTAATATAATACTTTTTAATAACCTCCGTTTTAATCCTGTTGGTATCAGTAGCGATGGTCATTTTAAAGAGGAGTTCTTTAGTACTGCCATCTTTGGGATTATCAGAGTGAATATGGAAATCACCTGATATTTAATAGTGCTAATTTTAGTGAGCTAAAAACATAATCAGGAAGAGAGAGTCACAGTCTAGTGCTGCGGTTGACGCCGGATCGAACTTGCCGTTGCTCGGGGCTCAGCTCCCGCGAGCAGCGCTGAAACAGCCTCGAGCTCCGGTGTTAATGATAGATCTGTTACACGGGAGAGGTCGGATCAGTGTCCGAGGGTCTTAGGCTGGTCACATGCCGGTTGCTGCATCCAGAAGAGCCCAAAACTGCGATGTGTGTTTTGCCTGTACTGTGGCGACAGTGGAGCTTGTCCTTCTCCCTAAGATCAGCTTCCAGACCAGCGATGCTTTTCTTCAGCCTTGAAACGGTAAAGTGACATGACCGACGCTCGGATCGACACTCAGCCATCAAACTAGCAGTTTGTCCCTATTAGTTGTGGGAGCTTAAAAGCGGAAAAGTTTCTTTAGAGGCGACCGACTAGCCTAGCCACCAGGCTAAAAACAAACCTGCTAAGCTAGCAGCGGTCCAGAGAGTCCAGTAGGCCAGACAGACTAAAGATCCAAACCTGCCAGGGTTAAAATCTTAGACCTCATCCAAACGTGAAGGAAAAATAACCAGAATCTAAAAGTGTAGTTTAAGAAGACGCTTTAAAAACTATATAAAAATGTCACACAAAACACACAAAACGCCAAAACATGAGCAGCATGTAAATTACAAATCTGCCTCCCACAGTTTTTCATATGCATACATTATGAGACCCAGCATTGTTTGACAGTATCATCTAATTATTAACATTTTATTTTTAAGTGCAACAGCAGTTTCTTATGATTTTCACTTCGAAACTCTGTTGTGAAAACTGAGTCATTAATCACTGTAATGTGTGTCAAATTGACGCTTTGTTTAACCATCCTGCCTTCATTAATTTGTGTGTTTTAGTCCTCATATCAGTAATTGTGTGTACTGTACAATATTTATTTGTGTATTTCTGCACATGTTGGGTGTGTGTGTGTGTGTGTGTGTGTGTGTGTGTGTGTGTGTGTGTGTGTGTGTGTGTGCATGCATTGTGCTCCTGGTGGTGTCAGGTAGTCCCCAGTATTGTGGGTAGTTGGCACGCTGTGCGTCAGTGATCAGACTGATCAAAGACAACAAGAGAGGAACAGGCAGAGGTGCCAGCAGCTATCAGGCTGCCTGTCTCTGATGGCTATGGACAGGGCTCACAGATCTGCTCTGTTCGCTTGTGTTATGCTGTGAGGAAATCACTGTGTGGTCAGGATGATTCAGTGAACCAGTTTGGTGACGGGGACAGGAAACTTCACCTGATACCTGAGGGGACTGATTTGTCTCAGCTACATTATTGTTTCAGACCAGCCCGGGCAACATTTCAAGTGCAGTAATGTGGGTATAATAAAGATTTTTATGATTAACTGATTTTTTTTAAATATCATTTTTGCTGTGGTCTGAGCCCGGAGTCCAGGACGAGAAAGAGTCTCTGGAGCAGTTTTTGTTGGACATTTACATCATGATCTGCACTTTCATAAATATATATATATATATATATATATATATATATATTTCGGTTATGGTTTCTGTGCACAGTGCTGAGAAGTAACTAGTAACATGAAATTAAATTACTTTTAATTTACTTTTAATTTGGTTACAGTAAAGAGAAAAATATTCTATTAAATTACAGTCACTGATCACAATTTTAGTGATTACAAAACAGTAACATCCACATCCATTCTTTTCTGTAAAAGTTTATAAAAAGAATAAAACATGCATTCTGCTGCTTTGCATCATTTTGGACATTTTCTAATCATATGGCCCAGTTTAAAACATTTATCAAAAAGTAATCCATTGTAGTAAGTTACATTATTTGGATGAATTCCTTAAAATAGTTACAATACCTATTACATTTTATCAGGGTAACTAGAAATCTGTATCTTAATTCATTTAAAAAGCAACCCTCCCAACACTGTCTTTACATTACCAATACTTCAACACATACTGACATAACATCATTTCAGCAGTTGTTAACAATTTAAAAGCCATACATCTGTTAATTATGCTTATCTTCAAATAGATATTTTACTGCTGGAAAGATTTCACAAAACTACATTGTCTTTGCACTAGAAGCACTTTTGAATTTGGCTCATGACCAGAGAAAACAGGGAAAAAGACTGTGGCATTAGCTTTTGATCAAGAGGTAGAAACCTACAACTACCAGAATGCACTGCACTGCAGCAGACCAATAAATGCTTCCCCTGGTGGGTGACGTAATGCAAACTTATCTGTTATTCTTCAGGAAACAGCGCATGAAACAAGCGATGCTGAAACAGAATCGTGGTTCATGTTTGAACAGCGTTGCTTAGTTTAACAGTTTGATCTCAGTTTTTTCAGCTTCCATTTTTATGGTACAGGAAACCTTTTGGCACACACTTCTTGTTTGCAAATTTGTGCGTTACAGCCAAATAGTACAACAGTAGTATTTTCAGCAAGGAATAGGCAGTACAGAAAGAGAATTTCAGTCTATATTTAATCAGCGATGTATGATGCAAAACAGGTCATTTAGCGGATTTGTGCTATGAGATGAGCAGGGCAGCACAGGATGATGGAGGAAAGTTTATTGTTCATTTAAACATACTACCCACATTGTTATAATACAAAGCTAATTTAAAGGTTGTTTAAGGGGCAGTGGATAACACCTGGCCACATGCTATAAAGAAATGACCCTCAGGATGGGCGGGAGCTAGCTGGTTTCCACGTCAAGCTGTTGCATTTCACATTCTGTGAATAAAGCTGAATGTATTAAATATGAATTCTTTCGATATCTTGCACATTTTACCTTTTAAATCTAAAATAAAGTGAAACTCTTAGGCTCCACTTGAATATATTCCATCAATAACTCCAGTCAACAAACCTACAAGTATTTAATTAGTGTGGTTTTAGAATTGAATCATCCCAGTAAGAGCTTTCACATTCTTTACACATTATTATTTCTCAGATCATTCATAATAAAGTCTGCTCAGCCATCACTATCAAAAGGACAAAGTGCTCATTCCCTCTGTCGAAGCCTTGGACTACACATTTAGAATGGTTTCTTTAATAATTTATCCGGGCCTCTTCCAGGAAGCAATGCTATCTGGCCACAGGCTGGATCGATGGAGATCAAAAGACAGCGTTTGGTCCTGAATGCAATCCTATCCTGAAGCGGCACCAGCAAGGCTATTTTAGTGCCAGGCCCTGTGGCTGGATGGCTAGTCTGTTTAAAGGTTAGCAAAGAGGTTAGAAATGAGTCATTTAGACAGTTACCTAAAACATGAACAGCTCACACTTAAAGCACACATGCAGCTCTGTTTATTATGATTCAAAAGGAGAACAGCAAGTTTTATTGGTGGATGTGAGTTTTTTGTGGGGTTTTGCGAGGAAGTATTTTTTGAGTCATTGGTTTTGATGAAGTACCTCATTAAGGCCCAGCAGATACATTATAGTTATTTGCTGCTGTGAGAGTCAAAGTCTTACTTATTGCACCATTAAGGTTCACTTGAGTTTCGCATGTTGTAAGATTCTGTCAGCCATACGAGGTTCAACTGTTTTCATCCCATTTTCAGAAATGTAATAGTTTGAATGCAATATTTAAGGACGCCTGTTGTCATCCGTGTGTGTGTGCGTGTGTGTGTGTGTGTGTGTGTGTGTGTGTGTGTGTTGTGACACCGCAGAGACACCTGTTCCAGTCTGTAATTCAGCAGTGATGGGGACGGCGGAGGGCTTTGACACGCTCTGTCGACATGACAGCTCAGACAGCATGGATGTTAATCTCCTCTAACTGCTCCCAGCCTAATTAAATCTTCCAGGGCAGCACACATGTACAGACACATGCACACACACGAATACACACACATGTTCTAAATTGGTCCTGGTTGTGCGCAACTTTTAACGATCTGGAGAATTGGCCCCAAAGCGGTTAGATTGATTTTAATTCTATAAAATTCTGTATGTATATATATGTGTGTGTGAGTGTGCATGTGCATGCGTGTGTGTGTGTGTGTGTGTGTTGGCGCTTAAGAGAGAAAATCAAAGTGAGTTTATTGGCCAGGTTTTCTTGTAAATACTACAAAGCTGACTCATGTTTTCAGTGGTTCACAGTGTTTGTATGCTGCAATTGAGATACGCAAGCAGAACAACAATAGCATTGTTCTTTTTACTTTGTTTCATCACTTCCTATGGTGTGCTTACCCGATTGTGTAAACTGAGCATAGGTGTAGATTTTGGGGGGCACAGGGGATATGTCCTCCTCATTATATAGAACACATGCATTTGTCCCCCTCGATAAAATCATCACAGTAGCAGATTTTGATAAACTCTTACAACATGACTTATAGATGCAACAATGCCTCCGGATAAGTAGGTGGTGACAGGATACAACCTCAAAACCAGTGGTTGCAATCTGCAAATTAACAGAAAGAAGATAAAGAAACTATGCATGGTGGAAGCTACCGTGACAATTTAACTATAAAATGATGAATTTGTGCATAAAAATTAACCAGAAAGCAGGAAATCAAGTTTTTGCTGCTTAAAATTTCTTAGGTTAAGACCCCAATACCCTCCACACTTAATATGTTTCCCCCCAGATGTTGGAAAAAAAAAAAAACTGATGCCCTTGAACCTGAGAGCTCGTGGTATGCACAGCAGACCATCTGCGTGCTTTTCGTTCTTTAAATTAGGGACTGCAGATGCTCACATCAGTCCTGTTGCTACATAATGGCTACTGGTATTTAATGTACTGAAAGTAGAGGACCTTATACATTTTCTAAACATCTGTGGATGACATTATGGTATATTTTGCCAAACTACTCAGAACAAACCATGTTGTAAAGTGCATTTAATCTGGACTTAATATACAAATTAAAGTAAAATCAAAGAGGAAAAACACATACATGAAAGAGGTTTGGTGATTTTGTCAACCAAATCCACAAAAATGGATCGTTGTGCTTGTATTTGTGATAAGAGGTGGTCTTCGCAGATGGAAATGCATGTACAATTTCATGCAAAAACGAATACCAATATTGCACTGGTTCTCTTGATACTGTAAACAGTAACATTTCAGCTGTGTGTTTACAACCACCATTGTACAGTTGAGTTCGTCTTGAGTCCAGAAAATACAGAGAAGATGTATTGCAACGAAATATAGACTACCACTTGACAAAAATGGCATGTGCATGGATTTTGCGTTTAGGTTTTCCATATGACTGTTCAGAAACGTGTAGAAGCTCCTGCAGGAAACAGGGGAATCTAATGAACCTGTTACCACACTAGATTGTAGGTACCACTTAAAAGGAACACAACAGTCTTGTACCTTGAAAGAAGTACACATATCTTGGTCTGTACTTTTTAGTGAATTGTCCAGGGTTTTCCTGCTTTGCTTCCAAGCTTTTCAAAGTTCCCCTTGTCTTGTAGGTTAAAGTCTGACTTTGTGATCCGCTGTTGAGTCACAGGACGAAAAAGATTCTCTTTTAATCTGTTTAGCTTCAATGAAATCAGAGAACCACAGAGGGAGACTGAGGCTTCTACTTGCCATGTGCCTGCCTCCCCACCTACCAGCCCAGCTGTCTGTGTCCTCCACATCTGTCCACTGAGCCAGTGGAGCCCAGTTTATTTTCTTTACCTCTCAGTAACTTTCCGTCTCTCACCCACTGTTGTGTAATTATCTTCTGTCTCTTTTTGTCTGTCCCTGCTGTCTCTACTAGCTCCAGCACCTTTTCCTCTGCTTTACTGTCTCCCACCCTTGTATTGTGTATCAGTCTGCCGGCGATTCAGCTTTCTTTTTTTCTTTGCCGGGCCCGTGTCTCTGTCATCTGTCCAGCCGTAGCTCCCTCTGAGTTAAACAGGCCGAACAAATAGATTACAAACAGTGGGTAGAGTGAAGCAAAGGAGGAAGACAATCTGAATTTGTTGTGGATAAAGAATGAGGAAGGAGGCTGTGCAGTCAAAGAAAGCCAGTGGAGTCAGAGTAAGGCTGTATTTGCCTGAGGGGAAAAGGCTGAAAAGTAGCTCTCGCAACAGATGTGCGGGGCAGTAAAGTGTAATTGAAATGCCAGCAGCAATGGTCTTATCTCCCTGCTACAGGAGCCTGCTGCCAGTCTCAACATCAGTTAGATGTCATTTTACCTAAGTCTGAATCAGCTTGCCACAATCCGCAATCCCCATTCCTCTGATGCTAGGCAGGAGAAAAAGGGAGAAATGGATGAGGGGGAGGGAAAGGAGAAAGAAAAGGAGGGAGTGGAGGGTGGGGAGTCTGTAATAGGATTTCAGTAGCACCCAGTTAACTTCCACCACCTGGACTTAGTTGGTAATTTGATATGCCCCATCAATAGGATTCATTTACCTCACCGCAGTATTACCATTGCCATTCATTTGACTTTTTAAAAAAAGTATATTTATTCATTTCTCTCTCCACATTTCCCCACTCCTCCTGATCCTAATCATGCATGCTGGAGGTGGGAGGAAGGAACGGCTGTTCCACAACATTTTAGCTAAGAAAGAAAGTCCTTGGTCCAGGGGAGGTGGAAAGCCAGACACCATGGCTGTCCTCTGCGCTCCAGGCAAAGCTTAATGTTTTGGGCCAGGCAGCGTCCCTCTGGGGAGAACCGTAATGTCCTCCCAGATTAGAGGCTGGCACTCCTTGGAGCTGCTGCCTTTTATCGCGAACTTTGTTACTGCAACATGGGATCATCTGTGGGACATTAAAGCTGCCTTATCTCCTCACTGTAATGTTAATGTGTGGTGATTTTGTGTGTTGGTGGTGTTATCTATGGTACTAGTGGCAACTTTTACCTCTCTGAGCTTTTTCTGCAGTATGGGGTTTGTATTTTATAGCCACTCTTCGATGTGGTTGTAAAATCTGAATCAAATAATGTTTTTTAAATTCGTATTCATATATTCATATATACAATTCATATATATATATATATGTACTGCATAAAGCTTTCTGTATTATGCCACTTTGGCAGAATAATTCTAAGATTTCCTTTTTTATTGCTTCAAAAGTTCAAATTTTGCTGGATTCTATTGCCTCATTTCCACTGCATGGTTCGGCTCTACTCGACTTGACTCACCTTTAGTACCAGCAGCTTTCCTCAATTCAATTTCATTTCTGCAGATAGTATCCTGTCAATGTAGGTAATAAAAAAGAGGAATGTCTACATTTTGTAAGTTGAACACAATGTGGTTTTATATGCTGCCATTTTTAAAATCAGTGATACCTGAAACCTCAATCGAGGTGATTCCGAAAAAGTACCAGCTACCTGGTCCACACAACTTTTATTAATGGAAAAGCAAAAAAGAGCAGCTGCAAGGATGTCGAGTGGAGCCGAGCTGTACAGTGCGGTAGAAATGAGGCTTAACTAATAAAAATAAGAAATAATCAGTGCAGTCTTGGAACCCAATGGCTGTCGGTCTGACAACAATAAGCCTGTGGAGAGAGCAACCAGTATTTTGGGAGATTTGGTTTAGCAAGTGGATTTCTTGTCAAAGACTTCCTCTCTTGTGTGCCAGTCATTTTGACTAACCTTTATAAAAAAGACATCTGCATTAAATTTAAATATATTTAGAAAAAAGCTTGTATGAAGCTAAATAATCATCCGATGATAGTTTATTGGTTCAGAGATTGCATATTGTCCAATGTTCTGCCTTTCCGTTTATTTGGCAGAACACTTCCGATACCTAAATCTTGTCCCATTGCACACAGATATTGTAAAAATATGCTGATATCTGTTTAGAGATTACATTTAATTTTACTCACCTTCAGTCTTTCAGCATATCCTTGAGACCCGACAGCCTTTTTTATGCATTTTTTTCCTCATTAAAACCCAAGCTTAGAAGAATTTTAGAAAAATGTAAACACTTGCATTGTTTGCGGCATTGTGGCTCAGAGGTAGAATGTGTCATTGTCCAACAGCAAGGTTGGCGGTTTGTTCCCTGGCTCCTCCAGTCAACATGTCGGAGTATAATCGGGCAAGATACTGAACTCCAAATAGCTCCCGATGCTGCGCCATCGGAGTGTGAGTGCGTATGAATGGTTACTGAATAACAGGTGTCCCCTTCCACAGTAGCCTCAGCCACCGGTGTGTGAATGTTTATAAGAATGGGTGAATGGAACATGTGGTGTGAAAAAGCGCTTTTAGTGGTTGGAAGACTAGAAAAGCGCTATACAAGGACAGTCCATTTATGTCCATGTTTGCTTCCTCACAGCCTTCTTTCTCCCCTGGCTTTGTTGGTGCGTTTCTTTGCATATCTCTAACCAAAACTGAACCAATGCACAAACACACTAATATATCACAGAGGAATGGGGATTGCGGATTGTGGCAATATCACTCCGTAACACTGATTGCGGTCTGGGTTTTCACTTTTTGTGGCTTTAATGTAACTTCAGTGTTTTTCACTGTTTTTCAGAGAGTCATCTTCAATGTGGTCAACTTCTCAAAGACCAAGAGCCTGTACAGAGATGGCATGTCTCCTGTGGTCAAGTCTACCAGCAGGCCAAAATGGTAAGTGTGCAATAATAACATTAGCACTATTTTCTCTTTGCATTATTTCAAATAGGAACTCTGTATATCCTTTTATCTGTAAATAAAAGAGAGTATTTAAAGTTTTTCTGCAACTTTGAAAAACTTTTCTGCACTCTTCAACACTAGATACTCCTATTTCCTAACACACACACACACACACACACACACACACACACACCCTAAAGACTGATACTTTAGATTTCAGAGTGGATGCGTCTGGGCGCATTAGCATGTGATCCATTGGTTGCCAGTATGACGGCTGTCTGATGTAATAACGCTTGACTGATGGGTGCAGAGATGTGTGTATGAGTGTGTGTGTGTGAATGAATAGGTGTGGCAGGAGGGAATGGGGCTGGTGCAGTGGGGTTGGGCACAGCGTCTGCCAAGCAGGCTGGTGAATCCAGTGGGGCGAGGAGGGAGAACAGGGTAGCGTGATGAAGTGTTGCCGTCCAAGAGGAGCCCTGACATCTGTCATCAGTTGATGGAGGGCATCCGCGGAAAAGCCAGGCATCTGCCACCCTGAGCCGTCTGCGTCTGCTAGCCTAGCACCCGCACCGACCATACCGTAGCACGCCGGTCACAGGCTAATGGGAATAGACAATGGGCACGACACCATAGACAGGAAAGATGAACTGCTGTCGACGATACAGCACAGTGCAACATGATGCAGCTCAGCTCGGCTGCCTCGCTCCCTCTGTTTTGACTCTGTGTGGTGTCTTTGCAACTTTGCACTCGGAGTTTCTCTGCTGTGCTTTTCACGGTGCCAGTCACTGCTATTGTCTCATTCTGCCAACCATATATTTACAGTGAAGCTGGCAAGTGCTTGATTTAAAATAGGTATTTCCCAGGTGAATGTAGTAGTTAAGTTACTGCGTATATGGCACAGGGGATATTTATAGCCTATTGCCCACTTTCTTATGTGTGTTATTTTATATACATATTTTCTACTTACCCCCTTGCTTTTATGTTGTTTTATATGCATGTTTGTATTTTTGATATTAACAGACGCCCCCCATTCAATTTCAGTTTTATCTGTTTTAAGCATGAAAGGTTAGAGATCGCCTGCAAGTCGGCTTTAATAAACAGGGTTCTGGTTACATTTCTCAGTTTGCCGTTAAATCCAGAAAAGCAACTGAAGGACTGCGAATATTTTCTTTTCTCATTTATTCTTTCAGGTGGGTAAATGTAACTTCAGCACCCCCAAATTTTAGCAGTAGTGTACACTATCATTGCTAGGTTACCTGTCTGTGTTGTTTTTATTATATTTCATTATATTGTGTCAGTATTGTATATGATTCTGTGATTTTTATACAATGCTGTGATTTTATATGCTTTGATTTTTATTGATTTGGGCCTGATGTGTTGGCTGTTGAAACCAGAAAAGCAATCCTCTTATTTTTAAAATACGTTTACCCTGGAGCGTGTGTGCAACGTGTACAACACCACAAAACAATATTATATCCCTGTTTCTTTACATGTGATGGTTTCATAATGATAATTTAAATGACTTTTTGTGCCAGGTAATTATTGTCCCACTTTCTGAATGCTCTTGACTCCTCATTTGACATAATCTTGAATGTCTGAGGTGTTAATCTGAGCTGCAGCCTTGTTGGGTCATTTAGGTCCCAAAGCTTTTCTTAATACTGCTAATCATGCAACCCTGACCATGTTTATGTTTCAATAAGCCCTCATAAATAGGTATTTAACTGACAGTCACAGCAGGAGGTAACGTTGCTGAGGCCCGACTCCAATTACCTCCCCAGGCTAATACTGTTTTAAACGCTCCTCTCAGCACTGTGCCATCTAAAAGGCATCATGTGTCATGCACTTGTAGAGCCATTTTCAACTGTCTGGGGCTCCCAAAGACCACAGCTGACATTGTTTGTGTCCCCACAAAGTGGTCAAGATGCTTTTAACACAGCCTCCTCTATTTGACTTTCTGCGAGCACAACAAAGCACAGACAGCTCCTAAAGTAGCAATCTTCTTTTTGACAGTTACAGATATGGAATAAATAAAAAGGCAGAGCGTGGAGAGCTTCGCCTGTCTGATCCAAACTCACACAGGACAGGATAAAGAAGGTACAGAGAGAGGGAGAGATAGAAAAAAAGGGAGAGAGAGGGAGAGTTGCAGACAAACAGACAGAGAGAGGGTGGAGGAGAAAAAACACAAAGTACAAGAAAGAGAGATTACTGAGACAGGTAGACAGGGAGAAGAGAGCGAGAGGGAGAGAATGAGCGGGAAAAGATTGCTCCCCCACCACCACCTGCCACCCCACGTCTGTATTTATCAAAAGAATCGTCAGTATTAGCCCAGGAGTTGAAGCCTTTATCTCCCCGTGCAGGTGCCTTGTGTCCTGGGGCCCCAGCATCGTTTGGTGCCGGAGGGTGTAGGGCTTGGCTGGCCTCGGCTAAGCTGGGCGTCTCAGTGAGAGACAACCGGCAGATTACAGTCCTGCAGGACGTTCACTGCTACAGGTGGAAGGATCTGTCCTCTATCCTTTCCTCCATCCCTTTTTTTCTTTCCATCCCTCACTCCATGACTCCTCAAGCCAGGAGACATCAGAGCAGACAGAGGCATGGATTTACCGTATCAGCTGGCATTTAAACACAGCTACAGGTTACATGTCTGATAAATAATGAATAAATGATAAACTAATTAAAAAGGACGACATAGCTTTTGAAATTCGTGACAGATTAACAATGGATTTTATCCTGTAAGCGCATGGGAAAAAAAGTTCATCAAATACCAGAATTAATGATATCCTGTGCTACGCACTGTACAGTATCTGAAGCTTCATATTCTATTGTTTGTGAGTGCAAGTGTGTGTGTGTGTGTGTGTGTGTGTGTGTGTTATTGTGTGTACTGAGAATGTCATTAAAGAGATAGCAAAAAAAAAAAAACAATAATTTATTTTTCCGGATTTAAACATAACACCCTCATGTAGCTAAATCTATGCAGTTGAGAAGCTGCTGAATGAAATCAGGCCTGTTTCATCTCGCAAACATTAGTTGCAAGATTCATTACTCACCGTGAATTCCGAAAATATTGAATCTTTAAAATTAAATTGGCTGTCGCGATTGGTAATTGACTTAAAGCTCAAGTGAAAAAAAAAAAAAAAAGCCACAAAATTGAGAAAAGCAGTGAGAGTGTTCATGAGACGGAGGACACAGAGTAAACCATATTTTCTTATCCTACTCTGTCGAAAACAACAGCCCCCTTGGTGACACTAGGTGCCAAGCACGCTCCCTGCGGCCTGCTAGTTGTTAGACTGCTAGAGCAAAGAATTGCCCGGTATCCTTATTTTCCGAGATAAGCTAATTAGAAAGTCAGAGAGCGTGGTGTAATGCAGCTGTTAGGACAATGCGGGTCAGGACATACACAGTCAGGACAGAAACGCTGGGGTGGGGGTGGGCGGGGAGGGGGGGGGGTGGTAATGGCCAGGACAGCTACATGAGACTGAGCGCATCAACCAGCAGATGCTTCTTACAGAGTCCCGTGCGGAGCGGAGGAGGAGGAGGAGAGGGCAAATCTGACAGCAGAGGATATTTTCCAATTCTACACATTTGGGTGACAACCAACAATTATTTTCATTTTCAATTCATTTGAATATTATTATATGAATAACTTGATTCTTCAGCTCGTGAAGTGTAGTGGAAGATAGTGAACAGAACATCCATCACAAATTCATAGAGCCCAATGTATAATCTTCAAATGTCTTGCTTTGTCAGACTAACAGTCCAAAACGCAAAGACGTTTAGTTTTCAAATATGTGAACTACAAACGAGCAGCAAATTTATGGACCTGGAACTAGAGACTGTTCGATGATTTTGCAAATGACTCAAATGACTAATCGATTATTTGCAACTCACTCCCAACCAACTTTGTCATTGGCCCTTCACGTCTAACTAAGACGCTTTAGGTACCCCTCCTGTGTCTCTTTTGGATACACAGGAGTGACATGTCAATTTACGCTCGTTACATGCATTGTCTTTTCAAAATAAACTCTTGTTTTCACAGGACATGTACATTTTCTGCTTGTCAAATGCACACTGTCTCTTTAAAGAAACTTAACATGTTAGTAAAACACTTTGTTTTTAGGTTTACTTTCTTAGGTTTAGGCAACAAAAGTGCTTTGTTAGGGTTAAAAAAACATGGTTTTACTGAAAACAAGCATGCTTGTTACTAATGTAATGTAACATACGTAACATGACGTACATCTCGTGACATGCTCACTAGTGTAGTATGCTGCACATAGGCTACTAGCACACTGTATTGTTACTAAAACAACTCGACTGACACCAGCAGCGGTCTCCCAGGTAAAAGTCCTGAGTTTGACTGACCGATCCACTTACCCCTTCTCCTAAGCTATTCGAACGTCCTCGCTCTTAATGCCGTGGTAGTTGCCCGGAGTGTCGAAAATGCTACGACCCAGTGGGCCTCATACCGCCGCAAAAGGTGCATCAGTGTCTGACGCTGAGGGCCACTGACCACGCACAAGTATCTGATAAGTTTGGAGCGAGACCGGGTTGATATTAACATATTATCCCATTAAGTTTCTGTTGATCAACTGATTGATTCATTTGTTGTTTCATGACAACAAAAAAAGATCTATAGAAACCATAATCAATTAAATTACTTCCCAGCAACATAGTCATTGACATTTTTGCTTTATGTGTAAGCAAAATTTACATGTGATTCAAACATTCTTGTTGCTTTAACCTGACGAGCTAAAATACACGTCCCTACATAATTTCTAGCCCATTAGATCTGTGATGTGTAATATATTGGAAATGTTCTGATGTGCGGTGTCACTTTTAATTAACTTTCCACTTCTTCGTCAGTCAGTAGGTGTGTGGATAAAAATAGCAACACCTCTAACTGAGCTAACAGATGAACAGTCAGAGTTGGAGGAAATGGGTTGCCAAACATTGCTTCTAAAGTTAGAACCAGCCAACCTTGATCAAGGGTAAATGCTTTTTCCTCCTTTTTGTAATAGGAGGCAACAAAAAACACAGAGGAGTGCTTTTCGAGCAGTTGTGCTCAGCTCCGAGTCAGTCAGTCAGTCAGACACAGACAGAGAGACAGACAGACGGTCAGACTGACAGACAGACACAGACAGACAGACAGACAGACAGTCAGAGCACTTTTGCTTGTCTACCAAAATCCTTCCTGTACGCGTGTGATGCAACACCATAGTGAAATTCTATTTGGAGATGTCTGCCTCTCCATCGTGGTGCGTGTTAGCAGTAATTGTTCTGTCAATCAGCACAGCTCTGGCCTGCCTGCATCCCCTGCCACTTGTTAAGCCCTGGCAGAGGGCGAGGGGTGAGGAGAGGTGAGGCAGGGTGAGGGAAAGAGAAAGGATACCTTGGCTGCTCTGTGTGTGTCTCTCCTTGCTCACCTCTGTCTGTCTTTTGAGTGTTTCTGCCTGAAAACTCACTTCCTGCCTGTTTGTCCTCTTACCTCATAACTTATTTTCTCAGTTTTTATATTAGGCTTTGTTTTGGTGCTGCTGGCTTAAATTCCCTCTCTGTATTGTGCCCTATTATACTTTCTATTTTGTTCTTCTATTCAGTGTTATCCATAGACTGTATCTATAGATGTGTAACCCCCCCCCCCCCCCCCCACCCCCCCGCCTGACTGGGGTTAAAATATCCGGGATACAGGCGTTGTCATCTTGCGATGGTGATGTCATTGAGAGACGGATTCTGCGCAGTAGCGATATCCATGGTGGGGGACTTCCTGCCAAAATACCTGTCCAACCAATTACATCATTAAATGCGAGTGCACAGATTGGCTGTCACAGCTGTCAATCATAGCAGAAAATCCCCCTTTTTAATAATTGAATAACTCATTAAAATTGAACTTATCATACAAACAAACACTGAACAAACATCAGGGTGATGAGAGCTACCTTCAGTGACAGAAACCATCTTTGGGAAGATTTTGTACTTTTGAGTTTTTGATATATGTCCCATTCACTAACATGGAGGGGCGGGATTTATGACTTATACTGCAGTCAGACACCAGGGGGCAATTGAGATTGAAACGCTGCACTTTGGGGGAGCTGTCATGTTGTCCATCTTTATATACAGTCTATGGGTCCTGATGGCGTTGTTCATACTGAAGGAGCAGCGCTGCTCGCTAGCTCCCACCAGACAGAGTGGTGCTCAGTGCACTAAACTTAAGAGTAGCAAAATAAACCTTTCGACCAGCATGTGTAACTGCTCAGAAATATTCTCTGCAGTTAATCAATTCATGGTTAACCGTTGAGCTCCCTAATTTAAATCATAGGGTGACTATGATGAAACATTTCAACACAACAGAAGGCAAAAACACTGAGAAGATGCTGTTGGCATAGATGCATTAGACCTACTGATATTTTTCCTCACATAGTTCCTGCAGTATGAAGGAAATTGCACTAATCAGCCTTTAGAAAGAAAACAACAAAAAAAAAAAACTCTTTTCCGCCCCACACACAACTCCCATCCTCTAACCTCGTGCTGCTGAGCGGGGCCGCCTGAGTCCGGATGCAGCATGTGTGACAGTAGAGAGGGAGACGGCCTCTCCCTTGAGGACAGAGTGTCAGGCAGCAAACTCAAGACAGACAGACTGCAAGGGTTGTGCGGGAACTACGGCCGACCTCTTTGACTCCCCCCTCCGTTCAGCAGGTCCGCGCTGTCCTCTTCCCTCTCGTCTTCCCGCTGCTGAGCCACTTGCCCAATTAACCATGTGGCATGCCTTTTAATAATAGACCTTTTAATTGTCGACAAATGAAGAGTGATGTAAAATAGCTAATAGCTTGTGCTAATTAATAGGGGAATTGAACGCTTGTTAATTAAGGGCAAACAGGACAAGGACCGGCTCGGGTAATTTGAGCAATAAAACCGAGACTAACGATTCATTTCCAAACAGACTCGCTTCATAAAAACATCAAGCGACCCCCGGTTTGCTGTTAGAGATCACTTGCTGCCCCCATCCTGGCTTTTACAACCACAACCGTATCCCCTGACCTGAAACACACACACAAACACACACACACACACACACACACACACACACACACACACACACGCACGCATACTGCCACACATCAGTGTACATCCAGGAAATGTAAATAGGAGTAATCCTACGTGCCCACAGATCTGATTCACCGAGACAAATCACAACTATATAATGTCTTCAGAAGGTAATAACAGAAATTATTTGCTACAAGAGTCTCAGTGGTATGATACAACGTCTGAGTTGCTTGTTTAGTATTAAAACACGCCATATTGAAATGACTAAATTCCCTGTGTAGCTGTTGACTTATATTGCAACCAATTCACGTTGATATTTAGAGTGTCTCACCTATTTCCCTCCTTGCTCATCTCCCTGTGGTCGGACTTGTTAGACTTGAGGCTAAGGGAAAGAAATATATTGTCAGCCGTGGCTTCACTCATTCACTGTCTTCCTCAAGAGACCAGAGTAGCTTTACTGTCTCCTCACATCCATGTTTCTCTCTCCCACATCGCTGCTGCGATGTTTTACTGTAACATAACTTTCATTACACCTATACTGCGCCTGCGGCCTCTATCTCTGCGTGGCTGTGTTTAATTTAAAACAGAGACTATGTTTCGGTGCTGTTTCCTTGCTCTCAACCCCATTCTGGAGTGGGAACCGTGGCAATCATTCGACAGACAGGCTATGGGTTTCATATAAGATTCTTAGATTAAAAAAATGTTATATATGATGTTCTCTTTCCGTCAACATTGTCTGCGCGATAAGGGAGACGGACAAAATCTTTTAATAAAAACCAAGAGCAGGAGAAAGTAAGAGACACGCACACACCTAATTATCTGTCACCAGTTCGACCGCAGAGAGGAAATGGAGTGATGTATGAATCTGAGTGAATATTTGGAAGAGCAAAAAAAAAAAAAGAGAGAGAGAGAATACCTGATGTATGGTAGCTGTGAAAGTGATGTGGTAACTCTAGCTGAAATGTGGAGCGGTGTTCATGTTCCGGGGCAATTACTTCCCTTTCCACCTCACTCCAGTTGTCTTTAAAGACTTGAGAGAAGAAAAGTGATCACAAAGCTCTGTTTTATTACATGAAATGGCACCTCCCTCCATTTCCACTTTTCTATTCCATCTGGAAGTCTTTATTCTTCTGGGTAGGACAAACGGCAGAGGAAGACAGGGAGGAAGAGAGAATGAGACGCTCCAATCAGAGCAATCAACGACACGTGCGGCTTCCTTGTTCACAGAAACTCATTTGCATGCTGCCAAAGGAAGTGAAAGAGGATTATGTGGGGGAAATAATAGGACAAAATGTAACAAATAGATTAATAATCTCCTAGATGAGGATAAGGATGTGTGTGTGGGTGCTGCACAATAGCACGTGTTTGTGCAGAGTTCCCTGAAGAGAACAGGGGTGGGAAAAAAAGGAGGAAGAGCGAGGGGTATTGCAAAAAAGAGGCAAACTTGCTCCTGGCTCTCCATTCAACCCACAAATGACTTACCTGGACAGTTTTATGTTTGCCTGGAGGAGAATTAAAAAGGCACTTCATTTCCCCTTTTACAGGCTGGGTACGCATGTCAGTGCAGCCCTCCCTGAAAGCGCTCTAATCTAAATGCTTTTGTCAGGGGAGATTTGGTAGATTGCAGCAGGCAGAGGTACAAATTGGTTGTGTCATCTTATAATGAACTAGGTGAGGCGTTGCAGTTTTTCTGCAGCCAGCAGTCCCCTGATTACTGTACTGTAAGTCAGCGGCTGCTTTTAGTATTGTCGGCGGAGGACCTCACCTTCACCCCTCTTTGTTCAGGCAGCCTGATCTCGTGAACATTGCAAAATGTTTTGTCATCGTAAGCCCAGTGTGACACGAGGCAAATTCTTCAGCGGCTCGTCCTATATAGTGTTTTATGCACGCAGGCTCCTGCCCCGTGCTGGATTTACATTGCATATATAGAAGCCAAGCCTGCAGGCTGTGCAGAATACTGTGAGGGGGGTTTTGGGTGGTGATGCTTGGCTATAGCCTGTTTGAATCTTATTGGGTGTGCTCAGCACGATGGCGAGTTGACCCCCTGACTCCAACTAAAGGATTATGGGTATCTCAGCGATTCCACAAAGCCATGCTGTCAGGTGTTTACGGGACATATTAGGACACTCTGTAGGACTGGTTGATATCTGCATTCTGCCCAACAGCCTCTGTGTGAGTGTGAGTGTGTGTGTGTGTGTGTGTGTGTGTGTGTGTGTGTGGGTGTGTGTGTGTGTGTGTGTGTGTGTGTGTGTGTGTGTGTCAGACGCTGTAATGAATTCAGATGGTCAGCTAAGTCAACAGTCGTGAGGTGCAGGTTCCAGCTCCTCTGATGCTTCAGCACTATCGGCCCCACAAACTCTCTGAAAATAGATCCTTGAACAAATCCTTCCCGTCTCCTACTTGTATTCTCCTCTCCTCTCATTCTGCACTCGCTGACACAAAAACTCTCTGTGTAGATACACATCAGCACTAGTGCAAACACACAACCTCCATTAGCTCTCAACAGTCCTGTGTCTGTCATTTGAGCATCTCCCTCTGTTACTTTGTCCACACATCTAAATCTTTTTTTTTCCTGTGTCAGAACACTTTCATGGATGTGTTGCTTGTATGATTGTATTGAAATGGTTCTCTGTGCTGCTCGAATGCTTCTGGGTGTCAGAGATGTGAGCGGTGAAATGGAGTGTGAAGTTCAGGGGATTGGACTGTCTCAAAACTCGTGCCTGTGATTTAATTACTGCAGCCGAGTTAAAGTTACAAGAGAAAAAGATGCAGAGAAGAAAGAGAAAGATGAAGTATGAAATATGACAAGGATGGAATAATGCTTTACTTGCCAGCCTAGTGAACTGTCCACATCATATATACCATAACATTAGGGACAGTGGCGTAGTGGTAGTTGGTGAGGTAGGTGTATTACCAGGTAGATAGGAAGGTTACCAAGGTGGAAGTGCACAGCCAACGTGTGTATGTGGGGACCGTATGGGTAGTAACTGGGCTGAAAAATGGGCCTTATTTGGATTGTCCACAGGTTCCATAATGGCCACATACCAATGTCTCACACAGGTGGGTTGACCCTAATGGGCTCCCAGATAAGATGCTCATTTTGGGGCAATACCCACTTAGTACCCAAGAAGGCCTATAATAACCCATGTGGGGCCTACTTGGGTAAACCCACCCATGTGGCCAATTGGTATGTGGTCATTGTGGAATCCCTCGACAATCCCGTATAAGGTCCATTTACTACCCACATGGGCCCCACATACATATATACTCTGCTTTGTAATCCAATTGTGTTTTAGCCGATAGACAAGTATACTGTAGTCAGCCATAAAAAAAGGTGAGTGTACCTGCACATTGGCTCCACGACAACACTGATCAGGGACTAACAATTTTGCATTGGCACTTATTGCAGCAAAGCTCGCTCAAAGTATATTATTTGATTATTGTTTGTCCAATATTTTAATGTCTTGCCGACTACCATCCAATTATTTATTATTAGAGAAATCACCTCTGAGTGAAAAGCAAATATCTAAGGACGTAATTGGTAAAAGTTAGATTGTAAAAATTACAAGGAGCCACCAGTTGGCTCATCACATGTTATAAGATAGGGCTGTCAAACAATTTATTATAAAAAAATCTTGATTTATCACAGAATTTCAATAGTTGATTACGATTAATGACATTTTTTTATTTCATGTTTTCAATTCAGAATCTGTATTGAACTATAACTAGTGATCTATATTAGAAATCAAATGACAGCAAAAAACTGCATGGGACTGGCATTGAGTGGGTATGTCTGTAAAGGGGAGAACCATCGGGACCCACAGAACCCATTTTCATACAGATATCTTGAGGTCAGAGGTCAAGGGACCCGTGTAAAATGACCATGCCATTTAACCATACCAAAATTTAGCCTAACATTGGAGCATTTTTTACTTCTTCCTGAAAAGTACCAAAGGATTCCTCAGGTCCTCCCATGTTTTCGCTGTAGCTTTAAAACTCAGCCCAGTACAGCCCCTTAAAGACAGGAATATTGCCTGGTGATTAATGGGATTTCAAAAAAATCGTGTCCGACCTTAATTGCATCACAATTAACGTGTTAACGCTGACAGTCCCATTGTAAACATCTTATATTTTAACATCTAACCAGCTATAGTCTTTGTCTTGTCAGAGTTACCTTCTGAGGTGATGCTTTCAGTTGTTTCCCCATGATTCAAATCGTCTGAGAGAGCCCACAGTTGAATCTTCTGTCTCTCAGTTCATTCCTAAAATGGCTACTTAAAAAAAAATCCCGCCGCATCACTGTCCACAACACAACACAGGATAAAAGCTTAAGCTGACAGCACAAACAGCAGTGCACCAGCTGAGCTATTGTTTTCCTATAGAGAGAGCGATGCCACCCAGCCAGGCGGTGTGTGTGTGTGTGTGTTTTCGCCTGTGTGGCCCTGGGTGTGTGCATGACATGTGCACATGGCTTCCTCTGTGAATGTGTACATCTGTTTGTACTCGCCCGTGTTTGTGTTTGTCAGCATGTTTGTTGACGACACTGTAGGACATCAGGGTGGGATTGCTCTGAATGTGAGGAAACAGCTCATCTGAATATAGATGGGTCCCATCTGGAGGCGGTTGGCTTTGGCCCTTCATAATTTTGTAAGCAGCTAAGCATCTGGGGCCCGCTAATGAAACTAAAGGCACAGGAAAAGGCCCTAGGCTAGTGCGGGCTGCCTGTAGCTGTCTGGATGGAGGGAGTCGGGGGGGGGGGGTTGGGAATGAGGAAGAGTGGAAGAATGGATGGAGGGAGACATGGGCCAGGAGGAAAGAGTGTGCTGAGAATATCAGAGGTCTTAAAGAGATCTAGATGGCTCCTTTGAGAGAACAGGCAAGAAAGCCAAGTAGGCCATTAGAAAACTGAGCCATAAAATGAAGACAGTGGTGTCTTTATTGTGGCCCATTAACTTGGATGGTCATGCGGAGATAGCTGCACTATGTGCCACTGTAATGAGCAATATAACGATGCCACAGCATAGAATGATGCACTGTTAAAAAACAGTCTGGTTAAGTAGAATTATGTTAACTACTGGCATCAGATTTTGAGAGCAGTTTCAGACCATAATACTGTAGCTTATGTGAGTTTTGTGTCTGGCCTACAAGGGAATCCCAGCAGGATATTTTCTCGCCTGTCACTTTTCATCTTTTTTTTTTTTTTTTTNTAAGTAGAATTATGTTAACTACTGGCATCAGATTTTGAGAGCAGTTTCAGACCATAATACTGTAGCTTATGTGAGTTTTGTGTCTGGCCTACAAGGGAATCCCAGCAGGATATTTTCTCGCCTGTCACTTTTCATCTTTTTTTTTTTTTTTTT